>NW_024881316.1:29221318-29793818 GCF_018691265.1 Tyto alba | reverse complement strand
ACTGTAAGGGTAGATACCCAACTGTGTAAAGTTTTTGCATATTTATGATAAAATTTGTCACTGAATCAGCAAAACAAATGGTATATTGATTATGGGCTAGGCTTTGATTCCAAGTCTAAAAGTATCTCTGCAGGGGAAGAATTGGCAGTATGATCCATCTACCTTCCTTTGAATTCCATTAAATGAAACAGATTCTTATACCACTTCTGGCCCCACACCTGGTTCAAGTTTATTGTCTTCTGCAATTGACCGTTCATTACTGTAGCCAAGCTGCAATTGTGAGCCAGTCATATTTCTTTCTTTGGGATGTCTGCTGCTCCTTATGCCAGTTATGCTATAGTCTTAATCGTATGTAATGCATGCCAATGATCTATGAGTGGGGAGACACATTTTATTTCAGGCTCCCTGGGATCTATTTGCTATTTTCCTGCCAACTTCTGCTAAAACTGGTTTTGTACTGTGGGTCTAGAACAGTGACAGAGTCCTTCCAAATGAAGACCTGATAGTATCTTCCCGTCTGCGAAACATAATGTTCAATGCCTCATGCAATTGACATCAACATAATTTTTCTTTCATATTGAAAGGACAGTAACACAGCTCATAGCAACTGGACATGCTCTTCCCCTCTTTCTGTGAATAGAAGACCAACTGTATGTCCCCATTTCCCAAGTTCCATTCTTCTTACTGCATTGTATTAAATAATATTTTTCCCCTCTGTTCTCTGTAGCTTATTCCTAGTCATCTATTCTTCCTGTTTTGATCCAAATGGACTGTGAAATTTCTACAGCAAAGATGCAATTTAAATGATCTGTTTTCTATTCTAAATTATGAAATTTTAGTCTTCACTCCCAATACATCCACAGTGTGTACATTCTGTGCTTACCATGCAGTGTTCTACCTGCATAGGTATTTTTATGTGCACTGTTTTGATAATTATCAGTCCTAGGAAAAAAATATGAGACCATTTTTTTAAATATAATTTATTATGTAACTTTAATTGTGTGACATATTCAACACTTATCCTGCACAAATGAAAACATAAAAATCCATTAAATATATTTTCTTCATAGTGTTGGTCTTTGACAGTTCTTTGTTAAAGGGTGCAGAGAGAGATGGATAGTGGCAGCAAGAGAGGGATGTCATAATTTCAAGCTACATTGATTTACATAAAATTAAAGAATTTCAAGAATTCTATAAATCTGTGGGTTTTGTAGACTTTTGATGAATTTTAAGCTTATATTTTAAAATTATACTTTTGGTAGTACAGCCTCAGGACTTATAGAGAAGTTTCAATATTTCTGATATATTAGTTTTCCCCTGTAAATGCAGTCTCTATCGCATAGAACTGCTTGTTTCTGTTAATTTCCCAGGGACTAGGATCAATTTATTAGATGGAATATTAGTTATGAATAGAACGCTACTTGGTAATATCAGGGAGGCAAACCTGAAAATGGAACATCATAGTTTTTCCCAATGGCAGTTTGTGATTTGTCTCAGGTGCAATTTGGTTTTGAACTCCTTTAAACTCTCTTTTGAAGTATGAGAGTTGGCACTACTGGATTCCTTCACAAAAATTTCCAATAAAACCCCAAAACTAAATCACACCGAAACCCAAAAGTCCAAAATATAAAGTATTTTACAGAAGTTGTTTGAAGCATTAGATTTTAGAACACAGAGAAAAACATTTTCTGGATCTTGAAGACTACTTTTGAAGAATTACTTCTTCCTACTCAGTAGGACTGAAATGAAATCACAGTTTAAATTACAGTGTTGACTTGTCAATATGTTTCAACAAAATTCACCCACCTCCACAGAGCAGTGAAGATTTGTCAGCATTACATAGGTCTGATGTTAAAATTATGAAACTTTAAATCTCATAGAGTTACAAGCCTTAATAGATTTAACACTTATAACATTTCTAGAATGACACAAAATGTCATCATAGAATCATAGAATCACAGAACCATTTAGGTTGGAAAAGACCTTTAAGATCATCAAGTCCAGCTGTTAACCTAACACTGCCAAATCCACCACTAAAACACATCCCTAAGCACATCTACATGGTTTCTATATACCTCCAGGGATGGTGACTCAACCACTTCCCTGGGCAGACTGTGCCAATGCTTGACAACCTTTTCAATGAAGAAATTTTTCCTCATATCCAATCTAAACCTCCCCTGGTGCTACTTGAAGCCATTTGCTCTTGTCCTATAGCTTCTACTTGGGAGAAGAGACTGACACCCACCTCATTACAACCTCCTTTCAAGTAGTTTCAGAAAGCAATATGGTCTCCCCTGAGCCTTCCTTTATCCAGCTAAACAACCCCAGTTCCCTCAGCTGCTCCTTATAAACCTTGTTCTCTGGACCCTTCACCAGCTTCGTTGCCCTTCTTTGAACAAGCTCTAGCACCTCAGTGTCTTTCTTGTAGTGAGGTATCCAAAGTTGAACACATTATTTGAGGTGTGGCCTCACCAGTGCTGAGTACAGGGGGAACGATCACTTCCTTAGTCCTGCTGGACACACTATTTATGATACAGGATATAAGAAAGCCAGGTTGTTATTGGCCTTCTTGGCCACCTGGGAACACTACTGGCTCATAATCAGATGACTGTCGACCAACATCTCCAGGTGCTTTTCTGCCAGGCAGCTTTCCAGCCACTTTTCCCCAAGCCTGTGGTGTGGCGTGGGGTTGTTGTGAACCAACTGCAGGACCAGGCACTCAGCCTCATTGAACCTCATACAATTGGCCTCGGCCCGTTGATCCAGCCTGTCCAGATCCCTCTGCAGAGCCTTCATTCCCCCATGCAGATCAACACTCCCAGACAACTTGGTGTTGTCTGCAAACTTATTGAAGGTGTACTCAATCTCCTTGTCCAGATCATTGATTAAGGTATTAAAGAGAACTGGCCCCAAACCTGAGCCCTGGGGAACACCATTTGTAACTGGCTGCCATCTGGATTTAACTCCATTCACCACAACTCTTTGGTCACAGCCAGCATCTAGTCATTTTTTTATCCAGGAAGGAGTACACCCATCCAAGTCATGAACAGTTAGCTTCTCCAGCAAATGCTGTGGGAAACAGTGTCAAAAGCTTTACTAAGGTCCAGGTGAATGACATCCACAGCCGTTCCCTCACCCACTAAGCAGGTCTCCTTGTCTTAGAAGGTCAGGTTAATCAAGCAGGACCTGCCTTTCATAAGCCCATGCTGACTGGGCTTGATCACCTGGTTATCCTGTATGTGCCATGTGATAGCACTCAGGGTCGTCTGCTCCATAATATTCCCCAGCACCAAGGTCAGACTGACAGGCCTGTATCTATCTGGATCCTCCTTCCAGCCTTTCTTGTATATGGGTGTCACATTTACTAACTTCCAGTCAAGCGGAACCTCCCCGGTTAGCCAGGACTGCTGATAACTGACTGAAAGTGGTTTGTTGAAAACATCCACCAGCTCCCTCAGTACCTTTGGGTGTATCCCATCCAGCCCCATAGACTTGTGCGTGTCTAAGTGGTGTAGCAGTTCATCAACAATTTTACATTGAATTATGAGGTCTTCATTCTGCTTCTTGTTCCCGTCTCCCAACTCAGGGGGCTGGGCAGCTGCAGAATACCTGGTCTTTCTATTAATGACTGAGACAAAGAAGGCATTACGTACCTCACATTTTTCCTCATCTTTTGTCACTATGTTTCCCCCCACATCCACTAATGGACGGAGATTCTCCTTAGCTCTCCTTTTACTGCTAAAGTATATATAGAAACGTTTTTTGTTGTCTTTTATAGAAGTAGCCAGATTAAGTTCTACCTGGGCTTTGGACCTTCTAGTTTTCTCCCTCCATAACCTCACAACATCCCTGTATGCCTCCTGAATTGCTGCCTCTTTTTCCAAAGGTCATAAACTCTCTTTTTTTTCCTGAGTTCCTACCAAACCTCCCTGTTCAGGCAGGCCAGTCTTCATTGACAGTTGTAATGATCAAAGTTTGAGGATTTCTTCCTTAAAAAATAACTTTCTTGGACAAGATCTATAATTTTAAAAATTTTATTCTAATATTTCCCATATTAACTAGATTAGCAACACATAAAACTACTACATATACTTACAGCCATTGTAAACTTTTCATATATTTTCAAACTATTTTATATGTATATGCATGCACATATATCATTTCAGTTGCTACCATGAAGAATGTTTTGTGTGTTTTAATATAAAATGTGCATATAAATCCATACACATATCAAGAGTATTTATAAGATATAAATGAAGTCCACGGTCACATTTTTGTAGCATAATATGGCATTGCAGATTTTACAAATGAAATTAGCACTTCAGACTTGTTGATAAAACATAGTTACATTAACTCTACAGACTCATGGAGAAGTAAACTGTAAACAGACATTCTGAAGCCTGGCTAAGACTTGACTATTTTTAATGGTTGAAATCCATTTATATGCATTTTAAAAGGTGTGACAGCATTGGGTAGAACTGCCTATATTATCTATCAGTTTTGGTATCCTTTTATTTGCCTACATATTTTCTGGCTTGTTAACTGTGTTTTTGAGAATGTTTGTTTTCCTGTAGTTGAATTTGGTTCATCTCTACATTTATGCTATACCAGTACAGCATGCAGTACTTTCAAATGTTCTGCTGTTAAGGGCAAGTAGCTCTAACAGTTGTGTCTTAATTATCATATCTGTAGAGACAGTAAAGTGTTCAGCCACTAAAAGTTCATTGTCACTGATGACAGATGGATTATTTATTGGATATGCTACTGCACTTGTGGTATTTTTCATGTGACTGTGACATTTTCTTCTTTAGTTTTTTCTGTTAAGGGTAAAGTTGTTTCATAACCTATAAATAGATGGGATATCAAATATGGTAAGGTGAACTTTATTATGTAATTTAGATTAATAAATTAGAATTTTTTTTCTGTGTCAAATTCAATGGACAATTTTCCTACTAAATGACAGCTTCAATATTAAGACATAATAAATTAAAACCAGCACTCCAAATAATAGCACAGTTCAGTCTTTTTCTTTGGCTGCTATCTTGTTCATACTGAAGTACATTATTATTTACCTGCTTATGACTGACATTTTTAGATGTAAGTTTTGTTCAAGTGACCACAACATGTTTTAACTAGATGGAATGCATATTAACTACTGGTTTAAAACTCTTAAGTTTCAAATCTCCTAAATATAAGAACAGCTATGTCTTAGTATCACTGTGATGAAGAAAAGACTACTTTCAGTCAGTTAGTTTTTCATAATTTGTTTTCCTGATCCCTGTCTGTGATGTATTCTGGTGATATCTCTGACTAGAGTCTGATTCATAAACATCAAAACATAAGACTGAATCTCAGCATGGTTTACAGATACTCACTGAGACAGAGTACAACCTTGTTTGATGCATAATTCTGAATGTCATATTGCTGCAGACAGCATAGGTTGTTGATAACTGTATGCCATGAAATACAGTAGCAGCAGCAAGTTGGTATTTTATCAGATCAACATTATTGCCTTATCTCAATTTCCTATTTTTAGGAGGGAGATGGGGGATATAGCTGTATTTTATGATAAGAGAACTTGTATTTGTCACCTTCGTTCTTCCGACAAGGCAGGAACAATCTCTGGAATAAAGAAGCATTCTTTTTAAAGAGAGACACGATAGCTCTCTTTTAGCTAACTTTTTAAAAGAACCAAATGTGAACATACTCTTCCTGAAGATTCTGGAAGATATTATCCTTAAAAGGTTTTATAACGTTTTTGACTAACATCAGCAATTACCCTTAGACATTCTATAACGTCCACATGCATTACTGAGAATGACTAAAAAGATTGATCTCATGACAACATTGGTAAGTATCATTTCTGGGAAGCAGTTAAATACCATGATAAGTAGTTTGATATAAAAGTTCAGAATGGCATTCGATATCTATGTGTCATGATAACAAGACTTAAGGAGATTTACAAAAAGGAATAGAGGATATTTTAGAGTATTCAGATTTTAAGCAATGAACCACATGAAGCATATTAAGCTGTTTATGATTTAGATGAGTGCTCAAAAGCTTTCATAAATGGATTCCAACTGGCATCTATGAATAATTTCTGCTGCAGTTGTGGTGGAATGAATTAAAGCAAGTGGCATCGTGAGTTCTCCCTATTTTCATCATTTCATTGTCATTTATTCCTCCCCTCCTCAGTCTTAATTTATTTTGAATACTTGTAGCAAAATCAAAACATGACATTCAGTCTCAGATGTTCCTAGTAATCTAAGAGTTGTCTTGGAGAATCATTGTGAGAAAAGGATTTTTTTCTTAAATGTATTTTATTAATGACATCATTACTAACAGTAATATTTGAGAGTGCAGAGGGATTTTCTCCTCAGGTGACACAGGGACATATTTAATATTGTTTCAACATAGATAAATTGTATTTTAACATAGACCTAAGACATTTTCTTCTGATATTGAACAAGAATGGCCCTTACCTCATTTATACCACCTAGCCAAAGTTGAGAAGCTACCATTCTCAGTCCACTGAATGCACAGAATTTCACTACAAGTTACACATTTGTCCCAGCACCAGGGAGTGATGAAAAATTCATCTTTATGTCTCTTCAGTTACTAGCTTCTTACTGTCTGACAAAAAGCTAAAAGATTCCCCTGACTATAAACCAGATATATAAGAAGTATTTTCAACTCTCTCAAGCAAAGCAATTAGAACTTCTATAGAATGATTTGTCAATTTCACCCCATTTAATATATTTCAAAACTCACACTTTGTTTATATTTCACACTGTTTTTTTTGGTATAGACAAAACTCTATTCTACCGGGTATTGGTTTTGAATAACGTATTGCTAATGCAGGCTACGCTGAACAGGCAGTGATTTTGTGCTTGTCATCTTACACAGGCTGTAGTAGCTGAGAAAAAAAATAATCAATTTAGAGCAGCCAGAGGGACTTAATTATTGACTTCCTTCAATTCTAATGAAATTAATATGAAATATATTTTAATTCATTTTATTGTAAAGAATGATTCCTCATGTACAAATTTAGTTTGGATAGAAAAAAACAAGTTGCTTAAAAAACAATTTCATTTGTTTAAAAACAATGTCATTTAAAAATGACCCATTATGAATCAAAACATAAAAGTCTATTAGCGTTTCAGACCATAATCACAGAAACAGAATGGTTGAGGTTGTAAGGGACCTCTGAAGGTCATCTGGTCCAATCCCTTGCTCAAGCCAGATGCTCAAGATCATGTCCAGGTACCTTTTGAATACCTCCAATGATGGAGACTCCACAACCTCTCTGGGCAACCTGAGCCAGCACTCAGTCAGCCTCACAATAAAAAAGATTTCCCATATATGCAGACAAAACCTCCTATGTTCCTGTTTAAGAAGAATTCATAGTGTTTTTTTCTCCCAAACATATTGATTTCCCCTAAAAGAAAACAAGAATAACTCCTCACAGCCAGCTATTTTATGCTCTATCCTTATGAGCAACTCTTCCATTTTACGTATATATCAGTTTTGCTTTGCTTTTTAGACATGGATGGAATCAAAATGGGACATGTCCTGTTAGCAGAAAGACAAGCTGGCCCACAGTTTTCCCAGAAGGAATTTTGGATTTATTTGTCTCTCCCAGGCTGAGTTCTTCCTGAACAATAACCAGAGTGGATCAGATCACTATTGTGTGTAAATCAACATAGCTCCCCTGACATCCCTAGCTGAAGGTCTTGTTTAAAATATATTTCCAAGATTACTTTATTAATTTGGAAAAGGAAGACAAAATATATAAAATGTGGTTACTAGAAGTCAGTGCATCGATCTAAAACTGCAAGAGAACAGGGATGAGGATGGGACCAGGAAAAGTGTGGGAATACGGACATTAGGCTGGGCATATCCTCTGGGGATGAAACTATTTTCATTAGTAGGGTAAACAATACAGACCATGCATTCTGCCCATTTATTTTAAGCTCAGTTTAATATTAGAAGACTGAAAACGAAGTGACTTTTATAATCCAGGGAGTATAAAATAAATGAATAGAAGTGCACTGTCATATCTGATTTCTTAATTAAGACAATTCTTTTAAAATGTCCCCACTGTGTTTTCAATTATTTTTAACAAGAGAGGTTGTTTTATTCAGAATTACATTATTAAAACCATTATGAATTACAGTAATAACATTAAAATATTTTAAAAGCTGTAGAAAGTATCCCATATGGTTAGAAAATTAATCATTTTTTACAGTGATATGGAATTAGAAGACTGTTTTATAGAAAACTGAAAGTACATTATCAAAAACCATAACAAACAAATTAAAGGAAATACCAACATTATTAGAGAATGAAGCATTAGTTCTTCAATCAGTTAAACAGATGTTTGATTTTCAGCAGTTAAGTATTCCTACAAAAGAATTTGGGCTACTTGTATGCTGAAAATGAAGATCAGGTGTAATAGTTTGCAAAGCTGGGACCTGTGTTTTTTGCTTTTCAACTTCAGCATGTTACTTTAAAATAAATATTGTTTATTTAGGTATCTAGGTAACTTTAAGTATGGTTATAAATCTATCCATATGTTAATAATGGGGTGTGACATATTCAGATAAATGTTTGAAGTACTTAAAGATACATGCCAGTGACTGACAGACATAGGTAAATATAGAGCACAATATGGAAGAGGAAAATATAAGTTAGAAGTCTTGGAGCAAAACCCAATATTTCTTGTTAAGGTAAAATAGCATATTAAATGTGAGACTTTTAGACAAAATATTACAGTGCCATCCGAGGAGTATCCTGAGTTTGTGCCACTACACTAAGACTATAACATGAAAGAGCTTATTTTTGTTTTCTCAGTTACAGCAAGCATTGAAAAAATGTTTGGAAAGCTGTATTCAAATAAAAATTCCCTGTGATTTCAATGAGAGTTTGCCTAAGAAAACAGTATGAAGTAGGAAAAAAAACCCAGGACAAAACAATGTAATTTCTATATACTTGATACCCATGTCTCATGTCCCACCTGAAATCAGTGACAGAACTGGATACTACTGATCATCCTTTTGAACTACCCTCTTTGGAACAAATGGACAGGCAACAGCAGTCTCATGAGATACACACTAACCAATGAAGGCAGTCATGACAAGCAGCAGAGTGACAGTGAGGAAGATATGGCTCTCAAAGTTCTCCAGTCCTCGATTCAAACTCCAAACATAGCCTGCTATGAGACTACAGAGTGCAAGTTAAGGACACCCCCACAGTCCCCTCAGACGCTCTTAGTCCACATCAGGGAACCAGTTACTCCTCTTATGCATTTTTTCTTAATTTTATGTAGTTTTTTATTCCTCCATTGATCTGAAAGGAAAAGAATGCCAGCCACAACAGAACTCTAGGGAACTTCCTTACTGTCAGCACAGAATTCCACAGCATCAGCAGGGTTTCAGTGGCTATTAAAATAAAGAGAGAGGGAGGAATTATGCAGGAAGGCCTTTGGGGACCACTGCTGCAGGGGTGCTCTGAATGGTTGAGGGAGCTTCCCTATCGTTACTCAGAATACTTTGGCATTAATGTCCTTCAAGGCTCTTTGTTTGTTCCTCATCAAGCTGATTTCTGTCCTATATTAAGTGCAAATGATGGGATCTATTTTAGCCTCTGCTCAGTGCCCAGTAGGAAGAGGAATTCTTTCCTCTTATTCCCATCTCTCCCCATTTGTACTGCTGTTCTCTTGGCAGGGACAATCTGACACAGAATCAGCAGTTCTGTGATACTGCTTTCCGTAGCTGTTTACACACTTTCAAAAGCCTGTATGGTGCCTTCTCTAGGTCCCCTGCTATTTCCATCATCATTCACAGCTATAAGGTATATAGACTCAATACCTTTATCACGTTTAATAGACTACTTTGAACTATCTGGTCTGGTATGGATGTAAAACCTTTAAACTTTCCTTGTTCCACAGTTTTTAATTCAGTCCACAGGAAAATTTACTGTTCCTTCTCTGGGATATGACTCTCCATTTATTTGTGTGTATAATGAAGCAAAGAATTCTTTCAGGCTGTCAGCTACAGTATCTGTCACTATTTTCCTGCTCATCCCTTAATGGCTCAAGTAATTCCTGACAGAGCTCTTGGCATTTTACATATTTAAGTAGTTTGTCATATTTTATATTTAATTCCCTTGTTGAATTCCACTGTTTATTATTTTAATTCCCAATTTTGCCATTCTTCATTTCTCTTGCATATCTGACCACAAAACCCATGAAAGATGGGACATAAGACCTAGAGATGTAAAACCTTAAAATGTTGAAAAAAGAAATGTAGTGCAGTAAACAATCAGGCAGGTGAGAATCCCTGCTCTTTACCTAGGTCCTTAGGCATTCCATGTTGACAGAAGTGAATGAAGAATGAGTTCAGATAAAGTAATTTCAAATCCTCATATCTTTCAGCCTATTTTTGATTAATCTATGGAGAAACTGCCATAGATTCTACAAAACCTTGCAGAATCCCTTCTTCTGGGCCTGATTTCAGTTCAGAAACTTTCAGTAGGGTTTTATTTGGTTTGCAACAGAATCTGCAGAGGCCATGTCTCTAGGAACAGTGCTTATTTTTTCATAGTAAAGACTGACTTCATGTCAGCTTCCTACCCTTCTGCAGTGCTTCACAGTCAGTGCTTGCTCAACAAGTTCCCTCCTAAGGAGGTATCACACTGTAACCCTCCAGGAACTTCTCACATTTCATCTCAAGGAACAGTCAATCTCCTTGTAAAAGTTCCATCTACCCAGGGTGCCCCAGCCAAGACACAGCAAACAGACTTCCCTCTGTTGATCAACCATACCGCTTTCCAGACAGATAACATACGGTAATCTACAATAAAGGACAAAACATATTCTCCGTGATAACAGTACCTGTGTGGATTTAGTGCAATTTAAAGACTTCCAATCATTATACATGGTTGTGATTTTTAACTCTTAGGATAGAACTATTAAATAAAATACTGAGGCCATGATAGTTTTTAGATTCCTCCTTCTTTTTCTCAGTTATTATCATGTACTTCATATAACTTTTTGACAGAGCTATTGCCTGTTTATAAGCTGATATATATATTGAATAAGAAAGCTATAGAAAACTATATCCACTATACCTGATTTGTTTCATGAATGGTACCCAGATGCAAAGTACAATTTATTTAAAAGATATTCAAAGCAAAATTTTCAAATACAAGCCTCAGGGTAACTCAGGGAAGTTATTCTTAAAAGGCACTGGGTTGTACTGATAATTCCCTGAAGCGTGTGAAAGACAATGAAGGTCTATTAGGAACACTGCATAGTTTGTTATCACATTTATTGGTGTATATTTCCTTATGTTTTCATATGAATTTGATCAAGTTCATATAGTGATAGAAATGAAGCAGAAGAAAGAATGAAAAACAAAAAAAGAAGTGGTAGAAACTTCACCTAATAACACTGCATTTTTCAAGTTTAGCTACAGATGGAATAAATGATTAAATTAAGTAACAAGCACAAAGACTTGTGGTACAAAGTCATAATTCTGAATTGCTGCCAAAACATTTCTGATAGTTGTAGGCTGGTGCCTCATGGATCCTCTTCCCTCTTGGGGTTAGTCTTGTGGCCAGAGAAAACTCCCATGATACCTTCTTTTTTATTATTATGCTAGAAGTCATGGAAGACTTTCCAGTGATGGAAGACTTCATTCTCAGACTATTGTCCTCTTTTTAAGGAGAATTAACCTCCAGGATTTTGCTTTTTGGTTGCAAGATTTTTTTTTTTTTTTAATAATGTTAAATATTTTCCAAACTATATGTATTTTTTATAAGTTATGAAAAATTTTGGTCATAAGATAGCTGTGACAAAAATTTTATGATTAGTACTATTTGGATATTTGCTCAGTGCCTGGTGAGATATATTATTTTCTTCCCTATTTCATGTTCTTACCAAAAATGTTCTTTATGTCAGGACATATGTTTTTATCAAAATATTTGCCCCTAATAAGTTAGTTCATGGTTAGAAGGATTATAAACATAAGAGCAAAACATGATAGGGAAGCAAGTTTTGCTGAACCAATAGCTGCACCAACATCAACATGTGATGAGATGATGACATTTCTATTGTAGACTCTAATTGTTATGATGATACAACTAATTGTGGATTTCGTTCTGTATTTTCATTGCAGTCCCTTATTATACTGTCTCTTACAGTATCCCTCTGGATAAAAAGTCCAGCAGACAAGTCCATAATACGTTGGGTGAGCAACTGGCTAATGGGTTGGGCTCAAAGAGTTATAGTATATGGGGTTATATCAGGCTGGCGGCCAGCCACCAGTGGGGTTCCCCAGGGCTCAATTTTAAGGCCAGTTCTCTTCAATGTTTTTATAAAAGACCTGAATGCAGGAGTTGAATGAACATTAAGTAAATTTGCTGACTATACTAAACTAGGAGGAGCTGTGGACTGTCTTGAGAGTAGAACGTCCTTACAGAGAGATCCAGACAAGCTAAAGAGCTGGTCATTCACCAGCCATATGAAATTTAACAAGAGAGACTGCCAGATTCTCCACCTGGAGACACTGAGCCTGTCAGAGTCCAAGGAGTGTCTGGATGACACTGTCAGTCATATAGTTCAGTTTTAGGTAATCCTGAGAGGGAGTTGGACTTGATAATCCTTATGGGTCCCTTCCAATTTAAGATATTCTATGATTCTGTGATTATCACATAATATTAGTAGGTTCAGATCAGGAACTGTTCCCTCTACTAGAACATTTTTTACAGCCTCAAGAACAATAGATACATAAGATATTATTTTCAAAATTAGCAGTGGAAGTTAGAGAGTAAGTCTTCAAAAGCACTAAAATATCTTTTCCTCTTATTTAAATCTTACATATCTGGCAAGGAGTAGTTAAATACACTCCTTCTGTCTTCTGCTCAGAATTTTTAACATGAAAAAAAGACTCCAGACACTTGAAAGATTTAGTACTTGGAAAGAAACATTCAAAAGAAGCAAAATATTTCTTTATCAGCACTGCATGACTTCAAACTGAGCACATCAGACTGCTTTACCATTCCTCAGATTTCTTAGACTTGGATTATGACCTGTTTTGTTTATAGCATCTTCATTGTCCTTGACATGAGTGTAGAAGATTTAGTAGTTAAAGTTAGTTAATAAGTTAAAATCAGTTTATCTTGCATAGGAAGCAATAAAGCACCTTAGTTTTATGCTTTAACAGTCATACCGAGGCCATCACAAACATCTTCTGTCTTGCATCTACTACCTTATCTATACAGTCCTATATATTTTTATCTTAAGAAAACATAAACTAGGAATTTGAATACATTGAAATATTTCTGTATAAAAGATCACCTTTCCCAGCATGTTACAGTCACTTCTTTCTCTGTCCTAGCAAAGAAAATTAATCTTAAAATTAATCTGTTTTGTTGGATTTAAATTATAATGATAAATCTAGTTTTCAAGAACGCATACATACATTTGGCGTATTTACATAACTATGTCTGTTCGGGAGTATAAATCTAAATCCTCTGAAAATGTATTGAGTGCAGTAGTGGAAAGGAGAAGGTGTGAAAGGACAGACTATGGTAGAGTGAAGTCTTTGAACAGTGGGACTGAGTGCAAATTTGCAGATGACACCAAGCTGAGTGGTGTAGTTGGCACACCTGAGAGACAGGGTGTCATTCAGAGGATAAAGTTGACAGGTAGACTCATATGAACCTCATGAGATTCAACAAGGGCAGGTGCAAGGTTCTGTGCCTGGGATGGGGCAACTCCCATTATATGTACAGGTTGAGGAGTGAAGGGATTGAGAGCAGCCCTGCAGAGAACGACTTGGGGTACTGGTGGAAGAAATGCTGGTCATGAGTCAATTGTGCACTCACAGATCAGAAAGTCAACCGTATCCTGGTCTGCATCAGAAGAAGCATGGCCAGCAGGTCAAAAGAAGTGGTTTTGCCCCTCTACTCTGCTCTGATGAGACCCCACCTGGAGTACTTCATTCAGTTCTGGAGTCCTCAGCACAGGAAGGACATGGACCTGTTGAAGAAGGTCCAGAGGAGGGCCACAAAAATGATCAAAGGGCTGGACCAGCTCTCTTATGAGGACAGGATGAGAGAGTTGGGGTTGTCTGTATGGAGAAGGCTCCAGGGAGACCTTACTGAGGCCTTTCAATACTTAAAAGCATCTTATAAGAAAAATGGAGACAGACTTGTTAGTAGGGCCTTTAGTAATAGGTAATGGTTTTAAATTGAAAGAGGGTAGATTCAGACCAGATATAAGGAAGAAAGTTTTTCACAATGAGGATGATAAAGCACTGGACCAGGTTGCTCAGAAAAGCTGTGGATGCCCCTTCCCTGGAAACATTCAAGGTCAGGTTGAACAAGGCTTTGAGCAACCTAATCCAGTTGAAGATGTCCCTGCTCCTTGCAAGGGGTTGGACTAGATGAGCTTTAAAGGTCCTTTCTAATCCAAACTATTCTATATTTTTAACTGGTGTTATTTAATTTCTCTTAAAATGGCCCACTGGTGTCAGATATAATATACAATATATATCACAGATTACGGTGAGGTCTGACACTCACTGGAAATAACCTGCATAGCTGTAAATTATTATGTAGGTTTTATCATCACCCGGGCAAAGGAAAAATACACATACATGAAAAATTCTTTTGTGATTTAACAGTATGTAAGTCATGTGCATTATCCAGCTCTTATGGTCATTCAAAGATGGGTGGAAACTGTCTGTTCAGTTTTATTCAGAGTTAGAATAATTTTGTGATATCACTGCAGACAGAGACTAGAAATAGAATATAATTACATCTGGCAGGTTTTTTAAATGTATTGAAGCATCTAAGTTAGGAGGTAAATTACTTGTCTCAGTTCTCCATAGGTCCAAGAAAGGGAAAGAGGTGAATTGCCCCCCAGGAATACAGGGAGTATTAGGCAATTAGGTTCCCAGTTCAGATGGGATGAATTTGGAGACCAAATTAGAAGTATGTCAGTTTTACACATAAGCTCCTTTTGCAGTTTTCTTTTAGCATTTATTGTACCTTAGCCAACTTAGGCTAATCAATACTTTACAAAGCAATTTGGATATCAGATACATTGGATTAATCATCTGACTTTGTTAGCACTAATATTGTACAGTTTGAGAATCCCTCTTGCCCTGAAATACAATTTGAAGATAACTCATTGTTTTATTCCCTTGAGTGTATGTCCAACAGCAAATTATGCTCTAGCTTTTATACTAGTAGTCTTTTCATTAACTGCATGGGAGTCTGAGTATATCACCTTTGGATTTTAGACTATTCCTACTTTATATTTTCATTGCAGTGTACTGAGTCTTGTTCTTATATTTTTCAATTCCTTAATGATTTTCCTCTTAAAAAAAAAAAAAAAAAAGTATATTTTTTGATACATACTGGTCAACAACATATAAAAATCTTGTTTTAGCACCTATTTGCAATTGTTACTTTAGTATGAAGGCACACTAATAGGATTAAATCACCTGATAAATATGCTCCTTTATTTTTTCTTTATTTTCAGGAGCTTTTAAAAAATAACGCTTGCATAGAGAGATCTGGTTTTAATTTTAACTTATATTTAAAAATTAGTTTGATCATGACACCTCATCAAATTAGTTTTAAACTTCCATCATAACGATATTACAGTGGTTGATGTAATAAGCAGTCTCTTGTTAATAGTATTTGGAAATACCACAGATAGGGATTTGTAAATGAAGAGTAGCATGCATTGCAAGAAGTATACAGTTACAAACAGAATCAGCCTGCATTGCTACTCGGTAAATATGCTTATTTTTTTTCCTCCATCAGAAGTGTTAAATTAGGGAGAAACATGGAAAACATTGAAATAATGAGGAGAAATTAAACATTTTTTCATGTTAGGATGATTACATTTTATCAGGGCATGCATTCTTTTTTTGGTGGCAATTAAAGGTTATAGTTCTGTAAAATAGAAAACAACATAAAGGAAGCTAGATGTTGGACATTTATTTCATTTTTAAGTTGTCTAGATAATGTAGTTTATAATAAGGAAGGAAAAAATCTTGCTAACTCTTAGTTTCTAACTGATATACAATGTGGAGCGGGTTTGATAGCATATCATAAGCAACACAGAAATTGAAATGGTCATCTCAGCTTTAATTCAACTTAAGTGGTTATCCATATTGGAGTTTCTAGAACTATTTAAGGTGTGTCACTGTCTCCTAAAAGGTCTTAAAGAGCTGATGTTAATAAAAGGGATAAAACAATAACAAAATTAAAACTTAGAAAGATGAGAAATATATTTTTCTTTACATTACTAGTTTGTTACAAAAAAGTAAACTGCTATTGTAAATTTCAACATTTAAGAGAATCACTCTAGTCTATGTTTACAGTCAGTACAGAAAAGTGGGCACTCAAGAAATGTCTCTTACTAGGATAGATACCTTATGTAGGTCACAAGAACTAAATACATTTTAGATAGTTGAAGTTAAGTGAGGTTAATTATACTCACTGATTGGAAAAATAATACTTTAATTGAGTTTTAGCTCTTTTATTTATTAAGTGCAACACATAGGCTAATTGAACACATTTCTAAAATAGTCTTCTCACATCTAATAACTAAAAGAAACAAAGCTATTTAAAAGACTATCTTCTTTTTGTATATATTATTTTATTTATCACCAGTTTCAATTGTAGACTTCGTCTAGATTTAATGTAATAATGTATGATATCTTTTAGATAATTTGAAAAAAATATATGCATACATATTAATTCTGAGATACATATTAAAAATATTTAAGATAAGCTATCTTCAACAATATGAGCTCTAAGTTGTGTTTACCAGATTTTGATGCTGGGAACTCCCCATCTCCAAGTCCCAATGGTGTTAGCTATTTTGTACTAGTCAAGAAGCAAAGTTTTAGAAGCTGATTTGGTGCCTAGTGAAGTTCTTTGATGCCTCCCAGGATCAAATCTCAAATTTCAGCCATGCTAGAAGACCTGAATAACCAGCAGTTTCAAACATTGTTCACCACCTCATTTTTACTTGGGAATTACTTGTCAGACTTCATGTATTCTTTAACAGTTATTGCCTAAGCACAGAATAGAAGGATGTGTCCCTGTCCACTGCCACATGTAATGACTATACTTGTTTTCTGGAAACTCCAAACATGCTACTGCCTAATGCAACAAATCATTTTCAGCTCTGATCTGAGCACCAGGCACTGAATAAAATCCTTGATGTTGAATCCCTTTTTCAAGAAAACCATGTTGTATTAAAGATTGCTGAGAACTCACTAATAAGTCTATTTTTTGGTTCACCATTAAGAAATTGTATCAGGTTGCCACTATTTACTTTGATCCCTTCATTAGTACTTTTGCACTAAGATAAAGAATCCTTCATTAAAATACTGTTGAGAAAACACTGGTGTCTGGTTTATGTATAAATTTGTTATTAATAAATGGAACAAAAAGTTGGGAAACCAAAATTGCAGCTTTTACAATAATAAATAATAATTTACAATGAAAAATAAATATTTGAAATGTGTGGGAGTTTAACTAACTAAACTGAATATGTTTATTTACAATCTATTTAAGTAAGATTTTTAATCAGTTCTGAGAAAACTGACACAAGTATGCAATGGACCAATTTGGGACAAAAATTTAAGAAAAACTAAGGGAAGATTAGACATGGGGGGAAACTGGTGATGTGGCCTCAAAATAGGGAGTCCAATGACAGCTTAGAAAACCAGACTTTATCTGCCAGGATAAAGAAAAAATAAATGCTGTGAAAGGAGAGGGAAGACTCAAAGTCAGATATTTTTATTGATTAGTAGTTGGAAACACCCATTTACGTCAATGTATATTTCTGCTTAGAACTAGGCAGCACGATGTCACCACTGCTAGAACTGTTAAAGCACAACTCTCATTGTGATGTTACTTCACAGACCGACTTCTCCTTGAAGTTACAGATTGCTGATATGTGAGATCTTGTATCATCCCTGTACTATGGCACATGGGACTGTTGAAAGATACAACCAAGGTCATCCTTACAACTTTGTGAACAATATTTGTCAACTCTCCAACCCCCATATGTACATCAAGATCCTGAAAATATTTAAAGTAAGGGGAATACAAAATCCTTCCTGCAGCCTTTTGAATGTGAAGACTTAGTACCTCCCCTGCTTTGGAAGTAGGGCTTGACATTTTGACAGGTGCTTGCCTGGATGTCAGAGATATCTGCACCAGTGTGAATATAATTAATATGTATTCTAGTTGTAAGCCTCTGAACAATCTTCCTTTACATAAGCATAGCAGTTATTGGTTGAATGTCAGCTGGAAGTCAAAGTCTCTAATGATTTTTCCAGTAATTCATAGGCATAATTATAAGAAAGTGCTGAAACAAGGACGTAACGTTAGAGCATAAGGTACCAAAATGGATGATTAGCAGGGGAGAGAGAAAGGATACAATAAGTAGGTGGACTGATGGAAGCAGTGAGAACAGAATCACAGAGCAGGCTGGTGTGACAATAAAGAGTGGATTTTTGAATGTTCTAATAAGTATTAATCTTAAGCATTTATTCAAATGCCTTGAATACTCTTGTAAAGCTTCATTCAGAAGTCAAAACACGTATGTAATATAATACTTACACTTACAGTGCATATGAAGAGATTCCCTACAGTGGCATACTTTCTCATTTCTGCTACAACTTTTATTTTAGTTTTCTACTACTGTGGTAAATGACTTCTGAAGCAAATTTATAGCTAGTGTTTCAAAATCATTTTCCATGGTATTGATAAGATCCCACTTCATGTACTTTTTTTCTAGTTTGGGCATCTGGCTACAAACTGAGTATAAATAAAATGGAAAGATGCAAATAAGGATTTAAGTAAATGTGTTTAAATTTAGTAATGTGGAAGATTTTATCTATAGTGAAGGATAGTCAGGTAACTTGGACAAGAGTTTAATTCCATGAATAGGGTAAATCAAGTGTTTCTACTATATATTCCATTGAAGAAATTATCAGAGAACACAACTGGTGGAGCTGAAAATTAAATCTTCGAAGGGAAGAAAAAAAGTAGGTGGAAGAGTCCATGAGAAGTACGGGTTTCAGTATACTACTTCTTTAGGGAGGACAGTTACAACTATCAAGGTGATAATTTTGAGATGAATCCAAGTACTTGGTTAAAGCAAAAAGTAAATGGAAGTAGAACACTAGGGAAAAAGATTCAAGTCTGCTTAGAAGGGGGAAAAAATGAAGAATAAAGGATAGTGAAGGGAAAGTGAAAACTCAGGGTCTTATCTCTTGCTGAGTAGAAAAAAACATTTACATTAATGAGGACTTCTGTTTAAAAATTGATGGCATTGTCTTGCCTACAGTAAGAATTGTTAAAGTACCATCAATAGCAAGGAACAAAATGAGATTAGGTCATCACTCAGGAGGTTACTCTAGATCTGTTCTCTCAACCTTTTCCAGTGACGAGTTTCAGAATACCCTCACCATCAAACCATAAAGAACTGGATTTTTCATAAACCTCTGCAGATGGCTTTCACATTTAAAATTTGTGCTCTTGACAACTTGCATCACTTATAGTCTTTACAGACACATAATCTATGTTATTTTCTTTCCATCCATCACTTTTGCAAAATCTCAGAATCATAGAATAATTCAGACTGGAAGGTGCCCAGGAAATCATTAAGTTCAAGTCCCTGTTCACTTTGTTACTTCTATATTTGAACACAGGCTACCAGTTCAAAATACAATGAAAGTCATCCAAAAATAGTCAGTACTCAGTTAAGTCAAATTTTCTGGACACCCTTGATAGTATGTATAAAGACATTAAAAAATTAGCCCCTAAAATGCAAAGTACATGGCTTGAGACTCGGGTCAATATAAAACTGATTCTAGTACTTGGCTGACTATACTAGAAAATTTGGGTTGATCTTGGGCAGTTTAAATAATTATTTATTTATGTACATAGGAACAGCCTCACATATCTGAACTATGTTTACATGAAGCAAAAAGCCTAATGAGTTTTTTTCTGTCTTTCAGTTTTCTGTCTTTGGTGGAAAGGGGATATTCCTTCTTTTGTATTTCCTACTGATACAGTAGGCAACATAGGAAGTTATACCCACCTGGAGGAAGTCAGGGGTCTTGTGGAAAAGCCAGAATATGAACCTTCTATTTCTAGGAATTTGAAGGGAATGATGGATTGGATTATGAATTTGGGGAAATAATCTCTGTACTCCAGAAAACAAAGGATATTAGAGACTGTGGAATAGCTATCTCGATAAATTGGAAGAAAGTTAAAAAATCTAAATACCATTATAAATGGTATTAGCAATGCAAATACAAATTCCAAATGTTCCAGATACCATTGCAGAGCAGAGAACTGTCCTAAGGCATCTATCACAAAGGCTATTACTTTCTTTTTAATGTATTATAAGAAAATTAAGTTTAGGATAAGATTCCAGTAATGGATTTTCACTCTTGACACTGAAATTCTATAAACTTTGTCTTTTAAATAAAACCTGACATTTTTGAGCTTCCACAGAAGTTATTTTTTTTTTTTAATTGAGAAGAACCAAAAGAAGAATTAAAAAAACAAACAAACAAACAAAACAAAACAAAACAAAACAAACAAACAAACAAACAAACAAAAAAACCCAAACAAACAAACAAAAAAAGATAAAATCACAGCTGGTGTCTTATCTATTCTTCTGTCAATACTTTAGTGAATATGTAGTAATATCCAGTAATTTCACGGTATCTAGCTGTTGTGGTTTGAGCTCAGAGGGTAACTGAGCACCACACAGCCACTCACTCTTCCTTCCCCCTCAGTGCTAAGAAGGAGAAAATAAAGCACAAAACTCAGGATTTGAGATAGGGACAGGGAGGGATAAATCACCCATTATGGTCACAGGCAAAAGGCAGACTCATTAGGGGAAGAAAAAAAGAACATAAATTTAATACAGACACAACAACACTTAGCAGAGTAAGACAACGAGAAGCATTGTCACGTCTTGAGAACACCTTCCCCCCACCCCTCCCTTCTTCCCAGGCTCAGCTTTGCTCCCAATATCTCCTCCTCATCCATCAGTGCAGGGGGCAGGGAATAGGGGTGCAGTCAGTGCTGCCACTTCTTGCCTCTCAGAGAAGGATGGAACTTCTGGAACTTGTTCCCCCTGATCCATTGTGGTCCCCCTCTCACAGGAGACAGTCCTCCACAACATTTCTCTGACTTGAGTCCCTCCCATGGGATGCAGCCCTTCCAGAGATGCTCCGGCATGGGATATCCCCACATGCTTCAGTCCTCCCAATGCCAAACTACAACAGCGGGGGCTGCTTCTTCCCACAGTGACCCAGGCTCCTTTGGGTGCAGTCACCTGAGACAGCATGCCGGTGTCTTTTCCACCATAGACCTTCATGGGTGTCAGAGCGGGCCCGCCCTGCCGTCTCACCACAGGATGCAGGGGAGTCTCTGCTCCAGCACACCTCCTCCCTCCCTTGCCTCCTCCATTCTTCCACTGACCTGCATGTTCATGCAGATGTCACAACTCCTCCTCACAACTCCAACTTCTTCTCCCAGGTCCCTTCTTAAATACGTTCTCACAGAGGCACAACCACTGTCACTAATTGGCTCAGTCCTGGACAAAAGCTGCTGGGGAAGCTTTGAGAAGCTTCTCACAGGGGGCCATGGCTGTAGCCCCCTCCCCTGCTACCAAAAACCCCTCCACTCATTCAAATCCAGGACATTAGCATACTTTGTTCTCAAAAGTATAGAAATCATTTCCTTATTTTTCATAATCAGATCCATCACTTCCTCCATAATCCATAATACTTTGCCAATATCATCAAAGAATAAATTTTTTGTTTCTAGGTTGCTGTGTCTAAGGCTAATGTGATAACAGGAGCATCCTCTTCTAGAGTTCCTTGTTCTAGTTAATATTTTGTTTCTGGAAAGATCATAGCCGGTTTAGATTACATAAACTGAAAACCAATATTCAACCTATTGAGTTTTTATAGAGATTCTATATTTAATACTTACAGACCAAATTCTGTTCAAGACTTAACCTTGGCTGGCTGTTAGGTGTCCTCCCAACTACTCTCTCACTCAGCAGGATAGGGGGGGATAAAATTAGATGAAAAGCTTTGTGGTTCAAGATACGGACAGAAATAAAGCCCACAAATTACCATCACAGGCAAAACAGACTTAACTTTGGGAAGATTAATTTAATTTATTTACAATTAAAAACAGAGTAGGATGGTGAGGAGCAAAGGCAGAACTAAAAGCAGCTTCCCCAAGGCTCCCTCTTCTTCCCAGTCTCACATTTGCTCCTTCTTTCCCAACTCTTCTACTTCCTCCCCCTGAGTGTTACACTGGGGATGGGGAATTGGGGCTGTGGTTAGTTTATAAGACTTCCTCCCAACCATGGGCCCTGTAGGAGCTGTAGTTTCCTTCAGGGCACATCCACCTGCTCCCACATGGGGTCCTCCATGGGTGCAGTGTGGATAACTGCTCTGACATGGTCCTCCATGGGATGCAGGGGACATCCTGGTTCACCATGGTCTTCTCCATGAGCTGCAGGGGGACCTGGAACACCTCCTCCTTCACTGACCTTGGTGTCTGCAGAATTGTTTCTCTCACCTTTTTCTCAATTCTCTGTCCCAGTTACTGTTCAGCTTCCTTAAATATGTTTTCACAGAGGTGCCACCAGCACTGCTGATGGGCTCAGGTTTAGGCAATGGTGGGTCCATTTCAGAGAGAGGTAGAAGTGGCTGTGTCTGTCACAGAGCAGTCCCATGTCTATTCTCACAGGGGCCACCTCTGCAGTTTGCCACTGCCAACACCTTGTCACATAAACCCTACACAGGAAGTAATGATAGTGGCAAGTGTAAATGGACTAAAAATAGGTATTAATAGAAATTTTAAAAAAATAATACCTCAATATTTCCCTGGAATTCAACAAAAAAACCCCAAGTAAAGTGACACATTTAATCACCAACAGATATTTATTAATAAGTGTGGTAAAATTATGCTGTTTAATGCCCTCTTAGTTTAATAAGTCTAAAATAAATTAAAAATATGTCTGTTTAGTTTTACTTCATAGACTGCACATTTTTGCTTCCTGCCACCCACGACACTGAAGTTACCACTTTAACAGTTACAAAATTACAGATTTTCTGTCTTGTGCTTTAATTTCCTTGTTAGGCAGCCAGGTGTCTCATAATTTATTTAGAACTGATTGTGCTAGAAACTTTCCTTGGAGATTTTGCAACTGTACAGAAAAAAATTGATTTAGGATGCAAGTCTGAGCTTATTAGAGTTACACTCTGCTAAAAATTTGCAAGACTGATTACAAGCTCCTTGAGTGGCCTTCATCAATTTATCAAATATTAAAAGTCCAGTAGAGGGAATCTGAAAGATTTCTTTAAACAGCAGGTTCACTTCCTTGTGCTGGATAAAACATTATACTGGTTGACATGAAATAAAAAGTGGCTTTTCATATTAAATTTTCTTACAAGAACACCACATACATATGTTAAATTACCCCTTTCCTGAAATCCCCTGTTATTTCATCAATTTATGTGCCGCTTGAAGCATTGGTTGTGAATAACAAAAATGCTTTGAAATCTGCTTTTGTCATACAGCAAAAACACATAGCTTATAAATACAAACATATCTCTGACTGTTTTTCTTTACTGAAGATATTTTATAGAAATGTGTAAGAATTTATGATTTTAATTGTTTGATATTATTGTGAAGACAGTTTCCAAAGGGGCAGAAAATCAGAATGGATGACACACATGTACTGAATATTCTTAGGAAGACAGAGATAAACTATCAGAGATTTAATTTTTATATATGTTTGTTTTATAAGAGTGTTTTAAAGTTTTCATAAATTTCTTGATGATAAAGTTTACTCTTAGAGCTGACAGTTTCACTCAAAACTAACTAATCAACAGTCAATATTTTAAAGTACAAATGGACAATATTCTCTTTGAATCACTCATAAATAATACAGAAACCAAGGATTAGTATTTTGTATACATTTATGTCAGAGTAATAACAACAAGCAAGTCACAGAGATAATGGAGTGACATCTACAGGACTCCAATCATAAGACCTGTCAGTGCTTTTCTTCTGCTGGACTGCCATTCATTCATGTATGTTACTGGACAAAGAAAACAGGTAATATAACCATAAAAACTTTCTCAGGCAGTCAAGTGTGTGGCAGCTAGTTTTGTCAAATTCCCTGCTTTATCTTTCATGCCACCTTTCATGCAATAAAAAGCCCTCCTAAATCAATTCATTATTTCTTACCACACTAAATGACTCTTCCTTTTTTTTGTGATGCTTTTGGAACAGATCAGGTGCCCAGTTTAGTTCAATTGTTCATTCAGAAGATAGGTGTCAGAGGCAGATATTGTTATTTGTCATTTGATAGCCATTTTGATGTTTTGAAATATCATTTGGTAAAACAGAGATAATTATCTTTACAACATTCCATTATTTCTATCATCTCTTTTATTACTGGTAAGGAATTGAGGCACAGTGAGATTAAGTGCAAGACACAAGATGCCAGGTTATGAGCAAGGCAGGATTAAGTGCCAGTGCAGCAGAGAATGATTCATATCGAATCAGGTGCCTGCTCATCCCAAAAATCCCTAAACACCTATGTGTACCACAGTAGCATGCTGTCCAAGAGCTCCATGTATTTGCAATGTACAAGTTTGTGGATAGCACCAAACTGGGGAGGAATGGTTGGTACACTGAAGACCAGGGCTAGAGCTCAGATGGCCTAAACAACTGGAGGAATGTGCCAAGAGTAAACTTGTGAAGTTCAAGTATGAAGTCTTGAACTTGGGATGGAACAGCTCTCTACATCACTGTAGACTGGTAACTTACTGACTGGGAAAAGGACCTGGTGTAGAAGGAATTGTACTTTGAGTCAGCAGTGTGACATTTCAGTGATGAAGACCAAATTCCATTGCCATAACCATAAACAGCAGGTTAAGGTGAGGGATTATTCCTCTCTATTCAACACCTGTTAATCTGTATTTGGGATTCTGTGTCCAGTTTTGGTCCAGTAATGACAAACTGGGTCAAGTCTGACAAAGGGACACTAATATGATTAGAAAGCTGGAACATATTACATATGAAAAGCAACTGAGGGAATCAGGTTTATTTAACCATGAGAAGATTAGGGTTAAAGGGGATTTAATTACTGTCTTCCATGGACCAAAGGGGGAAGTAATAGGAAAGATCAAGCTGTACTCCTTGGGGTTCAACTGTCATGAGGAACTGAGTCCCCAGTATCAGGGAGCAAACTCACCCCCCTCCATGTTTCACTTACAGCTAAAATGTTGATAATTACAGTAGTTTTTTAATACTCACAGCCACCTGTTCTTAATCAGTGATATCTATCATTAGTTTAGAAAGAGAGAGATTCCTGTTTGAGGGTATCACGTGACAATTAGTTTGTTGGTTCTAGCTTCTGGAAGTCATAGACTGATATCAAAGACCATTCCAATTTCTTTGTGAAAAGAAAAATGGGAAAGTTAAACTGTTATGTTGTATTTTATTTCATGATCTGGAGAAAGAATAAAACAACAGAGTAAAATATAACATTTTCATTTTCATTTTTTTTTTATTTTACAGGAAAACAGATTATATTGACAATGAAAGAATTAAATTTACATTATGAACTTCTTAGAAACACAATCTGAAAGATTTGCAAATTCATGATGAAACTTGCTCTAACTTAGATTCACACAGAATCATGACAATGAAATGCATATGAGGACAGGCAGTAACTAAAACTAGATACACTCTCATTTTCATGTGCTAGTAATAAAATCACACAGAAAACAATGCAGAAAAATAAAAAGAACAGTAATAGCAGTTGAATGCATTGAAGTATTTCTACTGGCATTTGTCTGAGTTATTCTATATTCTTCTTTTATGTTGCCAGACTGGTATGATTAATGAAACAGCTGAAACAATAACTGCAGTATAAGTGCGCAGACAGGTCCTGGATTGGCATCAGAAAGGCTAAGTGATCAATTTTTCTGTTATTTTGCCCATGGTATACTCAGTGACCTACAGGAATGTATCCAATGGTCAAGACAGAGGTATCAATCTAAACTAGGAGTTATACATGCAACTTGAAGATATCAAAGGCAACAGGCTGGGGACCCCCACTGCAAACCCCAAGTAATCCTATCTCACCATTACACTACAGTTGTGTAGAATGCATCCTTTAAAACAGATTTAGAAAGAAGGCTGGTGGTTTGTATGTCCATTCACTATGCAGAAATGGCTTGGTGATTATAAGGAGATGCAAATCTGGTAGGTATTATTTCATCATCAGAGGGCCAGCACATGAATAAACTTTCACATGTTCCTGTACAGAATGGCCTGTAGTGTTGTTATTATGAGAATTTTCTAAGCCGTTTATTTAAATACATAATGCGCTACATAACCTTCCCATAGGGTGAAACTCACCTTCTGCAGAGGATGTGCACAAGGCTATGCATCACTGAAGTCATGTTAATGCTCTGTTTTGTTAGCTGGAGTGGGAGCTAAATGGTGCACAGGCCTCTGTACTCTTCTGATGTAGGAAAATTACACTCGTCATCCAAATGATTCTCTGAAAAATGTTCAGCATTTTGTAAATATCTGCAGGATTTTTCAAGCTAAGGGGCCACAAATAAGAGATGTTTTATTCAAAGTCATTAGATTTCCTACAGATTTTTTTTTCTTTCTGTCTCTTTTATCACATCTGTTGGTTAAATAAAGAAGAATGCCCTCACAGTAATCCTCTCCCTGAAAGGATGTTATGAGAAAAAAATAAGATGGAGGAAGAAAAGTTTATGTATTTTCTTTACTTAGCGGTTAAGCAGATAAATTGAAATATAAAGTGAATTTATTAAGGGAATTAGACTGCATGATCCTGCTGATTATGGAAGGCTGTATCAGATAGGAAAAGGTATCAAGGGAATGGAGTAGAAATTTCTGCTGAAAACTTCAGTCTGAGTTACAGAGCTGCTTGGTGATTTTTTTAGGATACATGTCATGCTATCAATGCAGTTCATAGGTAGTATATATTTTCTTATCACTTCCAGTATTTTAATGTCAGTATTGTCTGTATTATTATTATTATTGATATTATTAATAATTATTATCAATAATAATTGTTAACAATATTAATATTAATAATAATAATTTTAGCTTGATATTATTATTATTTACCTATATTACAATAAGACTTGTGGATTTCACACCAAACCTTGTTACACTGTACACTTTGGAAACAAGTAATACTATTTTTAAAAATAGCACATATTTAAATTATCTGGCTAAAACTATGAGTATTTTTTATTTGGGACTAGAAAACAGCAGTAAAAAGTGTAACCTCCCATCTCTGCTGCCTGATTTAAGCAGTAAAGGAAGTGCTTGTAGGTGAACTTCAAGGAAATTATAGATGAGTAAAAAGCCATTCAAAGTATCTTCCAAATAATGAGTTTCCCTCATCATTATATTAAAGTCTGTTTAAGGAAAACTTTTATTAAGTTATGCTGGGTGCAGAGTTAGTCATTCATTCGCATGTAGACAGTCCTGGAAAAGCAAACAGAGTTTCAGGCAATCCACCTTTTCTCCATTTACTATTCAAGGACTCTTGTAAATGCTTTAGAGTTTGGCAGGGGCTCTTTTGTTTGGCTGATTTTTTATTTTTTATCTTTTTTATTTTTTTCTTTCATTTTTGTTATTACCTCGATGTTTTCATTCTTCCACTAGGAGAGAGTGATGATGATGCTATAGCAATCCTACTGAATCATTCTGTGCTGTGCCTTGCATGCTGTCGATAGCCTCACCCAACAAAGCTGTTGGTGCTACTGTCCTGGTTGTGTGTATGTGAATCTCTGCTTCAGCCATTGTTTTGCTGAGTAAGTTCATCCCAAAATGACTCTGCCCGAGGGGCAGAAGACATGTTAACAGATCCAGGAGAGAATCCTTGCATGATCAGCTAATAGATAGTACCCGGAGTCTCAAGCCTTGGCAGTCAAACCATCAAACTGGCTACATATTTTAGAGTACAATTGGAAAATACTGTGATAGTTAACTATGTCCAACTTTGCAAATCCCTGTGGTGACTAAATATTCAGTCTTGGTAACAGCTCAGTGAGACTCAGGAATTTATACAGTTGAAGCTAGATAAGAGTTTAGTGCCAGCCTAATAAAAATTATCCATCCTATTGAGATACTCATCTATAAGTCTTTCAGACAAGCTCCTAGATCTTTCCTCTCAGTTACTGTAACAACTTTTTCACTAGTCTTTTGCATTTTTGCCCTACATTGCAAAGCCTCTTCATCCCCTCTCCATTCTTGCCCCCATCATTTCCCTTATCTTCCATAGATTAACTATTTGTCTTGGCTTTCCTGGTCCATAATTTACTCCAGGGCAAACTAAACTTCCAGTCATTACCATAAATGAGCATTTCCTACCCTTGGCCAATTTTTGTTACTAGCCTCTCCCAAACTCTCGTTACACTTTCAAACAAGCTTCTTTGACCTATGTAAATCCTAGATATCTGTAAAGTTACTTCATCATCTTGCTTAAATCCTCCTCTGATCTGCTTTTTAGCAACTATGCTGCTGAGATTATGGCCTCTCATGTTAAATATAGGCAATGTTTATTGGCAGTGTAAAGAGGTTCAAGTTCTGTCCTGATTCAAAGCCGACTGTTTATGAGGCAGCCATAAGGATGTTTAGCCAGTGAGTATAGGACGTTGCTTAACCTGATAAGCTTTGCTAAGAGGCAGGATGTGTTGCTTACATAGATCATGATATGCATTTGGTTATACATGTTCCTGAGTGGATCTAAGAAATGGACAATGCTTTTCATTTTCCCCTCTTATCACCTCCTATAAACTTTTCCATTTTCTCTCCATTACATTATTTTCCAGTTTCTCTATACTTTGTTTTGTCCTTAGATTGCAAATGTCCTTGCCCTTACATTGTAACTGGCTGTAGCAGAAACCATGTGGGGTTTTTTGGTTGTGCATTTTGCCTGATCTTTGTATATGAACTAACACAATAGGATTTGGCTCCATTGCTCTAATTCATATGAGTTCTAGCTGTACAAATTCAGAAAAAAATCAAATCATGCTGATTAAAAATAAACTAAAAAGATTTACTATTCAAACAGCATTTTAATGGATATTTAAATGAACATTTGTGCTTCTGCACTGCTTCTCTGATTCCAGTAGGCATTGAGTCTCCTCAACTAGAAATAAAACCCTTGCAGAAAAGTGCCATTAAATTACATGTCCATGGCTGAAGCAAGATGGCCTAAGCTTTTCAGTGTCAAATCTCAACTGCTCATTTGGGGCACCTTTCCAGACAATTCACATAAATGTAATGTGCTCTTCCTGTCATATGGGCATGGTGACAGCCTATGGCCAAATCTCTCCATGTGCCCAAACTTATTAGCAGAGGCCCAGCAGCTGTTAAACTTCACACAGGGCTGAGAACATGTTCTAGTCCCAGTAGGAGGCAACAGTAGAGGGCATTTGACAGAATGAGTTTATGGCCTTTGTCTGCCAGTCAGGATGACAGCTTGATTATCTACCACTGGAACATTTTCTGGTACCTGAGATCCAAACCTAAAAAATGTGTGGACACCTTCTAAGGAGCTATTTGTATTGACAGGGTGCAGCTGCTAAATATGCATACAGCACAAAAAAAAAACCAAACAGATTTTAGCATCATCTCTAGACTAAAACAAAAACAAAAGTGCAGCCACTGAGTTCTTTCTATGGCGTTTCTAGTGGAATTTGGAGTCATTTCTTATACGTGCTTTTGGCTACCACAACTGTAACTGTGAGATAGTAGCACAACATTGACAAAAGTTGTATACATACCTAGGAAATGCTAGCCTGTTGCCTTAATATTCTGGCTAAGTGGAGCTTGTTTGGTAATTCAAGTGCTAACAAAAATTATCTGGACCCAGAGCTTTGTAAAAAGAACCTATGTCAGGATCCAAATGAGATCTTTTTACAGATACACATAGAAAAAAATATATTTGTTAGACTGACAGCTGACTCCCTTATTGGGCACTCGTAATTTTAAAGTTATCTTGTTAAATAGGTCAGTGAGGAACACATGACAAAGATTCAGGAAAAAAAAAAGCATGTGATGAAATGGGATATGATTGTTATGTAACAACTTACTCCAGGAGTACCACAGACACATAGTGAATAATATCCCCGGCTGTTATCCATGCAGCTGTAGACTCATACCAACATTTATATCTGCCCTAAATCAGCAGAATATTCCCTGAGAACAGAGAAGAATCTCTGGACATTTTCCTCTTCTTTGTTGTGGTGCATTTTCTGAGAAGAAAGATAATTAAAAAAGTAGTACCTTCATACATATTTTTTTAATCTAGAAATGTTGACCTAAGACTAATTTCCCAAATGTCATGAGCTGAAACAAAACCTCTGAATCTATTCTGAGAAATCTTACTCTTGGGAAAGGAGTGTAAGCTAGCATCAACAACCATTGTTCACAAAAGTGTCATACAGAAAGAAAAATATGAGTACAAAGGTATGTATTTTCTATGTTCAGTTATCACTAACATTTTACTGAATAAGTAATTTGGTATTTATGTTAAGAAAAAGGCTATTGGTGAATAATTGGAGAGAATACTTTCTAAACTGATTCTTATATTTTCACCCAAATCCTGATTCTATATGTTGGTGTTCATTTAATCAGAAACACAGAGCTATAATTTTCTGTTGAAATTCACTGAGAGATGTGTGCCTAAAAATGCCCTTATAATCTGTATCCTACTGCTCAAGTGTGCTTTGAGGGGCCAAGATGATTCTATACTATTTGCAGAGGGTGCAAGAGCTATATCACTGAAGTCAAACCAGTGAGTTAGGTTCTGCTAGTACTTACTTGTGGATTTATTAGGACATTCAATATATGTGCATACTTACTATTTAAAATGAATAACTATAATTTTAATAATCACTTGAATGAATCAGGATATTGGAAAAAAAATTCCAGCAGGCAATTTCAGATCAATAAAAAAGGATTGCTTTTCTAAAACTTCTAATTCAAATCATTCTTTCGATGTTAACTTATAGAAACATAATCAATTAAATTTAAATCAACTGTAAAATTATAGGAACTGGAGATCACAGTAATTCTAATGCAATAGATTTTATTAGAATAAGCAACTTCAAATTCAACATAGGCTCCTGAGCCTGGAGATATCTAAGGAAATAAGAGAAGTATAGCACTTACATGATTATCAGGATGAAGTGAGTATCTGAAATAAATTATTGTCCTGTTGGAAGGGAAAGGGATAAGCAAAAGCTTGCTTTATTTTACATTTACTTAATGCTAAACAATAGCAAAGACACCATCTAGATGACAAGGTGATAGAGTGTGACCTTCAGACCATTAGCAATAGAAGCCAATTTCAGTCTATTTCAAGCAGGTTATAGAATCACAGTATCTTGTAGGTTGAAAAGGACCTCTGGAGGTCACCTAGTCCAACTTCCTGCTTGAAGCAGGCTCAGTGGTCATTGTTCAGATGAGTTTTGAGCAGCTCCCATGATGGAAATTCCACAACTCCTCTTGGTAGCCTATATTTGACCATTTGAATATTTCACCATTTGCATGGTGAAGTCTTTCCTTATGTCTAACAGGAGTTTTCCTTACTCCAAGTTGTGGTTTTTACCCTTTTTCCTGTTAGTTTGTGTCTTTGAGAAAATTCCAGCTCCATTTTCTGTACCCTTCCATTAGGCAGCTGAAGACAACAGTAAACTAGCTAACTTCTTAAGGCTGAACAAAACAAATTCTCTTGCCTCTTATGATTATGTATGTATGTCAGTCATCCAGAACAGAAGTACCTTGATCCTTGGCTGTAGATTGGAGCACAATGGAATGGAAGAACATGTTTTAAGCTGTCTGGATAAACCTGAACAGAAATATGGGCATATGTCCTGTTCACTGACAAGTGTTACACAGGTAGTAGGCACAGTATATGTACTATATATTTGCAGCAAATTCACATTAAGTAGAAAAAGAACAGATAAATATATTGCAGATCTGCAGATCATCTTGTACATGCAATGGAGAGTTACCTAGGATTTCTGGGAGCCATACAGCATTTTCAAAACTATTACTGCTGTAAACAGACTGTTTGAGATTGAGTAATCCTGGACAGACATACCATCTCCAGCAGGATCAATGACAGAGCTATATCCACTTTGTTCCACTCCACTACATCTTCATCTGCCACTTTTCATTGCTGTGGGTTATTAGACCTTAAAGGATTAATGCAAAACAATAACACATGATTTACAGTTGTTTTTACTTCTATGCAGAATCTTCATCTGAATTACACTCTTCTGAGTGACTTCAGTTTTTGCCAGAATTTGTCTATTTATATTCTGACATTTGAAATTTAGAAATGTTGCTTTAGTATCATAAGAACTTTTCTATTTTATGCATAACACATTTTGTCGGAGAACAGACACTATAGCAGCTCATGTAGTAAGGTGAAAATACATTTTATAGGCAATATATGGGCACATAAAATGTCCAAGATAAACAGTTTTTAACTTGTAATTCAAGCATCTGTTGTATAACTACACATTGTGATATTATTTACATTATAAATTTGCAAACCATAGTGAAGTCCATAGATAACCCTCAACATTGAGCATTCAAGCACAGGGAGTTCACATATAGAAGGAACAAAACATTCTCAGTGCAAAGGACCATTCTATATAAACAATATTGATAGAAATCACATCATGGAATAATATAAGTGTATTCTATCCTGTGGAACAAGAAAGAGAAAATGAATATGCATTTTTGATAGTGAGAGGAAATGTGGCAAAAATTGTTACAATATAAAGTTTTTGAATGACAGCAATATGTATAATATGTTTTAATTTTCTCTCATATATATACACACACACACACATATATTGCTACAGTATTGGCTAAATCCTGTTGTAATGTTTATTTTCATTTGGTTCTAGTGATAAACCTACCTTTGTATCACACATGAGGAAATTAAGATTAGTTCTTTGTCTGTGCTCTTATACATACTTTAGACATGAAGCCAAGTCACCCAGTCCCAACAGGAATCTTGCTCTTATATAAAATGGGAGTCGTATCTATACAAGAGCTACTTTTCAGGTGCATTTCTTACAGCTTTCCTGGGCCTGTCTATATGGGCAGTAGAAGTAGTGGCAAGAGAAAACAACATATTTGTGCTCATATGGTTACATATGATGTACCTGAAGCAACACTCTTCAGGCTTTGCTATGATCTGTTTTCTGTAACTTTTTATTTCTTCATCCTCTCCTTTCCTGAAGCCCATCAGATTTTGTTAGGGTTATGCATTAAGCAAAAATCTCTGCTTACCTCTATGGTTTAGTCTGTAGCTTTGTTAATGGTGATGCCATTTCCCTCTTTGTTTTTTACAGCAGCTGCCCTTTCTGTAGCATCTCTCTCTTTCCTTTATCTCAGATGGCCTATGAGAGAAAAATGCAAAGCCTATGTCCAAGTACTCATGGAGATGGGAATGGGAAGAGAAAGACTCTTATCTTCTCTCCAAACAAGCTTCTGTAAAGGCAACATATTAATTTGAAGGCAAAGGCAAATGGGAGCTATTCAGTGTTGACAGCTCCTTGAGTGCTCTACTAAGCTTTTCCAGACATACATCTCACTTTGTGCCACCAAATGTAAGTCCTAATCCACACTGCCAATTCCACACTAACCTAGAAGTTATAAATTGAAAAAGATCATTAGTCTTTTTAGAAAGGGATAGAATTACTCAGTGAGCCGGTCAATTTTTATGTTTCCAAAGTTTTGATTAAATATTTCAAAATTTTTGCAGATACTACCTTGCCATGTTAAACTCTTGCATTCGTTGTTGGGCAATGGCCCAAATGTCACTTATGAAATCCATTATTCCAAGACAACCTAAGATTGGCTGCCAGTTCTAGGTTTATTGCAAATGAGGGTTTTTCCTTTCTAGACTAATAGTTAATTCTGTTAGTTGATGCAGTTCTAAGATAAAAAAACCCTTCAATTGTTACACTGAACATAATTGATCTTTGCTATTTCAACACAAATTGAATAAAAAATATTGGTTTTGGTTTTTTGGTTTGTGTTTTTCTTTTTCACTATTCCTCTCCTAATAATCCCTAGCATTTAGTATGCTTTTCTGGCCACTACTGAGTACTGAACTATCATTTTAATAGAATAACCAATTGTAATGCCAAGGTTTAATTCCTGATATCTCAGGACCATCACTGTGTAGATGAAGTTGACTCTTTTTCCCCATTCACATAGTTTTGCATTTAATCTACACTAAAGTATTCTATCAGCTATTCAATATTCAAAGGTCCTCTTTTCAGTTCTTCCCAGCCAGCCCTCAACTTTACTGTCTTGAAAAGCTTAGTGTCCTCAGGAAATAGAATTGGCCCCTTCTCCATTTTATCTGTGAATCCATTCAATGTTGCATGCTCTATTTTTCTTTATGAGCAATAAAGGGAGAGCATAAAATGAATGGATTAGATTTAGAAAACTACATTTGAATCAAATGTTAGGTCTTCATAAGATTTCTTTCACTTTTTGAAATTCCAAGAAATTAGAAATTATTTGTGAAATGGTCTACTTCTATGGCCTAAACAATACTCAACGTTCATTAATATTCTGTGTTTATTTTAATATTTGTGTCTACACTGAAACAGTCACATAAGGGCAAAGTAGAAAGTCTACCAGTACTTTGTCTTCAACTGTGTGTTTAATGTCTGTTCTAGACAGACACACAAAACAAAAGAGCTATTTATTTTTTTTTTTTTTTTTTTTAAATTTCAGAGGGATCTCACCCTGTGAAGTGTCTTTCTTTTTTTTTTTTTTTTTTTTTTTCCAAAGGTGTAGCTGGGGTTGTGCAAGCAAGGAAGAGCCCCATGGGATTCTTTGGTTGCAGAAGAGCACCAGTAATGCTGGCAGACAAAAGAAGGACTAATATTAGAAAGCAACAAAAAAGTGTCAAAAATAAAAAGGAAAGTAAACCAAAATACTACACACCACACTGATTACCAGAGTGCTACATTTATGATTTTGATCATTTTAAATGAAGTTGGTGTGCTGCTATATTGCGCCAGGTAATATAAGTCAAGACAATGGCACATTTATGCTAAGAATTTTGAAAGAACACACTAGTAAGCAGCAAAATGTAAATATCTTCCCACAATTGATTCTGTGGTTTTAGTTGCTTTCCTCATGAGTTTCCAGAAAACATGGTTTCATATATATTGGAGGAGGAGTATTCCACTTGTGCCTGGCTTATTCATACAGACATAATAGTTTTTAAAAACAAAATTAGAATATTTTTCCTGTGCAGACATTTCAGTTTATAGATATTTAAACACTTATTATCTTACTATAGACTTAATTCTTAGATAAAACTACACATTTTAATTTTTCTTGACAAAATACTCATGAATGGTGAATCAACACTGATAAATGACAAATCAAAATATGATTTCAATGAACTTATAACTTAACTAATCTTCTTAATAAAGATTGCTTTCAGATACTACTTTACTAGAAATTAAGCATACCTCATATCTTATTCTATTCAGATCAAATATCTTAAAGACGTAATGGTTAAGGCAATAGATATCAGCATATAAACGTAAAAAATTGTGCAAATATTATTTTATCTAAAGTCTTTTAAATTCATTATGTGAGTTTTTATTTATATATGTGTATAATAATGGATTCTAATGTATGTTTCACAAGACATTTAAAATAAAACTGTAACTATGGACATGAAATTCAATGAGGAAGAAAAAGTGATTTGTGAGCTGAGAGCAGATCCTGAAGTGAAACACAATCCTTACCTTCTTAACTAGACGTGTCAAGTTCCATTCCTGGAAGAAAACTTCATCTGCTTTGATCATATGTTGGATGAAGGAAAAAAATATCAGAAGAAGCAAGTAGGAAAAAATGGGAAGCATGTTCTTGCACCTGCATTTTAATTACTTGTCCTGGTTGGGGCTGGCCTAGAGTTCCCGTTGGTTCGGCAGCAGGAGGAGTGCTGCAGCACCCTGAGACCCCAGGGGCTCCCCAGGTCCCAGTGCCCTCACCTGTGTGCGGGGGCGGGGGGAGCACAGCTGGAGGGCTGGGCCCCGATTGGCTGATAGTCCATGTCACGTGACATTGTGCTCACTATATAAAGGCAGGAGTGGGCTGTCAGGGGCTGCCACTTGTGGCAGTGTTGCTGCTGTGAATTTGTGTTGGGGATTGCCAGCTGGGAGCAGGTGAGTGTCGGTTGGCAGGTGGTGAGCAGCTGTATTGTACATTACCCGTTGACACTGCTGTCAGTGTATTATTCTGTCACTGTTATTAAACTGTTTTTATCTCAACCCGTGAGTCTCCCTTTGCCCCTCCGATTCCCTCCCCATTCCCAAGTGGGGGGAGGGTGGGTGAGTGACTGCGTGGTGTTTAGCTGCTGACCAGGCTCAAAAGACAACATTACTAATCAGAGCTGATCTGCCAGAACTTCAGCAGGATGGTATTTATCTTATCCAGATATACTGTCTCTATATTAGGCAGGCAAGTTGATGAACTATGCTACCTTTCTAATCAAAGGAGATAGAGGGACATAATCTGATGAAAGTTCACCCCATCTCAAGATAAATTTGCACTTAAAACTAAAGTGAACTAAATCACTCTACAGTTATGTCATCACTACTCACAACAGAGAACTAAACAATTATCTCCAAACATTTAAATTTTATAAAGCTGAAGTTAGTGAAGATGGGTGTTATTTGGAAAATAATGAATATGTTTGTCTCAAACCCTCACAGTGAAAACAGACCAAACAGGTCTGATTGAATGAATCAATAATTCTAAACACAGAATTTGTTAGTATTGTATATGTATTCCAATCAACTTTGATTTCACAAATCTGAAGACTCTTAACAGCTGTTGGAGAATGGCTCAGAGACAAGGGTCATGAGCCCACCGAGCAATTGTATGATCAGAGCCTGCTTTACCCGCTGATGCTGGGCCTCACTAGGGTTTGCCTGCAGCTGCTCACAGCTGCTGATACACAAAGAATGCCAAGGATGCTTCAGCCCTGTGTACCGTGGTGTGTCGAAAACAGGTTGAGAGGAATTGGGAGTAGTGGTCTGAGAAACCTAGTGTTATGGTAACGGTGGTCTGAGAAACATTGTGTTACGGTACTGTCGTGTATCGAAAACAAGTCAAGAGGAATTAGAAATAGTAACATGAGAAACTTAGTGTTATGAGAAGCTTGTGCTGTAAGCTAACTGCAAGTAGGTGGACCGTGCGAATACGACCTTTACAGCTTAAGCCAATCAGCTAGTGACTAGTAAGCATAATAATTAGCGTTGTCTGTATAAATATATGTACCCGGACCAATAAAGTAGATTTGATGCTCTATCACCCACATTGAACCCATCTCGGCGTGTCGTTCTTCCGCGGCTCCGCAAACACCTATGATGTCTAACCTGAAATTCTATCTTCCTTGTTTAAATTTAATGAACCTGAGTGCTGCCTCCTTTTGTCAGTTGTGAAAAAGTTATAAATATGAACCACATCACTGGTATGTACATAATCAAAAAGTCTAAAACAGTAGCAGATGTTTTTGGTCTTCTTGTGTTTGTGCAGCATGAAACATAATCAGTCAGCATACAGCAAGAGACATTTAAAGATATTTCTTATGTTGAGCACTACATACTCAGAGTAATTCACAGTTCTTTGTTTCATGTCTTCCATTTGGGTGCAACTGATTGCAACAAGATCCCTGTCCAAAAGCAAACAAATGTTTGCTTATGAGGCAGCAGAAATATTTCTAAGCTTTTTGTTGTCTTTTATTGAAAACCTAATTAAAAGATCATGTCACTTATTCAAGTAGATCGACAACTATAGAATTCTGAAGTAAAAGCCAAGTGTCTTAAATCTAAAAGCACTTGCTTAACTTCAGGAGACAATTCTTCTCTAAGTAATCTGCTATTTAAATAAAAACATTATTTGGCTTTGACTTGGGTATGTAAATTGTCTGAAAGGCAGTTGTAGGATGAAAAGGCATGGAGATAGTGTCTAAGTGAAAGAAAAAGGGCATAGTGAATGTTTCAATTTTCAGCTCATCCAACCATGCTTAGTCTTGTCTCTACAGTGTTTTCCCAACCAGCTTTACTAACATCCTTTTAAACCACTATATTAATGTTATTTCTTGTTTGTTCTTTAAGTACAGAGGATCACTCCACAAATGCAGGCACAGGGCATTGTATTCTGTAACTCCAACGACTTGGACAGTGCTAAAGGTCTTGCCACACAATTTTTAATAGCAAGAGAATCTAATATCTAATAACATGAGTCAGGTATTTATTTGGAGTAACAACAGTTATTAAACATAATTTATTTGAAGATTTCTATTTTCCTGATAGTTATGACAGATCTTAAAGTATGGTTGAAGATTCCATCTATTGATATAAGTCTATTCTCACTCTAAAGTGAAGTTAAAAATCACAGGAAGTCATCACATTTTATACTTGGAAAAATCACAGTTGTCAATTTGAAATTTTATGTTGAAGACTTTACACTGTTTTTTTACACATTGTCTTACTGACCTGGAAAAGGTATTCTACTCTTCCATGATTTTTCTCTTTATGGCTTGTGATTTGCCAATAGTTCAAATAAGCATGCAAAATATTCTAACCTCCTCTCAACGTGTCATTAGAACTTTTGAAGTCCATAAAAAGAGGATCCAGTGTCCTGTGTAAGTTAAGGTCTAACAGGGAAAAAGAAAAGTTGAATTTTAATGAACTCCAAGAACAGGGAGGAGTGACCACCGAAACATAACATCCTTCCTTCTCTGAAGGTTCTCTTTAATGTGTGTGTAAAATATGAACTAGCACCTGATCTGTTGAATGCTTGGGATATTGTTACCAGTTGTCAGAAAATGGGGGTGAGGGAAGGCTTTTTGGAACTGTCCTTTGGTAAAGTAAATTAAGCATGGCTATTGCCTTCCTTGTCACCTGTATCCTTGAAAGCCCTGTTACGTTACATATTTTGTAAATAAATGCTTTCATTTCTTTTCATTTTAACCTGATTTCTAAAAATGTGATCACAAAGTACCTATAGGATTTCATTTCATAAAAGTGATAATCTTGTTCTAAGTAACCTTTTGGAGTACTTTTTCAGTGACTAGAATCCACATGGATTATTTTGAGGTTATCCAATGAGAAACTCTATGCCTTTTCGGTTAAACAAATGAAGTATTTAGCCACTGACAGACTGAGGCAGAAAGAGTGTCTTCTGCTAGCAAGTATAAGCAGAAAAGCTTTCTAGCTTATCTAGACTAGAAAAATAGGGAAGCTCATAAGGAGCTTTTAACAAATACATTTCAAGGAAAACGAAAACCAAAAAGTTTCCTTGTTTAGAAATTAAAACTGTCCTTCCAAACAGTTTTGTGCTTAAAGAAACTTTATTTCTCCCAAAACCAAACTCTCACTGTTTATCTGTCAGCTTGTTTTCTGGTTCATCCCATATATACTCAGATAGTCAACTGTAATCAGAACAATGACAAAGCCATCACAATTGCAAAAAAGTCTCAGAAGAAACCTTTCAGACTACATGGATGAGCTTCCATTCAAACTTTGTCACAGTGGTCTGTACCTTGGGAAGAGGATCTTATTATCCCAGCTGTGATTAAATAAAAATTCATTTAATTGCTTCTTAATTTAGTATAAAAGCAGAGGAAAAACACTTCTGTATGTGAGTTTTGGATATATCCATTAACAGAATTTCTGGAAGAATTGTATCTTCCAGCATAACAGTTACATCCTGGGTGTACAGGCACAAGCTCTTTACTCAGCCAAAGATGATTCAAGCTTTTTAGTTGCTTGCATAACACTACCAAAATGGCATTTGAAAATGTCTACATATATTTGCTAATGAGAAAATTGCAATTTATCCAAAAGATTAGTCCAAATTACTCTTTTAATTATATATTAAATAAATTCCCTTTCTCTTGCCAACTTAGTTCCTCAGCACCACAGTGATGTTCAGAACGCAGTATATTTCCAGAACCTGGTGAACTCCTCCATGATGGACTGATGAAGAAACTGAAAACCCATCGAGAGATTTCAAGCTCTGCTCCTGGCAGAGAGGAGATGAGCATTTCCACTGCTGTCACCAGACTCTCAGTGTTGAGAATGACCTTCATAACACCAGTATGTAACTTCGTCTTTCATTTTGCTAGAGAAAATTTGCTTTTTGCTAGGTTGATCTCTTGGAAAAAAAACACATTTGTTATCATTGTCTGGTCCTTTTCATCAGTAAAATTCAAGAACTTTAAAAAAGCCAAACTGGAGGCAGTCTTAAAAGCTCTGAGATGTCTTAGAAAAACAAACAGTGTGGAATTGTGAACACTGATTTGCTCTGAGATTGCACAAAAAATTCTACTGGCCCTAAGTCTGTGCCCAAAACAACTGCCCGCTAAAAGGCACAGGAAAAATTATTCCTACAAAAGAGCTTCAATAGCCATTTTAGTCTCCTGAAAGGCATGTGGAATGGCATAGTGGTGAATTACACATGTTGAAGATTGCCTCTATTCCAAAAGGAAGAGCAGAGAGGGGAGAGGTTCAGAAGACACACTCCTTTCATTATCAGGCCGCAATTCCAATTTTCTGTACCTGGTCTTTTTGTGAGCTACTGAGTGGGATAGAAGGGAGCTCATGCATCTCTCACCTTTTTGCTTTGCAATACCTTAAAGGCCAGAAGAGTCAAAGTCTATAGTTGAATCAAGTTGCTTCTGTAAATGTACATGCAGCTCATGTAAAGGAGAAGATTAGATGCATGTTTTTTTTTGCTGGTGCTATTGCTGTGGAGGAGAATTAGACTGATAACATTGAAAAGCAACGTATGTATGTACATATGTATGTATTACACTGATGCAATGTAAAAACTGTCTTGTCTCTAGGCAATACAGCACCGGAAAAATTTTGTACAGCAGTTAGTCAGTGATGGTGAGAGTGGTGGACAAGCTTAATGCATTGGTTTTCATATTTTGTGTTCCTACAACTTCAGATACTTTCTCTGTTGAAGTATTGGCTCTTTGGCAAGCACAGTCTTCTTGCCTCTTTGCTGATATGAGTTTATTGATGCTTTATCCATTCTGCTTCTGTACCTTCATGGCTAGACTGTGCAACACAGAGTACTTGCAGATTGTCTACTTTTCACAGAAAGAAAAGAGACAATTTTGTATAGAAAATAATATTTAATATCTTTTAATATGTTATACAGGCATTTGCACTTTCAGCTGAAGGATGTTAAGCTGATTTACTATGGGAGGTGCACCCTCAAAAAAAAAAAAAAAAACACTAGAAACTTCTTGACTGTTGGAAAAACTATTAGTTGGGACTTAGGGGTCAGGCAGACCAATCAGCAGGACAAAGTCATATGTATAGTGACTATGGTCAGAAGATGGACCCCAACCAGTGAAATACTTCAGTCAAAAGAAACTTCTAGACTTTTAACCATATATGACCACTGATCAGATTTGACTAGGGTATAAATGGAGACCTGCTGGTGGGACATTTTGAGCCAGTCCTCAGAACAGTGCGTCTGCAGGTGGGGACTCTCCTCTTGGGTTGGGATACCACCTGAGGAAATTCCTTGAGGTTGAGAGCCCTCCTATTTTAGGTTAGTGATTTGTACATTTTGTCATCATTTCTAAGGTTTAATAATTCTTAAGTTAGTTGTGCAGTATTAATTTCCTCTTATATCTTCAACCTGTGGTTTGATAATGTTGTCAGAGTTCTAACCGATTTTGATTAAAACAGAAATTTTGTTGAGTTTAACACCTGTCTGATTTGATTATGTGAGCTTCTGTGACAGTTATTTAAAATAAGAATGCAGAGTGAAATAACAAATCAGTGTCTTAATTACTGTATAAAGAACTGAACAGTTAAGAGAGCTGCCAGTTATTTTCCCACACAAGGAAGCTATGGTAGAATATGTGATAAATGTTTGTTAGCATTCCCCTCTAAAAAGACTTAATTGTAGAACAGGTTGAATTGAGTCTAAGTCTCTGAGTCCACTTTTATATATTTGTTGTGTAAAGGCTCAAATCTAGATGATTTATTACAATGTCTGACAGACTGTTAGTCCTCTGAAAGCAAATAAATATCTTTATGTATGTGTTTGTAATAGGTGGACATTTTCAGGGAAATGGAAATTCAGAATCTTACTGAATTTTGTGGCTTCCATTTATTAGTCTTATCTCTCTGTTTTGTATTGTGGAACACTCATTTGTTGCTGGAAAGTAACCCTGGCAATATTCCACTATCAGGGATGCATGAAGTGTATCTCACAATAGAGTACAGATTCATTGTTTTCCTTTTATAGCACTATAAGACAGCTCCCAAACTTCACTGTAAATGTAATTAGGATTTTAACTTCTATTATAGTCACATTCTAAACATATTACTGTAAATATACTATGTAAGTGAAATTGGTGTTATCATTTTCTCAGTGCTGATTTGCATCTTCTGCATAACACATGACATAAAATAGAAAGAAGAAACAAAATGGAATATAAAGAAATGTAGAACCTTTATTATTTATTTACTATGCAATTATTTCCAGCAATATTATGTGCAACCCAGTAGCGGTAACACTGAATTCCTTTTCTTCAGAAAACCATAAAAAGAATCACTGAGGTAAACAACATAGCCCCAAGGCTGATTATCCTCTTTCTGAATTTTCCACATTGGGAATAGGCAACCAAAACTGGAAGTATCTGTATGCCTCCACTTTGTTGTATAAAATGATTGTAATTTGCATAGAAAGTAAACGTAGAAGTTCCCACAGAGATGTTTTTATCTTCCAACAAAGAAATATTGTGTACAGATGTGTGAAGGTCAGGTGAGCTATGATTACTAGCATCCATATTTAAATGAAACGAAACTTTGAAAACTTGAATAATGCAGCACCCTGGTTTCAAAAGAGCAGTCAAAGATTTACAGAGTCCAGTTTGCAGACTCAAGATATAAAGCAAATTTTCCAAGAATTGTCACTAATTTCCTAAAAGTTTCATTATTTTGAAGTATGCAAACACTTTGAGTACCTGTGAAGTCTTTAAAAAAATGTTATTTTTGTTTGTTTGCTTGTTGTTGCTGTTGTTTTGTGAATAAGAAGGATCAGAGTAGTGGATGTTATCTTCTGTGTTATTAAGCTCTTCTAACCATTACATCTCAAAAGAATGCATCTTTCCCAAGATACCTTGGATATGTTTAATGAACAAAAATAAAACAAAAAATTAGATTGTTCAAAATTATTTAAAGCAATATTGACTTCACAAAAAAAAAAAAAAATGGAATTTTTTTAAAGAGTTAAAATTCTTCTGAAATGATCCAGTCATACCTAGGTTACAACAGATGCCTAACATAACAGTCAGTTATCAAAATATTTTAAAGCTGGTGCCTAGATTACATTTCTGAGCAAGTAAAATAACAGTTATTTCTAAAGGAACCACTAGATGCAGCTGTTCAGATTTGAAGATCTTTAGGTTATTTTGGATTTTTTTATATGTATATTTATGTAATTTATCATAATTGATTCTTAAGACACTGGATACTACAATACAAAATAGTGACAACTTGGATTTGTACAAGATTTTCTGTTTTGTTTTATTGTGTTATTATTTTTCAACAGCTTTGAAATGAACAAAATATGTGTCTCATAATACAGTAACAGAACTTCCTAAAATTTTTAGAATTATCTGATATGTAAACATATCTACATTGGGATCTGTATGGCAGAGAATATTTCTGGGTGAAAATTATCAGTGCTGAAAGAGGTTGGTAATATAAATATGATGTTTACAAACAACCTGCCACACAATACACATAGGAAATGGCAAGGAAGAATAAATTAGAGAAGGATAGCGAGGGAATATGTGAAGTTGTCAGATAATCATATAAATCTCAGTAGAGGTTCATACATAAACATTTTTTAAAACTAATGAAAATGTGTCATTTGCAGTTTCATGAAAGATGCATTTTAGAAATGGTAGCATTGTAAGACTCTGTACAATAACATCTGTATAACCTTACATTGCATACTTACAACCTAAGACAATAAATGCTATGACATAAACAACAAAGTAAACAATTGCAGTATAAACTCTGCATCCCATTGAGGTCAGTAGTCAAAATATGGCTTTAGTACTTGTTTAATAGGTCAATTATACTTCCCCAAATGGAAGACATATGCTCAAACAATGACATTCATGTGATGCTTTTTTATGAGGAGGATAATGTTAATAATTCAACTACATGGTGGTCTGCATTCTCAAAATATTTTATAATTGTATTGCAAGATGTCTTACCTAGCAGTAACTGTTACGTTGCTATTTTTGTGTACAAAATTTAAAAAACACTAGTAAGGAGCAGACATAGGAATCACAGAATCACAGAATCCTATAATGGTTTGGATTAGAAGGGACCTTAAAAATTATCTAGTTCCAACACCACTGTCATGGGCAGGGACATATTCCACTAGATCAGATTAATCAAAACCCCATACAATGTGGCCTCAAACATTTCCAATGATGGGGCAACCTCAACCACTCTGGGAAACCTGTTCCAGTGCCTCACCACCCTCACAGGAAAGAATTTCTTCCTAATCTAAATATGCTCTCTTTCACTGTAAAATCATTACCCATTGTCCTATCCCTACATTCCTTGATAAAGAGTTGCTCCCCATCTTTCCTGTAGCCTTCTTTAAGCACTAGAAGGCCACTATAAATTCTCCCCGGAGCCTTCTCTTCTCCAGGCTGAACAATCCCAACTCGCTCAACCTGTCCTCATAGGACAAGTGCTCCAGCCCCCTGATCATCTTTGTGACCTTCCTCTGAAACCAATTCAGTAGACCCATGTACTTCTTATTTTGGGGCCCTCAGATCTGAATACAGTACTCCAAGTGGGGTCTCACAAGAGTGGAGTAGAGGGGGAGAATCACCTCCCTTGTTCTGCTGGCCACACTTCTCTTGATGCAGCCTAGGATACAGTTGGCTTTCTGGGTTGCAAGCACACTGCTGGTTCATAGTCAGTTTTCCATCCAGTACTACTCCCAAGTCCTTCTCCGCAGGGCTGCTCTCTATTCACTCATAGCCCAGCCTGTATTTGTGCTTGGGATTGCCTCAACCCATGTGCAGGACATTGCACTTGACCTTGTTGAACTTCATGAGGTTTTCAGGGACCCAACTCTTAAGCCTGTCAAGATCCCTCTGTATGGGAAAGCATACTTCTTTTTCCTTCAATCATGATATGAAATTTAGGAAGATATAATTCATGGTTACCTGTTTTCTCTTCACCACATGTATGCTGGTGATAATGAACTAAATAGCTACCTTCTTGTTTTAAAATCTTAGTGGCTTGTCTGAGATTTGGGGAAGTTTTTACCCATGCATGTAGAATGAGCAGAGAACATAGATGTTAAGTAAACAGAGAGAGAAATTTAGAGAAAATTGACAGAGTTCTGGCAGCAAAGTTGAGAGACTGGCCACCTTGAATGTATCCTGAGGCAGGTAGGAGAGAGTTTGGAGGAAAGGACTGCATACATTTAGCTTTCAGGATGGTCAGTCATTCCAGCATTTGTTGGCATTCCTACTCAGAGCGTGAGACCTTGCAGTTTCAGTATTTCTGAGGAGTCAGAGCTCAGGCTCCACAATTCAAATTTTGAGTTAACAGAAGATTCTTCTATGCAAAGACATGGTGAAACTTTTGAATTTTGAGAGCAAGGTACACTGACTCTGCAAGTAAAGACATGGAGTTCAGTTGGAACTTTTCTGGGTCTGCCCCGCATGTACTAATTCAGGCAGTCAGTTGTTTTTCCTATAAGAAATAAAAGGTAAAATTGTAAAATCATGACATCATATAAAAAGGACAAATCTAGCTATTTATTTCAAAAGCATCATGCCTCCCGTGTCTCTCACAATGTAAATCCCACTCTCTCAAAGTTCATTTTAAATATTGTAAGATAAAGATGATGATGCAACTTTATCTTGTTACATCTTGGACTGAAACAAAGTTGAAGAGACAACATTTCACTTCAACCCTAACGTTAATTCTTTAGACAGTCATTTCAGAAAGCATTGTAGTAGTAACCAATGTAGGACAGAAGGAACAGTGAGGAAAGAACAATCGTATGTTGTTTTGAGATACTCAAAAATGTATTATTTTTCCTTTGAGTGAAGAAATATATGTGAAATACTTATGAAGGGGCATTTTGAATGAAAAACCTTGGGGGAGAGTAGGAGAAAGGAAAAAGAAGATTGCCTGATAGTTGCTTTAGATTATATTCCTTTCTTAGCAGTATTGTTCTCATGGCCAGCTAAATGGTTGCCATACCTAAATACTGCCATCAAATAATGTTTGGGTTTTTTTCCCTCTGAAGACAAAGTACCTTGAGGACAGAAAAAGATGCAACTTGCAGAGGTATAGAAAATGGCAAATACCAGATACGTCACAAAATTCAGAGTGGTTAAATCACCATTTATTTTGATTTATCTGGCTGCAGATTAAGCAACATATTGCAACGTTTACTAATGACCTATCAACATGGCAACAAACAACATACACTGATGAATTAGAGTAGGTGACTCTTTTCTAATTTATGCATCTAAAAGTTAGACAATAAAGACTTTATAATCAGTAGAGAAAAATGGTCATCTTCATAGGGTGATTCATCTCATCCTCGCATGTAGCTGGATCATGCAGCATGAATTGTGCTTCAGAGCACAAAGGGATACAAGGGTGCCTAGCTGAGGTTCAGAAGTTTCGGAAAAGACTGTCATACAGCAAAATAGTGTACAGTAAGATAAGTGAATCTCTTCACTTTTTGGAAGAAAAATGGAGTAATAACTAAAGTACCAGGAATTCTCATGGTAGCATGTTAGGACAATAGCTTTTTCATTTTGACCTTGTAAGCATAATACATGTCTTCAGTGAAAAAGGCAATAATTTTCTTATTTGATATCTTACTGAAATGATACTGTATGTTTTTTAAGTTTTAAATTGTCATGGCTTTAGCTTTGCTAACTTTCTGGGGTACTTTATACTGGGACTCAAATGAACCATGAATTCTCCTGGGATGAATCCTGCTCTTCCACAAAACAAATATTATCTGCATTAACTATTTGTTAAATGTAGGTTAATGTATGTATTTAAACCCATGTTTTTTTTTATAACCTTTAATGTCTACTTGCTTAGAGTTTGTCTGTACGCATGTTTTCCCTCAGTTGCAAAAAAGATTTTTATCACACCAAACTTTTACACAAGAAGTAGATACTTGTATTGAGGTGTAAAGTCCAAAACCAGACATGGAACTGTAGATGTGAAACCATTGTGGCTTTGTACAATACTGGTGAACATGTTCTTATTTCTGTGATTGATGACACAATTCTTTTCAGTTGAACTTACCACTAAGCATACCACAATGCTGTCTCATATGGGGTCTAAGAAATGAAGTAATACCATCAATTTAGGACATGAAAAAATTACTAAAAATTTTTCAATGCCAATCTAGGGTGACTGAAGTAGTGTCGTAAAGTTCAAAGTTACATGTATCCTATTATATATCACTCGATACATTCAGGTGTCTGTTGTTATTTTGGCAAACAAATGTATTTCATAAATTACATTTCAGTGACAAAGACTTCACAGCAATGAAAAAATCCAGCATCATTAGTGGAATTTGTAAGATTGTTGACAAAGAATTTGGAAAGAAAGGCTGAACACATGTAAAAGAACGTAAAATGGCTCATATATAAACAAATACATGGTCAGTGAAGACATTAATTAAATCATGATTTCAATGACTTATGAGTATTTTCCAAATCAAAGACACATGGTGTGATTAACAATAAAACAAAGATTAAAAGAAAACATCTCAAACCTATAGAATAACTATAGGATTTAAAAGAAATCAGAAAGGCAGGAACATTTCACAAAGGATAAAGCATCAAACCTAAGAAAGCTGGAGACAATAAATAGAGAAAAAATATTTTTAAAAATATATTTCAGAGGAGGAAACATCAAAACACTGCCTCTTTGCACCTTGCCAGGAAGAGCTTGATTGAGTTATACACAGTAGGCACATAAGAATTTGTTCTCTAGAGAATAATGCTTTGAGCATAATGTATTAGAAAAACTCTTTTCAGTCTTAAACATCACAGCATTACCCTTGTAAATTACGTCCATGCTTATAGAGAGCATGTGGACAAAAGAGAAAAACAACTGTTCAACTACTTTGTAATTTCAGATGTTCTTGTAGCCTTTGATTATTCTGCAATTTTTCTGAATTGAGATTTACTATAGCTTTATGTTAATCTGTCAACTCAAAATGTTTTGTTTACTAAGTATTTTTAATCAAAATATCGGACCAAAATAATCCTATATTCTAATATAAGTTTCAAGTCTTTCCCTATGATTTTCAGCTGTAGAGACTTTATAGGAAGTTTCTGTATACAGGACTAATTAGATCACCATTAAGCAGAATTCATATAAAAATTATTAAACCCTTATTATGATAGTGAATTTACCAGTCAAGAGGTTGGGTTCAATTCTAAAGTTGAATTTATATTAATAGAATAATAATTGTACCTTGGGCTGCAGAAAAAGAAGTGTGGCCAGCAGGTTGAGGGAGGTGATTCTACTCCATTCCTCTTCTACTCTACTCCCCCTCTACTCTGCCCTCATGACACCCCACCTGGAGTACTGCATCCAACTCTGGGGTCCTCAGTACAGGAAAGACATGGACCTGTTAGAGTGCATCCAGGGTAGGGCTGGGAAAATAATCAGAGGGCTGGAACAATTCTGTGTAGAAAGGCTGAGAGGGCTGGAGCTGTTCAGCCTGGAGAAGGCTCTGGGGAGACCTTAGTGCCACTTTCAGTATATTAAGGGGGCTTACAACAAAGATGGAGATGGACTTTTTATCAAGGCCTGCAGTAATAGGACAGGAGGCACAGGTTTTAAACTGGAAGTGAGTGGTTTTAGATTGGATATAAGGAAGCAGTTCTTTACAAGGAAGATGGTAAAACACTGGATCATGTTGCCCAGAGAAGTTGCAGGTGCCCCCTCCCTGGAAGTGTTCAAGGCCAAGTTGGATGGGTCTTTGAGCAACCTGGTCTAGTGAAAGATGTCCCTGTCCATGGCAGGGAGTTGGACAGGATGATCTTTGAAGGTCCCTTCCAACCCAAACTGTTCTATGGTACTGTGTGGTAAACTTCAGCCAATACTTACACCTTCTTTCTCTTAACTACAAAAATCTCACTTAATGTTTTTATAACCTGACTGCAACTCATTGTTTAGTAGTGAATATCCATGTACTATTTTTAAAGTCCAACATGGCAGGAAAGAGACAACCATTTCTTCAAAGGTTCTGATAGCTACCTTGTTGTAAGGCTGTAAAATGATCAGGAAATGGGATTCAGATCAACCAGCTTAGTACAATGTTTGTCTAGATATATGAAAATTAAAGGAGTAGCTGCCTATTCTTTTCTTTTTGTCATCTGTTATTAAAATAGACACAGGATGTGTTAGTAGCTATTCCCTTTGGGAATTCTCATGTAGTTTTACAGAAAGCTACTAGCTGTATCACCTAAATGTTAAAATAAACATAACAAAACTCTTCCTAAGAGTGCATTTTCCATAATGAATATTGCATTAGACACAATACAAAGAAGAGACAAGTAAAACAGAAGAGGATTCTTTGCTTCATAGCTTGTTATTCAGAAAGAAAAAAACAAAAAAACAAAAAAAAAAAAAAAAAAAAAAAAACAAGAAAACCCAAACACACACATTTTATAACCTGACTGGACATTATCCTGCCTCCTACGCTATTTTGTAGTGAATACTATAATAAAAGCATTTAATTCAACATTTACTGTATAACTAAATTCACTTTACTTGTTTCTTCAGATTTTTACAATATTTCGTTGTAAATGGAATAGTGTAATGATTGCAGTTGCCTTGTGAGCTGAGTCTTATTCATCTACAAGGCTAAAGTCCTCAAATTAGATAGGCAAAGATAATCACTTCATCGCTTAACCATTACAAGCCTGACGTGTTTCTGTGCATGTCTAGGAGCAAAATGGTAATTTTTGAAAAAATGGGGACACTTAGAGCTTATAAGAGTTTCCAGAGTTCATGACAGCTGAATGGAACCAGTAGGATTGCAACTCTGGATACTTCAGTTGAATTCCTTTGACTCTCTTTATATGGATTAACTTTCAATGTATGTTTCTTAACCTCTTTGTGTTCCTCACTAGTAAGGCTTGAAATATAGTAATCCTGTGGTGTGCTCATTCAACAAAATCAAGATTGAACCTTTGTGTCAACCTGGAAGTGCTACTCAAAACAAATATTAATCATCTTCATAGAGCTGCTGCAGAGAACAATTTCACATGGATTTACTCCTCTAATTAAGCCACTTATCTGAGACACCTTAGTTAGAGAACATCTTAGGTAGTCCTCCTCTGTAGTCAGTGAAAAGAGACAGGCAACACAACTGGGTAATTCACATTGATCAAATCAGTGTTTTGAAACAGGGCCTTCTCTCTGAGAACACTATCAATCAGAAAACAATGTATTTTTCATTAAAATCAACTGTATAGCAGACTAGCTTCCCTATCAGTAAATCAAATCCCTTCATAAGTGCTTTATTACATCAAGAATAAAAGGTATAATGAGAAAAATCATTACTTCACAATATATGCTAGCAAACAATCTCTTGGTGTGAAACAAGCACATTTAAGTGCAGAGCTGATGACTGATTCTGAGATTCAACTGAATCAAAACAGCTTTTCCTTCAAATCTTATTCATCCTATATAAATGTAAAAGAATTCTTCCAAATGATCACTATGTGAAAGACTTTAGATCAGGTATATTTGAAATATCAACAGAAGTGTGTATTCAAAGTATTAAATCTATTTAGATTTCTGTTTAAAAAAAAAAGGGCGGTTTAGGACACTCTTTCTGAGATTTAGCTTGTATTCCTGCTATCACTTGAATCCACAAAGACAAAGCAATGTCTTGTAGTGACCTGTGGTCATCAGATTGACTAGAATCAGAGAATCATAGAATCATAGAATGGTTTGGGTTGGAAAGAAACTTAAAGATCATCTCATTCCAACCCCCCTGCTATGGGCAGGGACACCTTCCACCACACCAGGTTGCTCAAAGCCCCGTCCAACCTGGCCTTGAACACTCCCAGGGAGGCTCTATCCACAGCTTCTCCGGCCAACCTGTTCCAGTGTCCCACCACCCTCACAGTAAAGAATTTATTCCTCATATCTAATCTCAATCTACCATCTTTCAGTTTAAAACTGTTAACACTCATCCTATCACTACACTGCCAGATAAAGAGTCCCTCCCTACCTTTCCTGTAGGCCTCATTTAAGTACTAGAAGGCCACTAAGGCTACTGGAAGGTCTCCTCGAAGCCTTCTCTTCGCCAGGCTGAACATTCCCAACTCTCTCAGCCTGTCCTCATAAGAGAGGTGCTCCAGCACCTTGGTCATCTTTGTGACCCTCCTCTGAAACCACTTCAGCAGGTCCATGTCCTTGTCATGTTGGGGACCCTCAGAGCTGAACACAGTATTGCAGGTAGGGTCTCATAACAGCAGAGTAGAGTGGAAGAATCACCTCCCTTGTTCTTCTGGCCACACTTTTCTTGATGCAGCCCAGCATACAGTTGGCTTTCTGGGCTGCAAGCACACATTGCTGGCTCATAGACACTTTCCTTCCATTATTTCTGCCAAGCCCTTCTCCACAGGGCTGCTCTCAATCCTGTCATCGCTCAGCCTGTATTTGTATTTGTGCTTAGTATTGTCTCAACTGATGTGCAGGACCTTACACTTGACCTTGCTGAACTTCATGAAGTTTGCACGAGCCCACCTCTCAAGCCTGTCCAGGTCCCTCTGGATGGCAACCCTTTCCTCCAGTGTGTCAGCTGCACCACACAGCTTGGTGTCTTGTCCATGTTGGCAACAAAGATGTTAAGTAGTGCTGTTCCCAGTACCAACCCTTGAGGAAAGCCACTCATCACTGGTCTCCTCTTGGACATCAAGGCATTGACCACAAACAACCCTTTGAGAGCAACCATCCAGAGAATTCCTTATCCACTTAGTGGTCCATCAGTCACATCTATGTCTCTCTAATTTAGAGACAAGGATGTCATGCTGGATAGTGTCAAAAGCTTTACACATGTCCAGGTAGATGACATCAGTTACTCTTTCTTTATCCACCAACACTGTAACCCTGTTGTGGAAGGTCACCAAATTTATCAGGCACGCTTTGCCCTTGCTGAAGCGATGTTGGCTGTCAAATCACCTCCTTATATTCTATGTGCCCTAGGACAGTTACCAGGAGTATCTGCTTCATGATCTTGCCAGGCACAAAGGTGATTCAGATGAGCCTGTAATTCCCTGGACCTTACTTTTTTCTCTTTTTAAAAATAGGGGTCAAGTTTCTCCTTTTCCAGTCAGCAGGAACTTCACTGGACTACCACAGCTTCTTAGGTATGATGGACAATGGCTTAGACACTTCATCTGCCAGTTCCCTCAAGACCTGCAGATGCATCTCATCAGGTCCCATGGACCTGTACACCTTCAGGTTCTTTAGATGATCTCAAACCAGATCTTCTCCTACAGTGGGCAGTTCTTTATTTTCTCAATCCCTGCCTTTGTCTTCTCTGTCTTGGGTCATGTGGCTGGAGCCTTTGCTGGTGAGGATTGAAGCAAAAAGTCACTGAGTACCTCAGGCTTCTCTGTGTCCCGGGTAACCAGGTGTCCCGTTTCCTTCCAGAAAGAACTCACATTTTCTCTAGTCTTCCTCTTATCACCAACGTACCTATAGAAGATTTTCTTGTTCCCTTGACGCCACTTGGAATAACTAGAAACAGCTGAAAAAGCTCTCCGGCTTTGAAATATGCTAAACTAGTGACAAATGCTTGAAGACCCTAATTCTACTGGTATTTGTCAGACCATTTTTTCACATATTGAAAATAAGAGGCCATATCTGCTTATGTGTGTAAGAATTAAGACTTAGTGTTGGAGACCATTTTTCCTTGTTGCAGCCTTCCAGTACTTAAGGGGGACCTACAGGAAAGATGGGGAGGGACTCTGTATGAGGGGGTGGAGTGATAGACCGAGGGATAATGGTTTAAATTGAAAGAAAATAGATTTTGATTAGATATAAGGCAGAAATTTTTTACTGTGGGGGTGGTCAGGCAGTTGTGAATGCCCCTTCCCTGGAAGTGTTCAAGGCCAGGTTGGATGGGGCTTTAAGCAACCTGGTCTAGTGGAAGGTGTCCCTGCCCATGGCAGGGAGGTTGAGACTAGATGATCTTTAAGATCCCTTTCAAGCCAAACCATTCTATGATTCTATGATTCTCTATTTAAGTTGTTCAAAAGAGATAATACAGTTTGTGATGGATCTTCCTGAAAACTTGTATAGTTCCTTTTGTTTTCCTTATGCTGTTCCTTGTTATCACTCTCCTGTTTGTGGCAAAAGAACTAGCAAACAAGATGAAGTTTCTTTGGTTGAAAAAAAGGGGGGAGTGTGTTGGGTTTTTTTTTAGCATTTGAGAAGGTATTATATCGAAACAACAGAATCTAAGAAATTTCCACAGAAAAAAAGAACATTAAACTACATTTTGTGTTTCAAAATCTATCAATATGGGCTTCCAGGCAGTCACATTTTCCTTTATCTTGGCTTATGGTTTTCCTTCTGTTTAGTTTTTAACTTTTTTTCTATGAAAATAAGCATTAAAACAATGTACACTAGCTATTTCCTCCTGTTTAGCACTTTTAACTGTATAATCCATATGGAAAAGAGTCATGGTACAGAAACAATAAACTTGCTTGTGATATGGAATGAGAAAATACGTTTAAAAACATCTATGCTGTCATTCAGTATGGATCACCTTCAGAGAACTAGCCATCTTTGCAGAGGTACTAAGATAATTAAGCTTAAAATTTATTTTTAATGCATTCTGTGAGATTCTTTTCTTAGAAATAATTTCCAGTACCTCAATTAATATTTTGCTATATAATTTTTTGTCTTTAATTATTGATATTTTTTTTCTGCCATATGTAAAGTTAAAACACGTACTTGAAAGACAACATTCAGCTTGTCCTTAGGCACCTGCCACACAGGTGTTTACTACCCACAAAAAGCTAAAACAAGCACAGATATATCATCATCTAATAAAATTCAGATGTATAAAAATAAAAAACATCAATGGACATATTCAATCTAGCATGAAAGACTGATAATTTAAAAGTACTAAATAGAACCATAGGTTAATACAAGACCATAATTTTGACAAAGAAAAGTGCTTTCAGTGTTATTTACACTAATTTGAACGAGCATGTTATTGGATTTACACTAACTCAAAATAGGCATCCATTGGATTGAAATATGAAATTAAAATTGTATGGTACAAGGGACCTCCTTAAAGTTACACTGTGATATCTCATTAATCTTTACCCTTTTCCTTCTCTGTCTGTCTGCTTTCCACATTTCTGCAGTTTTGGATTGGCTACAGGACATAGGAAGATTATTTTTCATATCTCTCTTGTCTGGTATTTCACTAGAAATTTTTGCAAAGATAAGTCACTTTACAATTGACTGCATACTTACCATGTATACCTGAAAAAATTAATTGTAAACAATGTAATGAAAACTCAAGCACAATAATTCCCTAGGTCTTGCACCTAACCATAGTATCTGGCTATTGACCATCATAAAAAATTTACTGCAGCAAATTAAATAACCCAGACTGCCCTCAGTTACAAAAAAGAAAAAAAATCAGGTATGAGTCTATGTATACATGAGAAAAATATGTCAGATGTGGAGGATATCTCATTTGTTGTATTTATGCAGACTTTCATACGGCTTATCATGCTGTATCTCACAAAATTTAACTTAAATTCATTCAGAAGGATAGAGACACTGTTACTGCATGTTTTGATGAAGGAATATTGAAAAATCTACTCTGTGCCAGACTGAGAGGTAGTATTTGGTGTGTGGGAAGGGTTATGTTAGATGTGATTTAATTTAATATCTCTACTTGTTGTTATAGAAGAGTAAATGATATGTTGAGAAAATATCATCTGTGGATTCACAGGGTCAGATTCTCATGCACAGACACACAGCACAACTTCATTGCAGGCTGTGTCTCTATGCCCATTAACACAAATTTAGAAGCTTACTCTTGCATTTTTCTGGTGACAACCTCCTGTCCAACTCAGACTACAAAATATAACCAATAATTTACTGCACAGTTTGGCAGCTTTTAGCTGAGCTAATGATTCTCTTTAGACAAGCAGCCAGGTAATACTGAAGTGGGAGGACAGTAAAATTAGAAAAATCAAAGAACAGGAAGATCAGGAATATGAACAGAGGCATGGAAAAAGTAATGTAATAATAAAATAAGAGTGACTGGAAATAGAAGATAGTTCAACGCTTTCAGATCAATAGTTTCATGTCAAACCTCACCTACAAATCCAAGTTACTTGATTTACTGCAGCTCTAAATATTACGGTCCTTGCAATTTCTCAAGTCAATGTTTTCTCTTTATGCTTTTTTCTTCTGCAGGTTTTGCTGAAACAAATGTACCACATTTTCACTGAAAGAGAACGGTAGCTTTCCTTCTTCTTCGGTAATACCAGAATTACTACAAACAACAAATGGATAGCATTCCAACCAAGCAATCTGCATTTTAAGATTTCTAGAAATTAGTAGTCTTCTTCAGTGGAAGACTGCTCTATGTTGGATAGTTTGTCACAGATTTGACTCAAGGTGTTTTGGAAACTGCATCTAGGAACCCAGGATAAACAGACTGCTAGTAGGAAAATAGGTCTGGATTAGATTTGCTTCTTCCCAGGGACAAAAAGTTGATAGGAAAGCAAGCCCTGTAGGGATTTTCCTCTGTGGAAGCCTGAGAAAACGATGAGGATGTAATGGGCTTGGGAAAGAATGATTTGAGGATTTATCTTGAAGGAAAGAGAAGTAAAAGGCAGAAAAAAGTTGGGAAAGTCCTTGTAGATATGCAAGATAAGCTGGGTCTGGTTAAGAGTAACAGACAGAAGAAGCTGTGAGAGGAAGACTCTGAGACAAGAGCAGTGAAGAAAACTGATATGTGGGATGTACTACTGTTAGAAGGACCTGTAATGAGCCAATTAAAATTGTTGCTTTTCTAGATTAACTTCTACAGCCAAAACCTGAATAAAAACCTGAATAAAGAGTGGATAAAATGGTCATCTTAGATAACTGGCAACAAACAGGAAAGGGTTGATGACTATATGTTTTGCTCTGTGCATGGCAGGAGAATTTGTAGAATCTAACTGGAAAACACTTTATTTTAGATAGCTTTAACTGTATCACAGGTTTCATTAAAGCAAGAAATAAACAAACTCTTGAAAGACAAAATTAACTATGGGTTCTATTATTTGTATAATAGAAATAGGTACAGGATAAGGTCCTTTAATATCAGTGGAAACAGCTGCTGGAAACAATACCAACATTCGTAACACACAGAGAATGAGATGTAAGCCTCTGGAAATGACATCTTCCTGCTGACAACAGAAGACATCTAGACTACTGATTGAGATGTAATCAATAACTGAATGCTACATGAAATGAATCTCATCATGAAGATGATGTTTATGAAGTTAACACAAAACTTTTTAAGACACTTCCCACATTAGGCTCTGAAAACTGTGTATTTAGTTACTGCTATGTACTGTCAATGCTGAAACAATATAAATGTAATGCCTAACCAACTGAGTAAGGTATTCCAGCATACTAGGCATATTATATAACTATATAGATATGTCACAAAACAATATGAAACTGTCTCCTTCCAGAAAAATAAATTTTTTTAAAAAAGCTGTTGTCCCTGAATCAAATGTCTTTTATTCACCATTTCCCTGACAAACTAAAGGAATCAGCAGTAGGAATAAGAAGTCAGAGGTTCTGCAGTGATAGAGTGTTTACATGATTGAGCAATAAGAAGTGTTAAAGTTTGAAAATAGTTTGTTCCTGTTGCACCATCACAAATGTTCTGTATATCTGAACTTAGACAAAGTAATTATTCTGTGCTTTTTTGTCTTTTTTATTAATTATCCAGCTTTGGACTTGAAGTGGAGGTGGGGAATGTTCAGCTTGCCCGCTCACCTTTCAGTCACGACACTATGGCAGAAACTCTAGATACACAATATCTCAAGACACCATGTGCTCTGACTAGGTACTATTTAGTCTGAAACTCTTGCAGATAAGGCAAAAAAAAGTTGAGTTGCCTCATCTTCTGGAAAGGAAATATGGAAAGAATAACCCCCATGAGGATGCTGGCATGCATTATTTTGAGCATACCATCAAAGCCTTACCTCCCTCAGAGGAAAGTTTCTGCTCATGTTCTTTTCACTAAATTAAACTGCTGTGCCAGCTCAGTGGTCATTAACAGCCTGGACAGACTAAAAACGTTGAGAAATGCTTGATGAAGATAATGAAGTCTTGCAGAGTCAACTGTACTAATAAATATTTGGTTACAACATTTTTTCCTGTGCTAATCAAGCAAATCTCTCCACTATTGTTCTACAATAAATAGCTTGAGAATTTGAGTGATTCATAAATGTTGCTTTTTAATTGAAAACCCTTGACAGAAATAAATTAATTATATACATTAAAACAAATAAAATTATTCTAAATTATGTGTTCAAGTTAAGGAAATAGTGGTAGCTGAAATGTACTTTATCTACAAAGTTGTTATTTCTCCTATTTTCTGTAGTAAAACTGGATATACAGCTTTAGGATTTTCTTCTAAAATATAATTAGAAAAATAGAAGAACAACCAACATATTTTCTCATTCTTTTTATATTTAGTGATTTCTGAATGACATAAAATATAAACCCAGTCACCTGCCACGTTCTCTAAGAATTTGATTATTTCAACATTTCAAAAGATTTGCAGATTCATACAAAGATTGGAAATTAGCTTTTATTTATTTTTTTCCTTTATCCATGTTCGATTACATTAATCCTGGTAGATTTACTGAAAACAGAAAAAAAAAAAACAAAACCAGAACCAAACCCAAATGACTTACTTGTTCCATCTATAAAGGATTCAGTGAAGCCTCTTATGACACACAAAGCTCCAGATGAAAACACTGAATTTAATACCTGTATTATTTTAATTTTCAGCTTAAACAGACAGCTGCCAATTGTAAATAAACTATTTTATCAAAACTGTTTACATATATATATTGGGAGCAGAGATTGAAACTTCACTGAATTATTGATTGAATACTATCAAATTGTGTGTGGAATGGAGATTATTAAATTCACTGCTATCATATGTGTTTAAATTAGTTACAAAACAAACTTGTGCTTTATACTTGCGTATTTCCAGTTTTATGGGATAGTGTATTATGCCTCCTTTGAGACATATAATGACAACACCTAACTCATAAACACTCTAGTCCTATAAATGGCCTTTTAGTACCTGACCTACATGAAAATGACTTGAAGTGAAAATGACCTTAAGAATTTATTTTCTATAGTTTTCTTTTCATTTGAGAATAACGGTGAGTATGAAGGTAAACAGAGGATATTAATAGGGAATGATTGTCTTTATTACTGCTAAGGCTCCCTAAATTACAAAAGAAATAGCTACTAATAGCAGGATATTTAAACAAAACAAAACAAAACAAAAACAAAACAAAACAAAAAAAAACAAACAAACAAAAAAAAAAAAAAAAAAAAAAAAAAAAAAAAAAACAAAACCAAGCTCCATCAACCATTAACATGTTATATGAACAAGAAGAATTGCCGTGTATCCTATTCTTCAGTTTGGAAAGTGTAAAGAAGTAGAGACATTTTGAATGAAGAACAGAGGAAATGTTGATTAGAAGTTCGGGAGGTCTTTCTCTTCCATGGCATCATATTTTATCAATCCTCACAGTCCAGATTTCACAGTGCTGTTGAAAAACATAGTCCCAATTAATTTATATCTCACATGAGTGGAAAATTTTCTATAGGTATAACTCTGAGGGTAATCAATAACTAAATAGACTGGGCATTGAATATCAATAACTAAATCATTGAATATCAATAACTAAATAGACTTTCCTAGACTGGGCATTGAAATCATAAGAATTTTAACTTTGAGTGTTGACACTGAAAATTAATTAAAGGAGCCAAAGTTTGTTATAAATTTCACCTATTGCCAAACTCAATGTAAAAAGACAAAAGTAGATGATATGATGCTTTCTCACCAGAAAAATTGTTATCAGCCCTTTGAGGACAGCTTTATTGTTCTCTTGTGTCAGAAAGATGAAACATCAAGAAGAATAGTGGTGCTGCTATCATTGAAGTCACTGATTAAATGGGAAAAATACATATTAACAGTTTTACAAATATTGAAGATATGAATCCACATGTGGGTTTTCTTTGTTTTTATTTGTTTGTTTGTTTTTGGTTTTTTTTTTTTTTGTTTTTTTTTTTTTTTTTTTTTATGCTGATGATTATGCTACAGAAATCCTTCAGCAGAGATCTTTATTTTTCTAGAGCTACCAGCTTGATCCTACTGCTTCTTCTTCCCACCACAAAGTTAATTGTGCGGCTGGTTTAGATCATGCAGTTATAAAATTTGTTACTTGAAATTTTCAAAGTGTATTAAATAATGTAAATACAGCCTTATTATGTATCTATATATAATGACTAAGGGTGAAGGAAACCTGAATTATGACAAGGAACTTCATGCTAACCTCCTGACTGGAAGGTTTGTACTGAAGATCATTTTGATTATAGAAGCAAAACCTAGTTTAAGTAAAATTCTATGAGCCTTGTTATAAACCAGTAGAGTACCATAGGGTATGTACTCACAAATAAACATGAACATATGTGTACACACACACCTATTTAGCTATTTATGCAACATATGAAGCGCATATATTTAATTATGATGCAAAAGAGGAAGTTTCACAAACTTGAAAACATTTATGAGCACATATATGTAAAAAAAAAGTGCAAACAATAGTGTGAATGTTGAGTCTGGAACATTACATCTTTTCTGGGTATTCATGAATACAGAAATCTTTTGACTACCTGAAAAGATTTCGGAGAAAAATTGTGCACCTACTGAAAATATAGAAAAACAGGGTCTACAGTAAAATATTCTAGAAGCTTTGTTAATTAAATTTTTCAGATTGTTGTATAAATAATATGTGTTGATAAGAAAGGGAAAAAGGAAAGTCATGAGGCAATCACTGAAAAAAGAAATCAGAAAAATTAAGATGAAGAATAAGAACTGCTTTTCATAGCAATTAGGATAATTACCCACTGAAAAAATACCATGAATGTTAGTGGGATCACCTTCAGTGACCGTTTTTAACCTTTGTTTGGAAATTTTACTCAAGGATATGTCATACTTGAAATGGGAAATAAGCCAAGAAATTAACTATAACATATTTTATGGAAGAAATCAGTCTAGATAAATCACAACTGCCCTTTCTATCTTTATTATCTGTGAAGCTATAAAAATGAATAAAGTACAAATATTTGTTAATCATTATTTTTTAAATTGTTTGATGCTCAAGGCACACACATCTAAGTGTCTTTAAAAGTCACTTTCAAAAGAATAAATTGCAGTAAGGCTTCTAGTATACTAGGTGTTATTGTTCACTCTATTTAGAACACATGTAATGGTAACTTCTACAAGGTAACCACTATTTTCATTACATATTCTGTAGGATAGGTTGCTGGATTTGATAGGTGAGTACACTGATCCAGAATGGCAAGTCCAATGTTCCCAGATTCTTTCACTTGTTTATTTTATTAAAGTTGTAAATAAACTTCTATGTAAAAAGAAACTCAACAAATGTCCTCAGTGTATAGATGAAATTCTTTGACACAGCTTTAATCAGGATTGATGGTACAGCACTGTGCAGGTAACATCAAAGGAGATTTACAATAAAAGCACTAGATTAGTTTTATTTACTTTTTTCCCCTTGTTCACCCAGACAAATTTGTCATATGTTCTCAGTTGTGGAAGAGTAGAAGAACTACATATGATAAGAAAAAAGAGTTTGACTGAGCATTTCCTCCTTTTTTTAAAAAGAAGATTATAGCACAGCCTGGAGTAACATTATAATGAGGCATGTTACTGTTAAGGGAGTAATGTCTCATCTCCTGCCTGTAAGTCTCAGGGAGGGTAAAAAGTATTTCTCATGGCTCCTAATTATCAAGTGCAGTTCTAGAAGGAATTCCTGGATGTTCCATACCAAAACTACATATTTAGGCTGTGAACTAGAACATTAACTTTTCTTTGCTAGTATATTTGATGTTTTTATTACCTTATCAGATTTTTTTCTCTGACAATGACCACTATATGCCACCTCATGACTTGTTTTTTCTTCACAAGAGCATAAATAATTAAAAGAAACTATAACAGAAATAGAAAAGGCTGGGGATCATGAACAAGATATTTATGGACCTTTGCCATTAAGTCTTGAAACAAATGGTGTAAGGGCTGATAAGTCCTGGTATTGGATCACTGTAACCATTCCTGAAGTTTGTAATTTAAAAAGGCTCACAAAAAACCTCACAAAACAGTCAAAGGAGAGAGAACTCAAAAGGGAGATCAAAAAGCTTCAATTCATTCAGACTATCAGGATGAAAAAATGACTTGATTAAAGAATATAAGTTATTTTACAAAGCAGAAATATCAAATACAATAAGGGCAATAATTTATTGATAAAAGCTGTAATAGGCATCTAGAAGATAGACAAATTCAAATAAAAAACTAAGATTTCATTTTAGTGGTAATGAACCACTGGAACAAAGTACCAAGGGGAACAGAGAATTCTTTACAGACCGATGCTGCAACTCAAAATCTCATGATTTTTGGAGGATACTTGGCGTTAATGTTTTTTGAAGCTAAAAGATGCCCATAGGGTCACCTAGCTTGACCTTGTACATAGTATGGAGTACCTGGGAGTACCTTGAACTGATCCCTCATTGGAATGGATAATAGTTTTACTTAAAAAAAAAAAAAAAAAAAAAAAAAAAAAAAAAATCTATCTTATCCTGATTTCTAATGATGTAGTGTAACTATGATAAATTGTTTTAATGGGTGCTCTCCCCCACAGCTGATTCCTAAGATATTGCTGGTTTATTGCAACTGTTTAGATTCTTTTATGTGGGCAGGATAGGGTAGTGGGGCTACTATTGAGATAAATTGCTGGCAAACATTTAGATTTCTAACATAACACTAGATGCTTGATTTTAGTAGATAAATCATATTACCCAAACAATATGAAAGATGATTATTTAGAAAAAAGCCTACTCATTTGTCCCCATCTATAAACCAAAGACATAATTTTTGTAAGGGCAAAGAATACTATTTAAATACAAAGCCATAAAAATCCTAGAGGAAAAGAGAAAATACTTCAAAGTGCTTTTGTAGTCTGGAAAATAAAGGACCTTTTGTGGCTACAATTCTCCCCTTTGATTGTCATAAGAGACAAAGTACATCATTTTATCAGCCTCTAGTAATTACCTGAAGATGAATGTCTTCTGGACAAGATATTAATAAGGGTTCTAAAAATCTTCTATATGGAGGATGGTTTAGGCAACACAGCCCTTCACCAAAGGATCACCATTCTGAGTGAGACTGGGAGAGGTCTAGGATGGAAAGGCATTATACTGAGGAACTGTCTTAAAACCTACTGTGCTGACAAGTTTGTCTTTGGCTGGAGGTTTTTCTCCTTCTCCTGCCACTTATCAGAAGAACAATCATTTGAGTATTACTAGTATGTTTATGTTCAAAATCTGCTAAATGATTCAGAATAAGCTCTATTCTGAATGACTGCAAGTTAGGATTGTTATTTGGAGGAAGTTTCATGAGAGTGATTGAAGGAAAAAATATCTGAGAAACTTGTCTTGAGAATCAAATTTCTCCTGTTTTAAATATACTTAATGTTTTGAAGTTATTTTAAAATTAATTTTTTTACTCAATTTTCAAATGTATAGATTGGGTTCTTTGTCTACTGTATCCTCTCTCATTTTCAGATTTTTTATAACAGCTGCCAAAATGCTCTTAAAAGATTTGACAGTGATAATTTACAGTTTTCAATTTAAAACCTTTACCCATGATTCATTTCAACTATTATAAAGTGTCATATTTAACATACTCAAAACATTCACTGTTTTCTTTCCTACTATCAGAGCAAACATAAAGAGATCATCCTTTGTTGTTCCTAAGTTATCACTAATTTTAATGCTGCGATCAAATTTTCCTTGTCTGAAAGAGAGGTTTTGATGCAAACTCTTTGCCTGCTGCCTGTAACTTTTTCAGCACTCAAAAGCTGACTACAATGATACTTAGATATTGTAAGGCTGTTTGAGTATCTGCAACATGTGAATTGAAGATTATAGCATTTAGGTTGAAGACCCAAAATATAAACAGTTCTTTTCCCTCTATACCGACATCTGTTCTCTAGTGTGATTTGGCAGTTTGTAGCAGACACCATCTAATAGCTACCATCTTATGTTTCATATGTAAGAATACATAAATATTAAAGATGATTCCTTCTGAGCTATCAATGATCTGGAAATAGATAATGCCATATTTAAACTGAAGGACTCAGGATGACAGGGTCCAAAGAGGCAAGCGTCACGCCATTGCAACCAACTGGAGAATAAACAAGGCCAAGCAGAGCAGCAACAAATGTTCCTTAGCTGCCTCCCAAGATATGGACCAGAAACCCAACCACCTCAAGTGTATGTATACCAATGCATGAATCCTGGGGAACAAACAGGAGGAACTGAAGCTCTGGGCCCAGTCAGAAAGTTGTGACATCATAGAAAAAACGGAAACATAGTGGGACAACTCACATGACTGGAGGATCCTGATGGATGGCTAGAAGCAGTTTCATAAAGACAGGCAGGGAAGAAGAGGTGGAAGAGTCATGCCCTATAATAAGGAGAACCTTGAAAGTATAGAAGTCAACGACAGAAATTGTGGAAGCCCTATGGAATGCCTCTGGGCCAAGATCAGAGGGGTCATTTCCAAGGGGGATCTTACAGTAGGCATCTTCTACCAAACTCCAAACCCAGACGATATGGCCAACAAAGCAATATTTGGGTCACTTAAGCAAGCTTCAGATCAACAGAATCTGATTCTTATGGGTGACTTCAAATACCCAAGACATTTGTTGGAAGAACAATAGAGCAGCTCACACGTCATCCATCAAGTTTCTGGAATGCATAGAGGATTGCTTCCTCATACAAATGTTAGCTGTGCCAACCGGGAATGAGGCACTGCTGGACTTGCTACTCACAAACCAAGAAAACCTGCTTTGTAATATCTCAGTTATAACTTGGGCTGCGATGATCACAATATTGTGGAGTCTGGGATTCTGCTGAGCACACAGAAGGTAAGTACTAAGACAAAATTTTTAGATTTTAGAAGATCAAGCTTAATTCAACTTGCTCAGAGCTCCATGGGGAGCTTCCACTGAGGACAAAGGAGCCAGTGAGTCCTGGGAGTTTTTCAAGAGTGCTCTCCTGGAAGCACCAAACCAGTTCATTCCCTTTTAAAGATAAGGGAGTAGGCTGAGCAAGAATCCCCTTGGCTCAATTACGAGCTTCTGAGACTGCTCAAAAAAAATGAGAAGTGTACCAGAGATGGAAAAACATGAATAGTCATTGAGAACTACAAAGGCATTGTAGTTCAAATTGAAATTGACCAGAAATGTCAAAAACTACAATAATGGGTTCTTCATGTGTGTAAACAACAAGCAGAAGGAAAATATTGACCCTCTGTTAAACAAGAGATGTAAATTTGCCACCAACAGTGTTGAAAAGACAGAGATTCTCAACATTTTATTCACCTCTGTCTGGACCTCAGGCCTTGGGAACAAAAATCCAGGTTGATGCAAACACAGATTCACCATCAGTGAAGGAAGAGTTGGTATGTGAAATTTTACAGGGGCTTGACTGCTACAAACTGATGGGCCCTGATGTTATCCACCCAAGGCTGTTAAGAGATCTGGTTAACATCATTGTGAGGCCTCTTTCCATAATCTCTGACAAGTTGAGGAGATTTGGGAACATCCCAGAAGACTGGAAAAGGGACAGTGTCACCCCTATCTACAAGAAGGTCTTAAAGAAAGAGCCAGGAAATTTTAGATCCATCAGTCTTAACTTCAATCCCTGGAAAAGTTATGGAACAAATCCTCCTGGGGGCTATCACAAGTCAAATGAAGCACATTGATTGGGAAAAAACTGCATGGATTTTCCAAGGGCAAAATGTGCTTGAAAAACCCAATCACCTTCTACAGCAAAGTATCCTGCTCCCTTGAGGTGGAGTGAGTGGTGAACATTGTTTCTCTAAGGGTTTTGACACGATTTCCCACAGCTTCTTCCTACAGAAATTGATACATTATGGTCTAGACAAGTGGTCTGTGTGGTGGTTGGGGAATTGGCTGACAGGCCGGCCCCAGAGGGTGGTGGTAGATAGCTCCCCTTCAAACTGGCAATCTGTCACAAGCAGGGTTCCCCGGGGATCAATATTGGGTCCAACACTGTTTAATATCTTTATAAGTGATCTGGATGATAGCATGAAGTGGACCTTGATGAATTTTGCTGATGATATCAAACAGAGTGGGGAAGTGGACACTCTGCAAGAGAGGACGCCCTGCCAGGAAGACCTGGACAGGCTAGAAGAGTGGGCTAACAAGAACCTCATGAAGGTCAACAAGGACAAGTGTAAGGTCTTTCACCTGGTAAAACGTAATCTACGAGTGCAGCACAGGCTGCAATCTACCCAGCTGGTTAACAGCTCTGTGGAAATTGATCTTGTGGGTCCTGGTGGACAACAGACTCAATATGAGTGATCAGTGAGCTGCAGTGGCAAAGAAAGACAACAGGATGCTGGGTTGCACCAACAGGGGCATCACCAGCAGAGATCAAGAAGTCATTATCCCACTCTACTCAGTGCTTGTCAGGTCACACCTGGAACACTGTGTTCAGTTTTTGTCTCCACTACACAGAGAAGATGTGGGCAGGCTGGAGAGGATCCAGAGGAGGGCCACAAAGGTGATCAAGGGACTGTGAAACCTGCTGTGTGAAGAAAGGCTGAGAGAATTGGGTTTGTTCTGCCTTGAGAAGATTTAGTGGAGAACTTATCACCACGTTCCAGTGGCTACAACAGAGATGAAGATTCCCCTTTTACAATGCGTTATCTGGAAAAGATGAGTGGTAATGGGTATAAGTTACTCCTGGAGAGGTTCCGATTGGACACAAGAGGAAACTTTTTCCCAGTGAGAACAATCAGCCATTGGAATAAACTCCCAAGAGAAGTAGTGGATTCCCCAACATTGGACACTTTTAATATTCAGTTGGACAGGTTGCTGGGCTATCTTGTCTAGACTGTGCTTTTGTCAAGAAAGATTGGCCCACATGATCCTTGAGGTCCCTTCCAGCCTGGTATTCTATGACTCTATGATATTCAACAGAGAATGACTTTTCCAATCAGTTCTTTTTATAGAGTTCATACCTACTGATTTTTACATCAACTCACACAGATCATGTCTCCAAGTTCTAATATTACCCCATAGGTCATATCTGTTCTCTGAAGTGAGAAATTACAGTATATCTTATCTTTTATCCAGGATCATGGCTTCTAGTGAATAAGTATTTAAAAGTTTTTCTGTGATTTGTGCCCATTTCTGTCTCTCAACTGATTTTGTTCTCAACACCTCAAATCTGTGCTAAGCATATGTTCATTTATATAACACAAAACAAGTAGTGATTTGATCGACAAGTTACTGGCTTCTTTGAAGAGGAAATAGATGTGATTTAATAGTTTCTGATGCACGTATAGCATCTAATGTTCACTTTCTGTCATGACCTCTGTAAGTAACTAGAGTAATAGCTTTTGATACAGAAAGTTAATCCAATTTACCTTTCACTCGGATCCTCACTGTAGTTTCTTTCTGTGGCTCAAGTGAATTTTGCTTGTTGTGTGAGCTAGTTAAAGTAGAAGCAGTGTTGTTTTAACCTTCTAAATTTTACTTTGTGTCCTGTGTTGCAGTCCTCACTGAGAACTCTTATTAGAAAGGATGTGGGTACATCCCACATTTTTAGATTCCCATCTTTCATGGGGAACATCTTTGTTAAGACAGTGAGAGCAGAAATTCTGTGAGATGAAGACAGAGCTACAACTAGCCATCTGACCATGCAGTTTAAGGATCTAGAAATCCCAGGATAGGGTTGAGGGGTCTGATGCCTCTATTTCTATAAAACCTAAGTCAGGAAAATTTGCTTTATGACTTTCAGGTATAATCTTCCATAAGAACTATTTAATAAAAACTCTTACTCAGGAATTTACAAATATATAAATTATAAAATCAATTCCTAGCTTCTAGCAATTTCGAATAATAAAGAAATTTAAGCTGTAATATTTATAATGAAATAAACCATTGGTAATATATACTCCCAATCCACTGACCCTCTTAGACATTTTACTGAAAACCTCCATTATTTAATTCAGAACCCTAATAAATAGGGGAGATGAGTGAATTTCATCTTAGTGTTTATTTACTGTGAACATGAAGTGTTATTAATATATGCCATAAATTCAAAAGTTCAATCTTTTGAGAAAACAATCCACTTTGAACTTTAGCATTTTTCTGTATTGACAGCACTGACCTTTATCAAACAAAGCAACTTCATTAAAATTAAAATTAAATATTTGAGATGTCACACTCACAACAAAGAAAGTCTGACTCACTGAGGACAAAGCATTTTTGATTTCAGGTTTTTGCTGACAGTGATCAGTTTATGCTATTGAAAAATTAAACATTAAGGTCTGAGTGAGAAGAGATGCCTGCACACTGCATCAGGGAAGGCACATGGCTCTTTCCAGCACTAGCGAACTACCACTGCGCCAGGTAAGGGAGCCAACAACCTGTGGCAAGACCTACATCGTGTCCTTCACAGCAGCAGTCAGTAACTTGTGTGGCATTGTGTTGCCTGGATCTTTGTCATGGCAGTAAAATGACTTGTGTCACCCACTGAACTGTATCCATTGCTGTGCTTACCCACTGCCAAGGATAGCCTGGGGATTATCCTCCCCTCTGTGCTTATAACCCTGTGCATCCTGCACACCAGACCTCCTAGCTCAAGTGTGGAGCCCAGGTGTACAGATCCTGTGGCTTTTCATTATTTCTTATGAAATGCTATTCTGTCACTCACCCCCTGCCCTACTCAGCTACACCACACAGGGACCATGGAGTCTCTGTCAAGGGCCTGAGGGGAAGAGGTGTAGAAGCTAACAAGCAATGTTCCAGCTCATATCCAGAAATTGCCTGCTGGGATGGCCAGAGACAGAGCAGCTCAGTGATTCAAGAGCAGGACAGATGAACTGCTGAAGTAGTGCCTACTGAGGTCATGCCTGTCGTATTTTGGTGGATCTGAGCATACCTGAGAGTGGGATGTCTGGAATCACCTTAAAGTTATCCACAGACCATGTACAGAGTCAATGGTGATCACGTCAGGGCACTGAACCAGACATCTGCAACGATTAACTGATTGTGTGTGTGTGTCTGAACAGGTTGGACGACAATATCAAGGGGCAAAATGTCATCTCTGCAACCCTTTCCCAAAGCCAGAGTGAGTTCTGCAGGAACAGAAATATGTGTTAGGAAATAAGTCCTTTAGTGACTTTCACCCAGGAAACATGCAAGTTCCCCTGGTGACAGTTATTTGTTAGACCCTTCTCTCTTTGCTTGCAGAGAGCTCCAGGCTTTGGGTGTGAGAAGGGGAACTGAAATTATTTGCAAGCTCTTATCATCAGGGGAGCTAAAAAGTACAAAAGGGCAGAAAAGGTGAAAGATATACAGGAGATTGCTATTTGTGAGCATTTTAACACACTGACTATAAAATGACTTGTGAGTGCAACATAACCTGAAAATATTCTTGCTCAGGTCCGAAATTGTAGATAATTTTAACATCCATGCAGTGTTATATGATGACCAAATATTCCCAGAGGGCCAGAGTCCAAGCATTAATCTAAGGTCTAAGTGAACTAGAGACTTTATTTTATGGATGGAAACCATTTAGGACACTTTCTGGAGTTTAAGAGCATAGACACTGTTGATATAGTCAGAAGTCCATTAAAACTGATTGCACACAAAGTGCTCTTTGGATTATACCCTGAGGCAGAACTACTCAGAAGAAGGCAAGGAAGCTAAACACAGGTCATGTCCTTTGGATATTAGTTAAGCACAGTGTTCTTCCGGTTTCATTATGTGTCCACACAAATAAAGAAAACAAAAATGCATATTACTATTCCTTAACCTCCTTCAAGACTGTGGTACAATGGGTTCCTTTCCTATAAGCAGAAGAAATGCCCACTGAAGTAATTAATTTATTAAAAAAAACAAAACAAAACAAAACAAAAAACTGCAGTTCAGCAAAATATATGTGGCAACCCTTATGTTGGTCCTTTCTCCTGCTTAGTGAGCACTTTTGATCTCTGATCCACTAATCCTACATTGACCATGTTAAATGCTGAAGATATTAAAGAGAACACCTTGTGGATTTTTTCATCACAAGAGCACATATCTGGTTGGATTCTCAGGGCTTGGATTTATTGGCTGCACCTTTAACAGGAGATTAAATGTATCAAGGTCTGCCCTCTGGAAATAATCTTGGGACAGAATGGTCTACATCTGCTCTTAATTTCCAAGGTGGAACGACCATGTCCAAACTACCTGTTTAGAAGTTTCCTGGGTCTAACTCCTAAACAGCACTGGGGGACTCATTGCTGCCGTGTAAAACCAAGCCAGTCATGTCTAACAATTTAATAGGATAGATGATTGCATGCTAGTGCTTTTTCTATAATGTTGAATATAAAGGTAGATTTGTGCCTTTCAAGTCAGCTAACAGTCCAGGCTCTGTTGCCTCCTCTGGGCTGCTTGAAGGTGATATGGATCTTTGGCTGAGGCTGGGCCATCATGGACGTAGAAGAGAACATCATGAGGGCTGAGATTGTGCTGTGTGGTTAATCACTTTAGACTGTGCAGCCTGGTACTAATGTGTCAGTGGACATGAGTATCAATGTCTCGCTCTTTCTATTGTACTTCCAAATTTGCCTCAGAAACAATTAACAATTCATTTATATCAGGTGCTTATTATAATTTTTTTTTTTTTTTTGTCTTCATATAAGTCACAAGCTCTTAGATCAGGACTCCCCTTCTTGAATATATAAAGAGGCATATAGCAGGTCAGGGTCCACCTTCCTTTCAGGTTACTCAAGAAGTCCTGGCTGCTGGATGGAGAAGCAAGTGCCTACTTAGATGTCCTTTCCTTTTTTGTCTAAACATTCATCAGTACTTCTTCGTTTCTTTAAATAAGTATAGCAAGCCTCAAAACCAACTCCATTTCAAAGCTGAAGAATAATAAGTAATGGATGACTTTCATCCCAAGTTTTAGTTGTGCTAAGGGCTGAAACAAAGTATTACCAGGAGGAAAATTATGGAAATAAATGAACAAATTTGTTTGAACAGTATAAAAAATGGTTTATGAATATGATTATCCTTATATTTGGGATTAAAGTGTCAGCTTTTATTTTTCTTAATGTACAAATAACACCAAGTAGAAATTTTTTTAGTGTGATTTTCTGTTCACATTCCTCCACTTCTGGGAGAGGAGGAGAAAGATTATTTAAAAGCTAATTGAAATTTCTGAGCTGTGCAGAAGACCTTAATCAAGAAACTCACTCCTCCTCCTCCCCTCTTCATCAGAGAGATTAATTTTTAATAGGTAATATGTCACCATTGTTAAATGTTCACTTCTGCCTTCCAGTACTGATTTACATACATGTGACGCAGAAAACACTATGCCAGAAATTGCTCTGACAGAATAAAGTTGTCTGAGTAAAAGAACCTATTTAATTTTAAAAATATGTATCATATCAACTGTATATGCAGACTGACAAAAGCATAGAGCACAAAAAGCATAAATGTTAGGTGTCTATCTTGAAGATATCCCCAAATGAAGTAGTGATCTGAGAACTTGCAGGACTGCTGGGTTGTGAGTCATCTTTTTTGTTTGGGATAGGGTTTCTTTTGAAATCTACATTATGTTTTCCTATGCTTACTGTAAAGGAACCTAGATCACTAACTGAAAAGTAAAGGTCTATCTGATGACTGTCTGCCTGTCACTGAATCTTGGAAGAAAATCTATTTTCTCTCTTTCTAACAATATTCAAATTCTCTGGTTTTATGTCTTTGAATATATTTCCTGTGAAAGCAACAGATAATAGGGTTATTTGTTAATGCCTTATAGGAACATTAAGGTCCTAGCTCATTTAGTAGCATGGAAAGTAAAATAAGAAGCATTATTAAAATGGGAAGACTCAAAGTAGCAAACCACACTTTTCCTTTTCGGTTTTCCTTTTTACTTCTTACTTTGCAATATTCCTTTATATATTATGTAGTCCTGTAATATTCATTTTTTAATTTTCAAATTATTGAAATATGAAAGCAAGTAAATATTTTTCTCTAAATGTAGTAGAGTAGCATTGCTTATTGCACAAGTAATACTGTTCCATGAGCGTTCTTTCACAAAAGTATCCTCAATACTCTGCAATTACTCTAGCCTTTTGGTTCTGAGCATTATATTTTTTTGAAGGGAAAGCACAGAAGTCTCCATTGTCTGCTTGTTGGTTTGGTTCACATACCAACAGGTGCACACACAGTCTCAACCCACATGCACGGTGGGAACATTCCTCCCAGGAGATGACATTATACCTACTCTGAAATAAAACCCATTGAGCACATAGAGCCTGGGCTACAAAGGCTTCAATAAACTAGTACACTCTTATTTCATAGAATCACAGAATAGTTTGGATTAGAAGGGACCTTAAAGATCATTTGGTTCCAAACCCCCTGACATGGGCAGAGACACCTTCCACTAGACCAGGCTTCTAAAAGACCCATCCAACCTGGTCTTGAACACTTCCAGAGAAGGGGCGTCTCCTTCTCAGGGCAACCTGTTCCAATGTTCCACCACCCTCACAGTAAAGAGTTTCTTCCTTATATCTTATCTCAATCTACATTCTTTCAGTATAAAACCATTACCTTTCATCCTATCCCTACACCCCCTTATAAAGATTTCCTCCCCACCTTTCCTGTAGCCCCCTTTAAGTACTAGAAGGCTACTGGAAGGTCTCCTCGAAGCCTTCTCTTCGCCAGGCTGAACATTCCCAACTCTCTCAGCCTGTCCTCATAAGAGAGGTGCTCCAGCACCTTGGTCATCTTTGTGACCCTCCTCTGAAACCACTTCAGCAGGTCCATGTCCTTGTCATGTTGGGGACCCTCAGAGCTGAACACAGTATTGCAGGTAGGGTCTCATAACAGCAGAGTAGAGTGGAAGAATCACCTCCCTTGATCTTCTGGCCACACTTTTCTTGATGCAGCCCAGGATACAGTTGGCTTTCCGGGCTGCAAGCACACATTGCTGGCTCATAGACACTTTCCTTCCACTATTTCTGCCAAGCCCTTCTCCACAGGGCTGCTCTCAATCCTGTCATCGCTCAGCCTGTATTTGTATTTGTGCTTAGTATTGTCTCAACTGATGTGCAGGACCTTACACTTGACCTTGCTGAACTTCATGAAGTTTGCACGAGCCCACCTCTCAAGCCTGTCCAGGTCCCTCTGGATGGCAACCCTTTCCTCCAGTGTGTCAGCTGCACCACACAGCTTGGTGTCTTGTCCATGTTGGCAACAAAGATGTTAAGTAGTGCTGTTCCCAGTACCAACCCTTGAGGAAAGCCACTCATCACTGGTCTCCTCTTGGACATCAAGGCATTGACCACAAACAACCCTTTGAGAGCAACCATCCAGAGAATTCCTTATCCACTTAGTGGTCCATCAGTCACATCTATGTCTCTCTAATTTAGAGACAAGGATGTCATGCTGGATAGCGTCAAAAGCTTTACACATGTCCAGGTAGATGACATCAGTTACTCTTTCTTTATCCACCAACACTGTAACCCTGTTGTAGAAGGTCACCAAATTTATCAGGCACGCTTTGCCCTTGCTGAAGTGATGTTGGCTGTTACAAATCACCTCCTTATATTCTATGTGCCCTAGGACAGTTACCAGGAGTATCTGCTTCATGACCTTGACAGAAGAGGAAAGAGGTGAGGTTGACTGGACTGTATTTCCCTGGGTCTTCCTTTTTTCTGCTTTTTAGAAATGGGTTTTATGTTTCCAATTTTGTTTCAGTTAATTCCTTCCCAGTGTGGACATAACTGGTTCTTTCACAAGTAAATTAAAACATATTGGGGTTTTGGGTGGAGGCTGTTTTTGTTTTTGTTTGGTTTGTTTTTTTTTTTTTTATAATAAGGAGTACCACTGTAGTGATAGATTTTGCAAAATTATACCCGTGAGTTACTATAGTGATAAACTGAGTTACAAAAACAGATTTTCTGGCTGTTTTTAACTTGGGAAGACTAAATATTATCCTCTTGAAAAGATTGATCATGTCTGACTGATATGTTGGAACAACATATAGTCATAAAAACAATATGATGGTTATAGTTTTACAGCTTTGGAATAGTGCACTGGTTTAAACTTTGGTCTTAGATGTTTCAATTTGCTCAATAATTAAGATGAAACATTATTTTGAGTAACAGATGAATGTATAGAACTGTATAAATTTGCTGCTTTATTACATTGATAATGCAACTGGCAGTACATTTTCCTGTTATATAAATATGTACAAGGCAATCTGTTCATACAGCTAAGGAGTTTTAAAGCTGCGTCTACCTTCATAGTTACATTTCTTTCTAGATGTTCTGAAAGATAAAGGATTTCTGGTTATAGAAGATATTAAACAAACTAATGCAATTGGTAACATGCTACAGTTTGTGTGTCTACTTATAACATCTAAATCATAGAAAATGTTCTCTTATTGAAAAAATATGATTATTTAATTCATCCTTCATTAATAATAACTTTTGCTTCTCCCATCCTTTTTCTGTCACTTAATATCTGGAATGAGAGAGCTCTTCTCTCATGGAAATTAAAATTTAGAACAAAATGACAAATTCAGACATGCAAGGGTCTTTTCTATGCTAGACAACACCAAGTGGCAATATTCTGTAGATGCCATGAAGATCCGTCATACAATGTCATTCACTTTGTCTGAGAGCAGATTCAGGTTGCTTTCATGGCAAGAGTGTCTGCCTAATACAAAAAAAAATCATTTCACTTTTCATGTGGCTAATCTTACACCCAAGCTTGTAGATACAGCATGACAGATCTGAGTTAGCTTTTGACACTAGTTGATGTCTGAGCTTCCAGTAAGCAATGGAACTTTTTGTTTTAGGGTGATTTTCTTTTGTGTTTCTTTTGAGATACACACATGCAATCAGTAGTTCTCAATTTTATTTAACCTTAAAATTCATAATGCTACCACTGAAGTCTATGGTAAAAGTGCCATTAAAGAGAAGGCTCAAGTTTTCAATGAAGACATTTTGATGATGGATGTGAAGAAAATTTCCACAATAAATACATCCCAAATAACATATGAAATCCTATGCACAGTTGATGATTTTGTCACATATCCTCTATTTAAAATGAAATGTTTTGTCAATACCTTGATAGCAAATCTACTTTACAAAGCAAGCTTGCCTGTCTAGACCTCTGTACCTCCCTTTCAAAATGTACAGAACCAAAATTGCTAGATTTCTTTTTTACAGAATCCTTTACAGTTTGCCTAAGCCTTCATTTTGCCGAAAACTGGGATAATAGTCACTTTTTTCCTGATGAGCAGGCTTTTCAAAGCAGAGCCCATTGCATGAAGGTCTGAAAAAAGGAAGTATCTCCATAGAGGGACTCTCTCTAAACTGCTATCAAATGTATATAAATGTTCAGATTAATTTCTGCTTCCAGTCACTCTACTTAGTGATGCTAAAGGGTCAGTCTGGAGGAAGAGCTCTATCTTACATATGAATTGTAGGAGAGGAGACTGCAAGAGAAAAACAGTATGTGTAGGAGAAAGGATCGAATATAGTCACTGAGATTTCACTGCAGCATACTTCTATTTTCTCCCTTTATGTCACAAACTTTTCATCTGATGACCTTTTAGATAGTTTTTGTTATTATTATTTAGAAGATGGCATAGGTTCTGAAAGTTTAACTATGAAGGTTATTAACATGATTATCTTGCAGTAGCTTTGATAAAATGCAACAGGCAATGAGAACAAATGGGAAAAGACGGTGTGAAAAAGGCAGTAGAAGGTTCCTTTCTTTATTAGGTAGTTCTGAGCATAATGTGATTTCTCTGTGTAGCCATCTAGTCAAAAGTTAAGCTTAAGACATGGATCTTTATGCAGTCATAACCACCTAGTCAGTTATCATTAGTTCCAGCCCTCATCCAAAATTCCTTTCCGTGGACTATTAACAAGTAGTAATTCACTACTGATAAACCCATATAGAGTATATCATAAGGAATACTAAGGTAAAGTGAAAAATAATAGCACTGAGATGGGAAAACAAATGGGTAATATATCTAAACACGTGAATGGCAAATCATTTACATTAATCTATTTCTGGTAATAACATTTCATTAACAAAATTCTCATGTTCTGATGTGAAGTACTCATTATCCATACCTTTTCCCTTACCAATCCAATAAACTCCACCCAAAGTTCAGGACTTGTGTACAGGACAATCTCAGAATCCTTAAAGACATTTTAGCAAGTAAGTACTCAGTCCTGGCTCTGTATTTGTTCTCTCCAGCTTCACCAAAGATCTATATTGAATAACTGAATAAAGATCTATATTGAATAATGTGAAAAAGTTTCTTTGCATCACCTTGCATGACAAAGTCCTACTGGTAGCAGGACAGCCTAGTGACTAACATGCAGAAAAGCATCTTCACCATCATGTGGAAGCTCCTCTCCCTTTTTCTTTCAGTTCTATTCTGCACACACTGTCCTTCAAGAAAATTAATGTATCAGCTTTCACTGCATCTCTGCTTTCCTCTGTTTGATTACTGATGGGACCAAACTGTTTTTTACTTTCTGGGGCTGCTTAGACTTCTGAATATATCTGACAGATAAAAAAGGCCCATGGCCATTCTTTCTCCCATTTCCTAACAAAAAGGGATGCTCCCTACCCTCCAGTACTTCAAGGTTTATGCATATAATTACATATTCTCTATATATAGTTTATAAACTCAATAAATTAACTTATAAAAAAAAGTATGAGCAATCTGGAATAATTAATGTCAACAGAAAGGTTGACGAAAAGAGCTGGAAAGCTGAGCTTGGAAATGTGGGTGTTGATTTCAGTAAGCATGAGAGTCAAGGATAGATTTGTCTTCTGGCAAACATAAGAATAGAATACATGACTATTCACTTCTTTTTCCCTATCATCTTGCTTGTGGTTAGTTATAATTTTAGCTATTTTGAGGCAACATGAATAAGTATTCCTTTTCTTAAATCCAGCCGTTTATCTTTCAATCCAGTAGTTAAATACCTATAGTAAAATCTTAACTTTAACCAGAAAGTTCATGTCCTTGAAAGACAGAAAATTGTGCTGGTGATGTATCCCAGGCATGAACCCTTCAGTCCTGAGTGCAAAAAAATGACATCTTCCTGGACTGCAAATCTGTGATCCTGTTCAATAAATACTTTATAGAATCAGCTTAAAGGATAAAGTTTAAACTTATTCTGTTTTGGTGCATTGTCACTATTTGATTATAAGCCTGAACTGCTAATTAATAAAAGCATATTGAGAGTTTAGGCTGAAATGCCAGCCTTTGATTTTGTTACTATATGCTATGAGTTTGACTGACAGCACACTGGAGAGGTGGAAAGAAGTAATGAAATGTTTATATTCTGTTGTATTCTCCTCAAAAATTATAGACAGGACTTTTAATCTGTGCCTCTAACTGGAGTTCAACCAATTCAAACGTGTTGCATGTATTATTTGAATAGAGACAAGGAATTTTTATTGTTAATGGAAGCAAAAGTAACCACAGAAGAGCGGCCCAGAAATATCTTGAGGTACAAAATATTCCCACACCCCTTAAGTGTTTCAATTAAGGTTCAGTGAGGAAATTAATTACAGTTCATTTCATGAGAAGAGACAGAGGAGCTAAAACTGTAGTATTCCTCCCACATTCACTCAAAAAAATTCCAATAACTGAATGTATTAATATTATTTGTAATATACTGATAATATACAGAATCCATATATTTCCTTTTAAGACTGTTCCTAATTAATTTTAAAGATCATTAAGCAGACCCATGATTTTCAAATATGTATACATGTTTATTACTGTTAATTATTTAAGTAAAACTAGTCATGTTTTTCTTATTCTTTCTCTGCATGTGTGTTCAGTTCTGAACATCAGTGCTCCTTGAAGGGCTGGGGCATCTATAGAGTTATTTAGAATTGTTTTGATTTCTATACCCACAAATGATCTGATGATAACAAATACAGCCTCCTACTTTTCAAACCTAATGTTTTCAGGATGAATCAGTTAAATCATGTAAAGCTGCTTTATGATCCATTCTGTACATACTGTGTGTTGACATTTTGATCTGAAGTGTCAGCTAAGATATCTGAAGTGTCAGCTAACGTTTCTGCAGTGTTTATGTTCAGTATTTGTTCAGTATTTCTGTCCAGAAGATACTGAAACTTTTTTTCATTTTATAAAATGGCTTAGTTGTTAGGTTAACTGGCAATCATATAATAAGATCAAATGGAGGATATATAGAGGGGAAGTGAGATATAGATATAGATTTCTTACAGATATAGATTGCTTGACTGATTCAGCTACTACTACAAGGAAACTGATATAAGTAACTGGGGCTACCCCAAAAAATAAGGAATAGTTGTCTCTACATTGAGGGCTATGACACTGAGATCACTGAACTTTGTTCAGTCTCCTATTAACTTTAGATTTCCCTCATGATTCTGGGCCGAATTCACAAAGTAATTTAAATGCATATGTTCCAGTGCAGATTCCTAAACTAAGATTAAAGCATCACTGAGATCCTTGAAACTTCCTGTTCTTAAACTGCACATATCTGATATCTTAAGGGCTGCAAAGGTGTTAGGCACCCAAATAATCTAAGTTCCACTTAGATGTACTTATATAACCTTCAGTAAGTGTGAGCTCTTAATTTTCTGGTACTGAACAAAAACACAACTCTCCAGGCCTTGACATTCATGCGCTGTTTAGTCTGAAGCCCCAGAAACTTTAAAAATTAAGCTTTCAGTTGCTTATAATACCTTTGGCAGTCATTTTTAAAGTGGTGGTTTTTACCCATAGGTAGTAGGAGGGGACATCCATTCCTTAAGACAGAAATACCAATTTCAATTATCAGGAAATATTTTGTGTGGGAAGAACACATGTTCTCTCCAGCCTTCCAGACTGAAGACTACAGTAGGTCTGGGTAAGATGGGAAAAAAAGGCACTGCTAGGAACAGAGAAATGAGAGGAGTCTGGAAAATGCAGATATATACAATGTATGTCCTGAGACAGGGTATCAGATTTCCCAGATTAACACTCCAGCCAACAACCTGTAATAATTTTCACTTATTCCTCAGCCTGGTGAACGTGTTAGTGATACACCCACTCAATCTGTGTGCATTGTGAATCATGAGATTTGTGAAAGACAACATTGGCCTGCCTTAAGTCTCCAAAAATAGGGAAAAAAAAATTCATGGCTGAACTGTGTTCTGGTCTAGAATAGATACATCTTCTCAGATTTTTCTATTGAATAATTTAGGTACATAATTTTTCACTGTATTAGATTATGTGAATGTTTTTCTCTGACACAGAGGTTTTTGTTTACTTTTTCCCTGTTCTTTTTAGGAACCTAACCACCGAATTTAAGTCAGAAGATTTCATTAGTTGACAAGAGTGCCAACATGTTTGATACTAAAACATTTAGCAGTGTGATACTGATATCTTTGTAGAAATTCTCTTAATTTATGACTTCACTTAGTTTTTCCCCCTGTTACAAAAAACAATTGAGACATTATGAAAATGATGGGGAAGCTAGAGAGAAATAAAATATCTTGCTCTAAATGCATTTTTTTGCCTTATTCCAGCATGCTGGAAAATTAAAGAACCCTTTGCATAGACTCATGTCTAAAATGATAATCTTTTTTTGACAATAATTCTTGTTAGTGTATTTAAAGTAGGCAACTTTAAAAATAGAGATGCTCTCATATAGTTCAACTTTGCAAAGTACAGACTGATGTCTACAGATTGCTTGATTTCTACTGACTTCAAAGGGAACTGAAGTCTCAGCTTCGGACTGATACTTTGGTTCCTATGTGAAAATTTTTAAAGCTACCTAAGATTCCAACTCCCTTTGGAACAACTAAACCTAAATAGCTTTAGGCATCTGGACTTCAGGCTAAAGTTTAGTTCCAACTTACAGTAAATAAGAACAATGATCCTTTCCTTGGGGGAAAAAAAAAACCCACATACCTCTTTTGGTGATTTAATATATATATTTATGGCTCTTCACTAACCACTATAAAAAATATTTCTGTGTTTTTAAGAAAACGCAGCTGGACTCTCACATCATAGGTTTTATTGCTGACTCTGGTGGAGATACACATTAACGATGAAATTAATGTATAACAGCATTGAAATGTGACTTGAATTACTTTCTCAACAAACAACAGAAAGCAATGGAGCTAGGAATAACGAAATTGTGATCCTCGGCATTCGTGAGGTTTCAAGTACAGATGCTCTTAAAAACAATTGATGCGCAAACAATTCCATATGAATTATTGTATAGCACACAATTGTAATACATGCTGTAAACCCATTTAAGTCAATATAGTTCCATCTGGGATGAATTTGACCTATTCTGTATGCGATTTCAATTTTCTAAAATGTTTATTGTTTGACAGTCTTTACGTAACTTCTAACATTATTACATATCCTGCCTAAGGGATATAAGTAGGTTGAATGCTTTGTTTCCTTTGAAGAGAAGTAACGCAACAGGTGATTGCTCTTTTCCATTATTAAAATTCCCTTCTAAAATGATCTTAACTTATAAAGTTTAGTTTCTTAGATACTTTAAGTTCAGATTCTTTTAGTATAGCGTAGCAAAAGAACAGTAATTTTTTAATACAGTGGAATACTTTCTGTTCAGGGAGGAACAGCAAAAGGAAACTAAATATTATTTTTAGCATAAAACATTCATATGAGTTTCCTCTTTTTTTCTAAAAAGGAAATTCCCTCAAGAAAAAACACAAAATCTATTAAAAATTTTATGCTTATGTCTAATGCAGTGGTTTGTCTTGTGTGATTAACCTAGCCTGACTCAGTTAGAGAAAAGATTCCCCCTATCAGCAGAGATATTTCAATCAGATATCATTTGAATAATATGATATTGAGATCCCCAATCCATAGTTTTATACAAGCTTTATGTTTAGACTGCTACAGAAACAGAGGATCATCACTGAATAATTATTCTACTCCAAGCAGGGTTTAATTAGTTAGTAGGGGAAGAGGACTATCTGATGTCCTACAAGTATTCATCCCCTTTAAATACACCTGTTGGAACTAGGTAAATGAAAAATTTTCATGGATATAGCATCAAACCACATAATGTTCATTTCATATTTCAGTGGAAACAGAATTTAACCTTTTTTTTTTTATATATCAAATGTAAAATATATAACATTACTATACAAGAAAATTAAAGCTCTGGTTTACCTACTGGTCCCTCTTGGTATTTAGAACATGAAACACAATTTGGCAAATCTAGTGCAGGAAGGAAAAGAAAGTAAAGTCTAATTTCCTGGCCAAATTCATGTCCTATAATGTTTTACTTCTCTACCTTCCACTTTCCATGAGACACCTTGGAAAACTGACATAGAAAGTAGGCAGACCAGGAATATGGCTACTTCTTACAACCCCTTGTTTCTTTGGGCAGGAAATCACCTGGAAAAAAATATACATCCTGCCTGAACAGTTCCAATTAAACACCAAATGGCGCAGAAAGTAGAGGTTTCTACTGAACCTCACATACACAAGTATGTGCATAACATCAGAAGGACTGAAATTAAAACTTTTCTAGCTACCAACTTGAAGATCTGCTTACAGTTTGAAGACACCATTTTGCTTCCAATATATCTGTTATTTGTAGGTGAAAAGCTGTTATTCCCTCAATTAAACTGTGCAGAGAACAAGTGACTGTAACCGAAGTGTTCATCATCTTAAGTTGGAAAGAGAAGTTTACAAAGCTATTACCTTTTTGAAAAGAAATTATTGAAATGGACATTTGCCTTTAGGGTTATTTCTAGCACATACTAAAATAAAACAGGCTCCGGAATGCCTCTCTTCTGCTGATGAGCCTGCTGCAATAGACAATGGCATATTAGATGTTCTAAATGCAAGGCAGTATCATACCTAGCGCTACAATTTATGAGGCAGTATTTAGATAGATTAGAATGTTCATGATAGGTTTGGCTAGCTGACTTTTAAAGTGATATTTCATTAATTATGACAAGGTTGACACCCCCATGACTATTTGCTTGTTTGTGTCTTTTTCCAAGATATGGGTATGAATGGAAGAAATTGAAAAACAGATGATCTAGGACAACCCAGTTTCCTAGCTATTGGAAATGAAAAATACACGTAGCTATTTTTAATCTGTAGGGATTTTCTTATTCTTTTTTAAGGTACAAAATTGCCATGTATAATCAGTGTCTGAATCAGTGGCAATTCTTTCTTTGTAAAGGTAGAATGACTTTGAAATGCAGACTCCTCATATTCCTTTATTTCTCTGCCCTGGGCAGGCATTTATGGTTCAATGGGAACTGGAGCAAGCGGGAGTCTGAGTTCAAATCAGCTAGGCTTTCTGCTGTCTAAAGTAGCACATTTACTTTCTTTCATAGTGCTGAATTTAAGACATCTCTGGCCCCTTATGCCTCCTGAAGGAGTTTTTCCTTGAGCACATAGTTGTGAAAAGTATACCACTCAGCTGAAGACCAGTACCACTAACAGTGGTAAAACACCTTACCATGCTGTTTCCATGCAGACCTCTGAAATCTGATAAATTTTTCTTCAGTGAAAAAGATGAGAAGCTGTGGGCATTTCTTTATTGGGAATATGATCAGACATAAACTTGTATGGATGAAAAACAGTTTAGAAAACCTGGTTGCTGAAAGAACCATTTTTACAGAAGTAAAAACAAAAGATCAAAATTCAGGAGCTAAATCCAGATAATCCATTAATTCCTCTAAACTTTATCCAACACTTGAAGTTTTAAAAAGTTATAAAACCATTAAGAAAGTGCTTTTTTTTTTTTTTTTGTTGGAGAAAGAGAAGAGATTGTATTTGGAAAGAATCTCTTAACAATATGGTTTTTGATTTGCCATTTTGGCCAATTACTGAACATAGTTTTTGTGAGAAAAGAGGCTCGATAGGGATTCCCAGGTTCATCATAATCTGAAAGAATCTGCAATCAGAGTCTTCATGAAAACTTCACAAGCAGTTAATCCCTGGAGTACATAAGGATCAATTGGTCCTGTTTTTTCCACTCATTTTCCACCTGACATGAATAATACCAGAAAGGTGTCCATTAAAAGTTGAAAATTTGCAGGTGAAATAGTGTACAAGTAATCAGGTCTTATTTATGCAGCTATCTTTCAAGAAGGAAAACTGAATTTCAGGGGGTATATTTACCTGTACAGTTTGTGTAATAAAAAAGAAACAAATACAACCAGGATTAAATGTGTAGGCTGCACAGTCACAAAATGTCTCATATAACCTTGGAGCATGTTCTATTGGCCAATCACAATGATGGGGAGAGCACCAAAATCCCCTAATCTCATCTTTTTCCTAGTGAATTTGTTCCCATATATTATGCCTTAATATTAATCTTCGCGTTTGATTCTAGACTGTCACAGACACTAAATGGGTATTTTGAATTGCTATATAGAAAATATGTGTGTGTATTAATAGAGATTGTTGTGGAAGGGAGAAGAATTAAATCTGAACACTGATCTAAGATCTTTGACCACTTCCACACTCCAGTCACAGAACACAAAGAAGAACATCCAACTCCCTCCTAGCCCAGAGTTATACAAATTGCACAAATCAGCTGAATCAGGGAGTACATTTACTGAAATTATTTATGCTGCAGTTACAAACTGCATAGGTCAGGTTGTACTCTAATGTACATTAATCAGATTCTAATGGTAATTCAAGAACATAATCCACTTCTGATATTTTGTTTCCTGGAATCAACCAAGTCACTATATTTGTGCTCCATAAATACATACAATTGTACTGGGTTTGTGTGGTCAGGTTTTGGTAGGTTGGGAACTACAGGGGTGGCTTCTATAAAAAGGTGCTAGAAGCTTCCTCCATGTCTGGCAGAGTCAATGCCAGCTGGCTCCAAGATGGACACACCGCTGGCCAAGGCTGAGCCCATCAGCAATAGCAGTAGAGTCTCTGTGATAGCACATTTAAGAAGGGGAAAAAGTTGCTGCACAACAGCAGATGGGAGGAACGAGACTTTATGAGATAAAGAATTCTGCAGACACCAAGGTCAGTGAGGAAGGAGGGAGAGGAGGTGCTCCAGGTGACAGAGCAGAGATTCCCCTGAAGCCCATGGTGAAGATCATGATGAGGCAGGCTGTGCCCCTGCAGCCCATGGAGGTCCATGCTGGAGCACATCTCCACCTGCACCCTGTAGCCAAAGCAACTTGGCAGGAAATTTACTTTAGGACAGAAAATAACAGAAGTCATTTTCCCTTTAAACAGAGATGCCTACAAACTCAAGTTACCTACAACTTCATGAAAAAACCTCTTCTGCCAAAAGAATTCACTTGTCTTTTTCTGTTTAATTCATAATTTCTTCTATGTTCATGTCTTTGGTCTCTCCTAATCACTTACCTTGGTTGTGGTGGTATTTCAGCTCAGGGACTGACATTATCATGCTGATATTATCAGTGACACAGACCTATCTTGTCCTCACAAGCCATCTAATTTTCTCAAAGAATCAAGCAGGTTCACAGGGGCAGCACCAATTACATTTACTCAAGACAGTAAAAAAAAGAGCAGTATGGCTCATTCACATATAGTGAGTATCCAGGAAACTAATGGTCATATTGAATAAGTAGGAAATTCAGTGTATTTATAGACAGGAAAATAATAAACTGTCATGAACCAGGGTGCCTTGTAAGTAGGGAACTTCTGCATGCTGTCATTGTAACTGAATAATAAGTATTTGTGATTCCCAAGTCAGTATCCATTAAGCAAACTCTTAAGCTGCACTGTGTCTTGTAATAATAATAAAATGTCTTTTGGTGTTGCACTTGGACCTGGGTACTCCGATTATTTGAGCTTTTCTAATTTTGAAGCTGGACAAATGGAAAGAACAATATTGTAACTGCTAAGAATTCTGTAGAATTTTTTTCACTGAGTTAAAATGCATATATGTAACAACTCTGATGAAAACTGCTGTGATGTACATATAAAAAAAATAATGTCTCAATGTTCTTTGTTCTTTAGACTCTTTTTTTTTTTTTTTTTTTTTTTTTTTTTTGTCTACAACTGTTAGATATGCTCTGTGTACCTGAGAGAAGTACAGCTGTTGAAAAGGATGAATTTTGGGAATCAGGTCCTTCATGTTCATGAGTACTCTGAGTTAGAAACACAGGCAGACTAGATCTCAAATGACTTCTCATCACTAGCATTTTTATAAATTGTTGGGTTAGTTTCTCTTGCATAGTTACCAAAAACACCATCAGAGAGATGAATATATCTATGTTCATTACATGCTTCATTGTGGCTTGCCCACATGGGCACCTGGGAGTGTTCAGGTTCTCAGAGCCCCTATGCCATAGGCAGTATTTTTAACCTAAAAATGGTAATGATAGGAAAATTTGGATGACAGCCATCCTCAGCTCCCTCTGGATGGGGTGTGGAACTTATCCTGGATTTCAGCCAAAGTTAAGGATTTGGTTGTACTTATCTTTTAAGCATTTATCACAAGCATTCATTATTTTTACTATTTAGTTTTGATTCCTTCTGATTAATTCATAAAAGTTTTTAGCTCCTCAAAAATTACTATTTTAAAATACATCAGAGATTTAACACATTTTGTTTATTTAGATTATATATGATCTTCCAGCAGAAAATCATAATAACTTGAAGTTAAGCAACTAACTTTTCTTTATTCATTCTCTGATCAGTTCTTTTCCTCAATAAAAATAACTCTTAAAGTAAACATCTTTCCAAGAATTTGTATCATGTGCAATTGTCCTACGGGAACACCTGTAAGGTAGAAATTTACTTCATGTTCCCAACTTATTCACTCTTATTTTCTTACTGTCAGAGTTTAAAATCTCAAGAGAGAAAAATGAAGGAAAAGGTTTCTCTACATATTTTAGTACTGTGAACTAGAAAAGAATAAGATGCATTCCCAGGTTCCTGCAAGAAGGCTTTGGAATGGAACACAAGACCATCTTTTCTCATATGAAACATTTGTCAAGAACAATGATTGATGACTATACTTATATTGAACCACTTACAGGCAAGTTTTGAGTTGCTCATATATTTGTTAAGCAAGTTTTTCACTATGAAGCACCTGGCTACCTATGCAACAACAGAAGTTCATGGAGATGGCAGACCAAGAGCAGCAGGATTTGAAACTATTCCTCAATCCACTCTATGAAGTCTTCAGTCTGATACATTATTATGAAGGGACTTACACAACCATAACTATCATGCTTTATAAAATCCTGAGAAGGTTAAATACCTTCCTCCCCCACATGTAGACTATACTGAATGTCAATACTGAATGTCAGTCCAGTTCAGCTGATATCACACTTATTCATCTTTTCACAATGTTTCTGTTGATGAAAACAGCGTTAAAATTAGAACAGCTCAGTATTTGCAAATTCCACAAAGGGAATTCAGGATTTTAACATTAATCTTCATACCATAATGGGTCATTTTGCATAGTATGGACATTCATCACAGTCTATCTTTAATAATGCTAAGGTGATTTTTAGTTATCTCACACTGACTGGTTATACATAAAATGAAAACTTTTAATTTTGTTTCATTTAATTTGGTTTTGTTGAATTTATCTGGAAGACTTCATTTCAGTCTGTGGAAACAGTAAACTGTTTTTAGCACTACAGGTTAGGACTCATTATATCTTTCGCTTCTGTCAAGATTATAGGATATCTTCTGCTTTAGTCATAATGGCTTCCATCATGTAACATCTGATGAAAAATGCAATCTTGCAGAGACCCCAAGATTCTCCAACAATTGACCGCCGGGAAAGGCAGCCTAATATAGTTGTGAACTGTGAGATAATTTGTGTTTCAAGACTGAAATATCTTAATTCAAGATGATGAGAAATTTAGCATTTTAAGATTAATAAATAATTGAAAAATACAGAATTTGTGTAAGAAAATTGTGTAAGTGCTAAGGGATACAAATAATTTTGGTTGGAAATTCTGCATCAAATCCAGTTAATGATTCTTTTAGTATTTTTAATTGGAAAAATTTGGTTGAGATCATACTACCTACATTTCCATTAATTCCATTGTTTTTTTTTTTAAGATACAACCGTGGCTTTATTCAGAATTTTTTGATATTTAATATATATTATCTTATGCAAAGGGACAACAGATATCTATTATGTAACTATTGGACAGGAGGCAATAATATAGACATAATATCTGATAATGAGAGGAGATGATATTTTGTCTGATGTACATCCCTAACGTTGCCTCTTACTAGAAGAAAACCATCAAGATATTTTAACTATTTAGGTAAATGTGTGAGATAAGAATTAGCAATCCTCCCAGTGCCAAACTACAACAGTGGGGCTATCCTTTCCCACAAGATCGGGGTCTTCTTTGGCCACTGTCACTTTCGTCATCCACGTGGAACACATGCCATAAATCAGTGTCTGCTCCACCATAGACCTCCATGGGTGGCAGGGGGGGCCACCCTGCCATCTCACCACAGGATACAGGGGGGTCTCTGCTCCGGCACACCTCCCCCCTCCTTTCTTCCTCCGTTCCTCCACTGACCTTGGTGTTCAAGCAGCTGCAGCAACTCCTCTTCACAAGTCCCTTCTTAAATATGTTTTCGCAGAGATGCAGCTGATTGGCTCAGTTTTGATGCAGAGGTGGAGCTGACTTGAGGCCGGGGGAATTTGAGAAGCTTCTCACAGGGGGCAACCACTACAGCCCCCTCCCCCGCTATCAAAAAACCCCATCACTGCACAAACCCAGCACATGAATTTAGGTAGAGTTTATTTGATCTGTGGGAAAGGAGATTAAAATGAGGTTTTAACACCAAGAAAATTGTGTTCCATTAAAAAAAAAAAAAAAAAAAAAAAAAAAAGTTTTTTGTTTATTTATTTAGTATTCTCAGGGTTTCTGAGCTTCTGACACATTAAGGCAGGTCTCTGATAAGTGTATCTGCAGAAAAATTCTAGAAGTTTCTGCTGATTTGTTGCAAGTGTAAAAAGCATGAAAGCTGTAGTGAATTCAGCTCTGCAATGAGTTGCTAAATCTTCCTGCAACTATTCAGTAATAAATATTATAAATTCTAGGCATGCATATTAGGGAACAGACAAAAGAGCTAGTTCCACCTGCAGTGTAGGCTTCCTAGAGATACTGAATAATTGTAATCTCTGAAAAAAAATATTTTTGAGTTTGTTTCAAATCAAATTTCAAACCTTTCAAATTTGAGGTTTACAGTCTTTTTTTAATCAGCCATCATCATCAGTTTGGGCAGAACTGAAGTGGAACTCTAATTAGGATTCTGAAAAGATCCTAATCCAGAGACAATTTATATTAGTTGGACTTTTCTCATTGCTTTTCATGGCTATGCAATATCATGAATAAATGCTTAAAAACCAGTGGAAGAATATTATCTCTTTTATAAAAGTTAAAGTTCAGTAATTATACAGTCCAACATATGTGAAGTTTTCCCTTTAAATTTATGAAAGTCACGTACTCAGAGGCAGTTCTTTATGTGCAAAGTGTTCTTAATGGTGTGGCTTGACATCTGTGAGCTTAAAATTCAGAAATGGAGTCTAACTTGATCTAAAAGCCTTAGACACTGCTTGGAAGTGTAAACGGGGCTAGAATGGGCAAACTCCATCTTCTTAAATTCCCTTGACTATCTATTTGAATTCAAAAGTAAATTTCAGTAGAACCGTAACATTGATGTTTCATGTTTGCTTTCAGTACTCTTTCAAGTAATTGTGCTTTACTGGCATGAATAAGTACAAAAGCAAGAATTAAGTTCAAAGGCTTGAAAATTCAAACAATAAAATATAAGGCATAATAGCAACTTCATAAGAACCAATAAATAAAACAGCAAATTTCTCATAAGATACTTATATTGCATTACTCACACAGAAAATAAATTTGTCAAAAAAATCACCAACCATTTAAACTGATAAATAAAGTTTAGAACTTCACCATCATCACAAACTAATATTTGATTAAATTTTGGTAATACAACTAAATATTTAACACCATTTGACTCTGTGTATGAGCCCCATTTCCTCTCTCCTGCCATCCAGGAAAAGATAAGAAATTTGACTTACACTTTCATGGTGAGGAGATTGTTTTTTAAAGAATATGTTTTTCACAAGGATTTAGTTCTGGAAAAATTTGGATATGTTGGCAGACCATAATTCATGTAACTGCATATCACCAGTCAAGTTAGTAATTAATATTTTTATTTCTCCAGAATGTCCTAAGCCGTTTTTAACTGCTTTTGAGAGCTACAATATACGAAGTTAAAAATTTAGTGATTAAACATTTTCATTATTACTCAGTACTGTGAGAAAAAAATGTAGTTATTGAGCTTAATTGATAAAATAACTTGTAAACTTTTCCATTATTTCAAAGTTGTAGTAATAATATATGTATATAAAATCTTTATAATGAAACAGAGAAGCTATGCATTTATAGTTTAGAAGATACTTTTTTCTGTTGAAAAAAAATGAGATAAGGACAACACAGGTTTCCAAATATGTGAAATGTTCCTAAGACATTGTTTCTCATTAATTGCTTGTTATATACAGTTTTAAAGATTTAATACAGAGTATATATTTCCTGTTACTATTATTTTTCTATATGTACTTAAAAATCGATAAAATCTTTATGACCATAAAGAAAATACTGGAGTCAAGGACTGCCTTTTTGATACAAATAATTATACAATACATTTATATAGTTAGTATGCATACAAACATAAATAACATATGAGTAAGCATACAAACATACATGCATGCAAACACATACATGTGTACATAATGTAGAGCTGACTCATCAGACAACTCTCCAATACATATTGCCTCTATTATTTAGATTAGAGCATATTAGCAAGCAAAAGTTATTTTATATGGAAGTAGATACCAGAGCAAGAAGTCAGAAAATTAAATAAAATAAATGCATGAATAAACAAAAAGGGAAAATTAGTAACAGATACAAAACCCTGGAGTTCATCTGAAAACCAGAACATTTTTGTTCACTCTGTTCAAAATTCTTCTATTACATAATTTTTCTTCTCTACTCTTTATCCATTTGTATTTTCAATCCAAATTCAGATCTGATGCTCTACCTTAAAATAGCCTTTGCCATTGTCATAAGACTGCTGAGGTCAAGATGAAGTGAATTCAATTCCAAATTCATTTGTTATACTTATTACTTCAAACATAAGAAGCTTCTTGTTGAGATGTACATTTTCACAGTCAAAAACTAAACAAGATGAAAATCAAATTCAGTAATAGTAACAAAATCCACATGCAATTTCACTCAAAACCTCAGCTTGACAGAAATGTAAGTGGCAGGCATCACAATGTCTCAGTGGAAGAACAATTACAAAATACCAACCTTTGGTATCCCTTTTATCTTCCATGTATTCATTAGCTAACTATTTTTGGTATAAAACTGCACAACTAATGCAAGTAGCATAGATGACTGATTCAATGTGACTGTATTTATATTACATCACCCAATCTTTCCTTATCTTTTGAGGTGTGTCAGACATGCAGGGTCCAGAGGCTCTACTGAAATATATCTTGGTGGCTGCAAAGATGTCAAAAGTTCTTAGCTAATCTTAATGGCTTGACTTAATATGAAGTTTGTTATTTAATTTCTACTAGCTAACAGACACATCAGATTCAAAAATCTAATACAGCTTTAACAGTTACAATAATAACGCTTGATCAATTTAAGATACATAGTCTCCTAAAAAACACCTCATCCTCAGTTTCCCACTATTGAACCTCCCCTTCATTTTCTTTGGTGAGAGAAGCTTACTAGCACCTTCAAATCCTTCAGTAACTCCTGAGAAGATTGTCTTTACACTTCCATCTTTCACATCTGTTGATGCTGTTCAACGAGTAGTAATTTTTGGCAGGATTTTATGAGAGTAATAAAAAGCAGTGACTTTTCCAGGCTTAAAAGAGCTGTGAGCTTTGGTTTTGCTTTTTTTCAGAAGAGGTAGATAGTCTTGTAGGTTGTGGTACCTTTGAACTGAAGGAGTATTTGGTCTGGTGCTGTCCTTCCCTCATTTGCTAGATTTGTATGTCATATGCTAGGTATGTCTATGTATCTGCTCATTTGCTTGTTTATTTTATGTTTTAGTCTCATTTAAATTGAGTAAAGATTTAAAATGAATTTTAAATTACATGGGACAAGTAGAACTGAGGAATCTTGTAAAATGCATTAAGTCTCTCAGAAATTTAACAAGTAACCAAGGACAGTTATAATAGTGGATCTTCTGTTTTAGCTTTGATTACAAAGTTAATTCTGTACTTTTATTATTTAATCCTCATATTTTCTGTTGTATAGTTTATACGTATTAGGAAAGAGAAAGCTTCCCTCTTGAAGCTAGTCTGCAGCAACCAGGGTTTGGACTAAATGGAGAGTCTGGTCTAAACCAGACTAAAGGAGTTGGATAAATAATTTTTTCTCATTCAATGCATTGAGCATTTCTCTCCCTTCAGCAACAGATACATGACAGAAACCAAGCATTTTTTCATGACTGGGCAGTGAGATATTAAAAAATGTTCACCTTAGCTTCTTCTAAATGCATAGCTAATCTACAGAGAATATAGATGTTGAATTGGGGATGATAACACTCAATATACTTTAGATAAAGCCTAAATTCTTTATTTTTTCAACCAAAACTCCTTTTTTTTTAACATCCTAAACTATTCGGTTGCTGTCCAAAAAGTGGAGGAATGGACATATAGTTTTATGACAAAGTCAAAATACAGTCAGGAGCAATATTGTACAGTTTTCCTCACATTGTTATAATTGGCTTATTATATCACATTGCTCATCAGTGTATATCAAATTACATCACAAGGGTGGTATTATTAATTTAATTTAAAGAAAAAAAGGAGACTTTATCAACACTGTCCATCAGGCCAGACAAAAACTGACCCCTTCACAACAGCTTTGCTCTTAGGTACCTTGTTTCATTTGGAAGCAAATTGAGTAAAACCCCTTGGAAGCAGGTGGAAAGCTATTTTGCTCTTACAGATAAACATAATTCATAGCTTAGGTGTAATTGTTTAAAAGACCATCCAAGTTCTTAATAAAGCTTATTTGAAATAGTCCAGAATTTCATCTAAAAAGTCATAATCACAAAAGCTGATTTAAGTTTAACAAGGCTTACCTTTTAGATAGCTTCTGCAGTCAGTAGACCGGAAGTTGCTCCAAAGAGTAATTTGAAGGAGCAGACTCTTTTTTCTGCACAAAACTGACCTCTGGAGGTGCCCATCTCTCTTTCCATTTCAGTCGTCCTCCCCGAACAAATAAAGCACGAGTTTTGCAGTGTTTTTTTTTTAACCAACGTGTGATCAAACAGAACCAGAAATCCTGTTCCTAAAGATAATCTAGTCTGTTCTTTTATCAGTGAGGATGAGTCTTTCTGCCTGGTGATAAAGTTAACTTTTGTCCCACGTCCTACCTCAGATTCAGTTTATTTGGATCCTGCCTATCTATTAATGCTAAACTTAGGTCAGTTCTCATCCTGGGTGTTTGTCCTCATCCAAATGGTCTTCCCATTCTCCATTCGGTGGTATCTCTACTATAAACAATGTCTTCATGAACTCAGCTCACATGATAACTCTTCTGACTGTTCAGTTTACTTTAATCTTTCTTCTTCTACTTAATTTTGTATCTCTTTAACTTATATCCTACATAAGATTCAGGTCCTTTACTGAATATTTCACTTACTATACTTGAACATACTGCATCAAAATAATACTGTTACAACCTACTATAAACTTATAGATGTTGTCTCCAGTTCTACAAAGATTTATGCAAGTGTTTTATTTCATATGAGTGAAGTGGTACTGTTTACCTCAGTGGGAAGTCTCACTGCAAAAAGAGAAACCCATAGGTAGCTCTTTAGTAATATGAAATAAAAGATAAGAAAAAGGGCTTTGACCCTCCTGGATTTAACAGTCCCTGCAGTGCTTGGTGTTGTAGTCACTTCGGCTGAACCTTCCTTTAATTTTATGGTGAACATGGCTTGGGGTTCAGGAGTTTTCATAAAAGCCACCCCTTCCAAAGTGAGCACTTTTATTTTATCTCATTTTAAATATTTAGTATCAAATATTGTCTCATTTTAAAATCTGATTTAACTCAGTGGAGGTACTTTGAGTCACAGAATTTTCCATGGAAGGCAAACTTTTAGCCTTCTATTCTATTCACCTGCTGAAAATTGATTACCGTATAGTCTTAATAAAATATACATACTAGCAGCTATCAATGTTTCCACATTTAGTACATTTAGTACATTCGATGGAGAGCTTTTTATACAGACACAAATGTTTTTGTCATTTTAAGACAGAATGAAAGCTATCCTAAGGACCCACATGCATTTCTCTACAACAAAAATCCAAAGTCTTTTCAATCAACTACTGTGCATGAATTGTCATGGAGATCAGAAAAGCCTCATGGCAGTGATGAACTAAAAGCACGTTATCATGCTTTTGATTTCGTAGAAGGCATGAGTTCACGAGATAATTCATCCTTCAGGAAAGAAGAGGACAGTACAATTTCTAAGAGAGCAGACAAAGAGTGCTATCTGTATTCCATTTGTTTTGTAGTTGATGTGTGGCAGCAGAAATTTGTCAATGCTAGATAGTATTCTGCACAGAAGCTTGGCTTAAAAGAATAATGGGTAGTTACACTGAGAAATCTAATGTAAAAAATTTCATATATCTAATCTCAAACTGTCATTTTTCAGTGTTTGTAACTAATATTATTTTTATGTGACCCTTCACAGATGAAAGCAGCAATTTCCACAACCACCTTCCAACAGCTGATGCACTAGAAAACACCAACAGATAAAAAATATGCTGAATGATATAAGAATGAAACAGGAATAAGCAGGGATGTAAACTGAATTCATAAGGTTTGGTTTCAAAATTTTTTGTAACTTAAATGTCCTGGTATGGGCTGAATCAGCTGTAACACCCATTTCCTGTTATAGTCTGTATTGGGTTTATGTGACAAAGTATTGTCAGTGGAGGGGACTGCAGAAGCGGCCTCTGTGAGAAGAGACCAGGGGCTGCCCGGTGCCAGACACAGCCACTTCCAGCTGGCTCCAAAATGGACCCACTACTGACCAAATCTGAGCCCATTGCCCAAGTTGGTGGCCACTCTGTGAAAACATTTAATCTTAATTTCTCAAAGAAAAAAAAAAAAAAAAAAAAAAAAAAAAAAAAAAATCTGTGAGTACTCGGAGAGACTTACAAAAACCAACGAGTGGAAGAAGTTTCAGACGTGCTTTTATTACTACAAATGTGGTAAATAGATGCTCTGTTTTGGACAGCACAATCTATTTTGAGTACCTTTGTTATGTATGCTAACCACCTTCTGTGTTGTTTCCCAGATCCCTCTGACTTGAATCCTTACCCCCGGTGCTCTGATTTTGACAAGATTGGTTTATGCATTTCTCCAGAAGATCCTGGAGTGATTCTTCCTCTAGTGAAACCCTGGTCATACCCTTTAGCACCGTGAAGCTGAGTTCTATTTGCAGCTCTTGCCTTCAGTGTTACTGAAGGATTTGACCCATAATTAACTGAATCACAGATACTGTCTTTATAAAACATAACATTTGTGACAACTAGAACAGATATGTTTTCCCCGTAATTACTACAAACAAACTAGGAATTACATTTGACCAGTGAGTTTGGCTTCCTCTTTGGTCATCAATATGTTCAAAATGTTTATAAAAGGAAATAAGAGGAAAACTTGAGTGCAGAAAGGTAAGAAAGACAATTGGTTCAGAGGTTAATGGGTGTTCAGATGAACACTGAAAAATTTGAACTCCACAAGTCTGAAAGCTAAGGGGTGGTTAAACTGAAGCCACATTTTTCTAACATTTCTAAACTGGAAGCCAGTCAATTGTTTTGTTTAATTGATTATCTTGTCAGGTTTGTTGCTGGCAGCATTTTGAAAAATGGAAGTACTGGGAATGAAACTAAATCATGTCTCTTTACTAAGCAGCTGACTGCAGAAGAATCCCTCATCCTTGCTAGGGAAGGTCCACCAGAAAACAGACCTGGGACTTGCAGCTTCCAATTTACTTCATCCAGTCAGGCTTCCCAGGAATCTGTCAAAGGGTTTCCTGAAAAGCTTTTCTTATTTTGCTAAGAGTTTCTGGAATTGAAGATGCTTCAGATTAAGCATGCTTAGCTCAATGAACTAACATTTTTGCACAGACTTAATTTGTCAGAATTTATTTTAACAACTATGTTCAACACCTTGCACATAGTGCTCAGTATTTGGAAAGGACAAATGCACTGATGTGAAGCTTTTCCACATAAGGACTTGCCTTTTTTCTGAAAGAAAGTACAGTGTGAGAAATACTAGAAATGTTAATTACAAAAAAACTTGTTGCTATTTAGAAGTAGAGAAGTCATCAGGGACTTTCACTAGCAAATGGCTTTAGTAACTAAATGACTTGAACTACAGACCATATAGTTGAAACTACACTAACTGATTTACTATTAAATTCTTTATTAAAGTCGCTGTAAAATCCCTTAAAAATCCTTCAGCCATAAAAATATATGGTTTTATAAATAATATATTTTACAGTTTTAATGCAAGAGATGAAAATCAAAAAAAAAAAAAAAACCCACAAACTTTTTTTTCCTTAGAATTAGTGACAGAAAAAAAAAAACAGTTGGAGGGACAACGTCATTAATCAATCAGTTACCCCAATCATGAAGACAACTTGGCATTAGGTGAAGCTTAAGTCCATTAGATATTTTTAGATGAGTTCAGCAGCCCTCTAAAGTCAGCTTTGTAATTCTATGGAAAAATATCTCAAGGGTTAATGACAAGTAAATGTTTCAGTGTTTTATTGAATCAGGTCATTTTTCCAGTGTTTTATCAGACTGATGTTCCACTGATTTGATCATACTTCTGTTAACTTCAGTGGATGAGGATGAAAGCTTGTGAGATAAATCCATTTCACCATTAACTTCAAGTAGAACTCAAATTCTACTGCAATTCCATGTGTGACCAGCACTGATCATTGAAATTTAGGCCCTTTTTCAATCTTGTTCCATACCTGGTATATTTTGAATAGGATTTCCCACTGGAAGAAACTTTTCTGTCATACCAATAACAATGTTACCATGCCATAAAAAGAACATTAGCTGAAGAATATTCCCACTATTATTTGGTACCTCATATATCTTTTGGTGGAGCATTCGGCAGTGTGCGGGTGGTTTATGAATCGCTGCAACCTGAGGCATGGCTTTCTAGTTGTTTAAAATCACCTCTGCATCAGACAACATTAAAGTAGAAGTAGATAATTAATCTTTAGAAATCCAAGAATTAACCAAGATAAAGCACTGCAGTGTTCAGAGGCAGATATATATATTTATCTAAAAGCAGCAAGTACGCTTTAGGTTGTCTATCTGTTTTACTTAGATACCAAACTGTAACCCTGCTGATATGATTTACTGGCTGAAATCCATTTGTATGGAAAGATCCAAAGGTAGGATATTGCTTTTCTTGAGGGGAATCTGGATGGCGGGATGCATCTGTCTCTATATGCCCACTCTCCTTTTGAAGGTTACTTTTAGGCTCAGACATCTGTCCTTGACATTCCACAGCTCTCAGGTAGTTCATCACTTTATCAGAATGTCAGTTTGTAACATCATGCCTATACGATTATTGACCACCCCTACCCAACCTGAAACCTGCTAATGTCTCTGTCTAGACAATAAATAGAAAGTGCTAACATTGCTTCTGATATTTAAGGAAATCATTGACTTGTTCCTGACCAGGCTCAGGTTTTGTAAACTACTTTTTTTTTATGTAAACATACAATTCATATAACAATACCTTAATAATCACACTTTTTAAAGTCATGTGTAAGGAAATACTGTATGCAATTCATCAAATCATGTTTGAGAATGAACATGGCAGTGAAAAAACTGTTTTGGGAGTGGTGATAGTCTTGGTGTAAGTGCCTGTAACTCCGGCTCTGAGGTATACTATGAACTTTAGGTTTTCTTTGATTTATAAACGTAAAGAATTGTGGTTAGATTATTATTTTCATGAGTACAGTAAGCCTGAAAAATATCATTTCAGTCTCTTGGTGTTGATATGAGCTAATTTCTTAAAGATCACTACCAGTAGTCTCAGGAGTACTAATACAATCTCTCAGGATCATTTTCAGAGTTTTGTACCAATTTACCTGAAATAAGGTTAATTTACAAGTCTTTCTTTGCTATGTTCTATACGTTAATGTCCTTTGCCTGAGCCTTCAGAATTTTGTTTAATATTTGCTCCCCCTGCTTTGAAATATAGTTCAGAAAAATTAGAATTGCTATTTTAATATGAGCTTTTTAATGAAAAAACAAATTTCTGCAGGTCAATGCACCCTTAAGAAAACAGAAATATGAAACAAAAAGGGTGTAACTAATCATTTTCTTGCAGGAACAATTCTTAAAAAATATAAGTCTGTGCATACCAAATTTGCTATTTCAGCCAGTGTGTCGAAAAGGAAAAAAAAAAAAAAATCAAAGCCTTAAGGCTAGAGTTTATTTATAATCATGAACTTCTAAACCAGGGGATACTCATACTTTTTAGAAAGCCACCAGGGAGCTGGCAGCTGCAAAGGGCAATGGCACCCCTTCCCTGAGAGGTGTTCTGGCTTGGTGTGCAGCAGCCAGGCACCTGCAGCAGGCTCAGACTCTTCGCCTCTTGCCTCGGGCACAAGGAGGTGAAATTCCACAGCACAAGAGGCAGCAGTCTCAGCAGACTGAACAGAGAACCAAGAACAAGAAAATGATCCTGATCCTGACAGAGGTTCCATTTGTCAGGACTGAGAAGTCACAGTGGGAAACGAACACCTGATGTCAATATCAAACCACAGAGACTGCGAGCGCAGCACAAGCTGAGCGGCTCAGCAGCAGATCATTATTCACAAGTATAGGTGGGCACAGGTAGTCACAGGCTTCATTTCTGTGTTTTATTCTGTGTGCCCGTCCTGTGAGGGTAATACTTACAGAAAGTTTCTGACAATTAAAAAATGAATGCTTCTGAAGTGTTATGTAGGTGCAAAAATTCACAACTATTTCTACAGAGCCTTCACTGTCTGGGGAGCTGGAAACTTCAAGAGCTCCAGCTGTCTTCAGCACCATCTCTTGCAAAGCTTTTCTAAATGCTAGCAACAACTGTGTGCCTTCTCAGAAGCTGCTGGATACTATTGCAGTGGTATGAAAGTCTTAGAGAGGAAAGCAGGAGGAAGAGCGGTCCATCCTGACAGAGACTGCAGAGCCATTATTCTTGCTTTAACTGCATTCCTGAGCCAGTGAATTGCAGCTCTGGACCCCACTTGTGGCCTAAGCATGGAAGCAGATAAAACAAATTTATAAAAATAATCTCTTGGTCCTTTGCTATACATAACGGGAAAACAGGAACCCATTGTTCCTCTTTAATATATTTCCCTTAATTGCTATATTGTATAACATGAAGATACGGTTCTCTGAAGTCTGTTTCAAACCCATGCAATTACAATTTTTAAAGTGCAATGAATTAATTTACAACACATTCTGTTAATGTTCTCTTTTTCAGTGTGATACTTACAACAGAATGACTATCCAAATGAGAATAGCTGTTGCCAAACACCATACACAATAAGCTCAAGTTTGTCTCAGTAAAATATTTCTGAAGAGAAATATATTAGAAATCTATAAATAGTGATATATATATATATATATAAACTTGCACACAGAGATTAAAGATTTGCTAAATAAAGAGTATTTAAAATCTGGAAAAAAAACTTTGCAAAAAATGCTTATTAAAAAGCAGACAGATGTCAAATAGACTTTGGCATTTGGTTTAAAAATACATACCTCTTTCAAGAAAACAATCATTTTTGAATATAGTCATAATTATATATTGTATGTGACATTCTTTTAAAAAACTCGAAATCTGATCATAAAATATTCTTTAGTTTCTGAATTTTCTCTTCAGAGACTAAGATTAATCATAATTTCTAAATATTTGCTGAAGAACACATGCATCAATTTGGTGATAATATTCCTATAATTTATCACTGACTTTACTTGAAAATAAAAATATTGCTGGTTATAGTGGCAAGAAGCACACATCATACACCCCAGCAATGAACAGGTGAATGGACATTGCTTTGAAAACCTTGCTGTTTAAAATCCTTTCTCAGTAATATATTCCAACCTAGATTGTTATACCATTATTTATGCAATATTATTACTATAATACTGAGGTAATACTTTTGAAAATGCATTTATCTGAGCAGGAATTGCATGTAAAGAAATTAATATAATCAAAAAGTCATCATGGTCATTGCAAGGTTTTAGTGGATCTTTTATGAAGTAACAAGGATGTCAACTAGTAAATACAGTTCTGGTATTGTAAGAAGCAGGTCACTGGCTTTATAGTAATTTAATATTCAGTTCTTAGGTCTTTCCCAAAATTTTCTGCAGTGGTCAACAGGTTATTTTAGCAATAAGTTCAAAACCTATAAGGGACTGGGAGCAGTCAGAGGGCTGTTTTCTATAATAATGCTTCTTAATGTTTGATTTTGTTATAGCTTAATGCTGAGGCTGCAGTGGCATGGATTAGCTTTATTTGTTATAGGTACCAAAAGTCACTAAGTATTATGCAACTGTACTGTTTTCTAGTAAGAAGCAAACAGTAACTGAAAGAACGTTCAAGAACACAGAAGAATAACCTTAGGAAGACTCTGGATCCCCCAATATTGAGATCACTCTCCACCTGATGAAGAACTTAGGCAGATGATGACTTTGTTGCAAACTCCCATGTGCTGGGTTTGCAAACACCATGGACCTTGGGGTACAAAGGGATATCAGAACAGTGATGAAAAAAACACAGAAGTAAATCTTAAAAGCTTAACTGAATTGTTAATGAGAATTTTTTTGCTAGTAACTGGACGATTTGTGCTATGCCTTTTTGTAACTCACATAAAGTAGACATCACTGACATTACATTTCTATTCCTGAATTTACTGATGAAATAGTGTCTTTATTTTACCCAAAAATATTTTGATTGTTTATTTTGGGGGTGATATGTCCTGTAATTCACAAACACAGCAAGGCTGTTTTCTGAAGCAGTAACAGTCCCATAGTAAAATTTTAAGACAAAATTTTAGTTTTTCCCTGAACTTTGATTTCTGCTTTTGTGAATTTATTTTTTCTATATTTCTCTTCTTGTCTTTCAACTTATTTGACCATATGTTGATTCTTTCTCAGCCCAAAGTTATCCAAGGCGGCCCAGTTCGGACCTCACTGAAGCTCTGTGGCTGTTTGCCTCTGTCTCTTTTTCCTTTCCTTGAGGTACCCTGTCCTGCATGGAGATCTCATGTCTGCAGGGAGACACACTGTCACTGAGAGAGGTGCAGGAGCTCCTGTCTGCCTACTTCTCACCCTACAGCTGGTAACACCTCCCCACTTGTGTTTCCTGTACTATCACTTGAACATGTTGTTTTTTACCTTGACTCTCGTTGTCTCTAACCAGCTTTATTCTTTCTTGAATGTCAATGTGCCATGCTAACAACTACTTTGTTTCCTACTCCTAAAACAGTCTTCCATCCAGCTTCTGAGTTTACAACAGGCCATCTCAAATATTTCATACTTGACCTTGGGGCTTACATTGATGTTGTCCCCGCTTATATCTCTACTTTCATTCTCTATGCACATGCCCTATGCTCTGATTTCTGTCATTTCAGTGTTACATAATTTTCTGTTTATTTCTACCACAGATGTCTTATATACTTTACAATCTCCTTGAATGGGTCCTTCAATTCAGCCTGGACAAATAGTCGCTCCATGGGTGCTCATCAGATTACTTCCTGTCTAATTGCATTTCTCCCAGTCCCTTAGACTCACAGCCCATTTGACTCTGCTTTCTTGTTTCTTTGATATCATCTAACAACACTGAAAAGTAATTCCCTCTTGGTGAGATTCTTCTTTACAGAGAACATACCATCCATATGCATGCTATATACAAACAACAATAAACACAAGTGAATCTAGTGTTTAAGTATAATGAGAGACTGAATAAAAATTCACACTTTCCTGTATGTGTATTGGATTTGGGGGATGATGGGTCCTAATCAAGATAGATTAAAAGATTTTTAAAATATACGAAACACCTTGTGATATCCCCAGAGTTTTAAGGAGACCTAAGTGTTTGTTTTCATTTTTCTTAGCTAACCTATCATCTTTACAATCAATATTGAAAAATGTCAGGAGGCACTTGTAGAGGAAGACTGTGCATACACCAAAGAAAGAGTGACAATGTGCATGAAGAGATTTTTGGTAAAGTCTGAATCTACTCATGGTGACGGAGTGTATTTTCCTAGAACAATGAAACAAGATGGGAATTTATTATGAGGATTAGATAAATTTGTAGGATTCCCTTATTTCTAGTATAAGTAGGGTGGATCATTTCTAGAGACAAGTTAGTTGCATGACAACATCAAAAAGTTTGGGGAATTATTGTAGTAGGGTTGAAATATTTATCACACAAGAGCACTATAAAGTTAATTATATTGTTACTAGCTCCTTTGTTTAGTAAACTAAGAATATCTTTATCAAAATATAATTCAATTTAAATATTTTAATCTACAAAAATAACAAGGTAAAATAAGATTTTATCAAGTATCAGTATAATCAATGTCACTTTTCTTCTTTTACTCTGCAGATATCCTGTGCTAATTTATTATACTTCAAGTGAATCTTGAAATAGTTATATTTAATTTTTTATAACTAAAAAATATACTTAATTTTGTAACAGAATATTTACAGTACATTAGCAAAGCATGTGGATCTACAGCAGGAAAAGGATTAGATAATTGAAAACAAATCCATATTTACATGGCAAATTCTTTTTAAAGTAATATGTTATCTTCAACGTAAACTATATTAAGAATCAAGAAAAGTAAAGTTTTTGCTTAAATGGCTGTGATATGATATAAACATGGAATGTAATTTTTAACTTCAAGCTCATAAATGCTTGTTAATTTAAGTATGTCTATACTATTAAATTATATACAGCCAGGGAACTTTTGTTTCTGGGATTTCTGCATCTAAACTGAAAGAACTGTTAAATGGTGCCAGATACAATTTGGCCCAGGACTGCGGAGCCGCGGACGAATGACACGCCGAGATGGGTTCAATGTGGAAGATAGAGCATCAATCAATGTGTGTGTTTATTGGTCCAGGGTACATATATTTATACAGACAATGATAATTATTATGCCTACTAGTCACTAGCTGATTGGCTTAAGCTCTAAAGGTCGTATTCGCACGGTCCACCTACTTGCAGTTAGCTAACAGCACAAGCTTCTCATAACACTAAGTTTCTCATGCTACTATTTCTAATTCCTCTTGACTTGTTTTCGATACACAACAGTACCATAACACAATGTTTCTCAGACCACCGTTACCATAACACTAGGTTTCTCAGACCACTATTTCTAATTCCTCTTAACCTGTTTTCGACACACCACGGTACACAAGGCCGAAGCGTCCTTGATATCCTTCATGTATCAGCAGCTGCGAGCAGCTGCAGGCAAACCCTAGTGAGGCCCAGCATCAGCGAGGCAGCATCAGCCCTTAGAACAGGCTCTGATCGTACAATTGCTCGGTGGGCTCAGGACCCTTGTCTCTGAGCCATTCTCCAACACAGGACAGGTAGCAATCTCTCAGGCTTTCCATGAGAATGGTACGGAACTAGCAGAAACTCAGCAATGATGTGGGGATATCAGATGTGTCCTGCTAGCTCAGGGTGATCCATGTCACCCAATATTTTGTTTCAAAAAGAGTCAAAATAAGATGGAATTGCAGAGAAACCTGGATGCTGTCTTCAGAAAATTTATTTGTAAACCTATTTATTACATATATATGTTTATTTTATATATATATTCATATATGGAAAATATGCTAGGACACATGGTAAAAGAGGTGATTGGTGACAGCCATCATGGCTTCACCAAAGGCAAAGCATGACTGGCAAATTTGGTGGCCTTCTATGACAGGGTTACAGTGTTGGTGGATAATGTAAAGCATTTGACACAGTCCCACATGACATCCTTGTCTCTAAATTGGAGAGACATGGATTTGATGGATTGACCACTCAGTGGATAAGGAATTGGCTGGACTGTTACAATCAAAGAGTTGCAGTCAATGTCTCAATGTCCAAGTGGAGACCAGTGCCAAGTGGTGTTCTTCAGGGGCTGGTATTGAGACTCATGCTGTTTAATACCTTTGTTGGTGACATGGACAGTGGGATTGAGTGCACCCTCAGCAAGTTTGCCAATGATGCCGAGATGTGTGGTGTAGTTGACACCACTGCAGGGAAGAGATGTCATCCAGAGAGACCTTGACAGGCTTGAGAGGTGGGTCCTTGCAAACCTCATGAAATTCAACAAGGTCAAGTGCCAGGTCCTGCACATGGGTCAGGGCAATCCCAAGCACACATACAGGCTGGGTGATGAGCGGGTTGGGAGCAGCCCTGCACAGAAGGACTTGGGGGTATTGGTGGATGGAAAACTGACTATGAGCCAGCAATGTGCGCTCACAGACCAGAAAGCCAACCGTGTCCTGGGCTGCACCAAGAGAAGTGTGACCAGCAGGTCAACAGAGGTGATTGTCTCCCTCTCCTCTGGTCTCATGAGACTCCACCTGGAGTACTGCAAACAGCTCTCGGGCCTCCAACATAAGAAGGACATAGACCTGCTTGAGTGGTTCCAGAGGAGAGATAAAAAAATGATGAGGGTTCTGGAGCACCTTCCTCATGATAACAGGCTGTGAGAGTTGGTGTTGTTCAGCCTGGAGAACAGAAGTCTCAGGGGAGACATGGGGGTAGATTTAGATTAGATGTAATGAAGATATTCTTTTCTCTGAGAGTGATGAGACACTGGAACAGGTTGCCCAGAGAAGTTGTGGATGCCTCCTCTCTGGAATAGTTCAAGGCCAGATTGGATGGGGATTTGAGCAACCTGGTCTAGTGGAAGGTGTCTCTGCCTGTGGTAGGGGAGTTGGAACTAGGTAGTCTTTAATGTCCCTTCCAACCCAAACCATTCTATGATTCTATGATTTGGTCATTTCTCTAGCATCCCCAATCATTGCATTAGGAATATTGGAAAGTATATCTTTTAGTATCTGTTTAGAAACCTAGTAGTCATTAAATTTTTGATCCTTTTTTGAATACGCAGATGCCATCTGCCTTCGCAACCTGCTGTGGCAATGAATTCCAGAAATTCAGTACCCAGCGAGAGAAAAAGTTTTAAAATCTGTTTTAATCTAATATGCTACCAGTTTCGATGAGTGTCCCCTAGTTATGTTATTTAAGGGTTGTGAACAGTTTTGTCCTGGGTTTGAGTGAGTGGTAAGGTTTTTTGGTAGCAGGGGAAGGGGCTATAGGAGTGGCCCCCTGTGATAAGCTTCTGGTGGGAAAAGGCAGTCCCTGCTGTTGTAGTTCAGCGCTGGGAGGATTGCAGCATGCGGGGATGTCCCACGCTGGAGCAGCTCAGGAAGGGCTGCAGCCCATGGGAGGGACTCCAGTTGGAGAAAGTTGGTGTCCCACACCAGATCAGTGTAAGGAAATGCTGTGGCCTGTGGGAGGGACTCACATCAGAGAAAGTTTGTGGAGCACTATCTCCTGTAAGAGGGGGATCACGATGGAGCAAGGGGAGAAGTTCCAAAAGCTCTCCTCATCAAAGATGGAAGAAACGGCAGCACTGACTGCACCCCCCATTCCCTGCCCCTGTGCCGCTGGGGGGAAGAGGTAGAGAAATTGAGATCAGAACTGAGACTGGGAAGAAGGGAGGGGTGAAGGGAAGGTGTTCTCAAGATGTGGCAATGCTTCTCACTGTCCTAGTCTGTTAAGTGCTGTTAGTGTCTGTAATAAATGTATCTCCTTTTTTTTTCTTCCCCTAACAAGTTTGCCTTTTGCTCATTGTCGTGGTTTAGGCCTGATTGGCAGCCAACCACAATGCAGCAGCTCTCTCTCCCTTCCCCTCCGGCAATGAGAAGGGACAGAGAGCCAGGCTTGGGGTTCAAGATAGGACTGGGATGGGGAAAAATACCCCTTTTATGATCACGAGCAAAAGGCAGACTTGTTAGGGGAATTAAAAAAGAACATACATTTATTACAGACACTAACAACACATAACAGAGTAGGACAGTGAGAAGCATTGCCACATCTTCAGAACACCTTCCTCCCACCCCTCCCTTCTTCCCGGGCTCAGCTCTGCTCCCGATATCTCTACCTCCTCCCCCAGTGGCGCAGGGGCAGGGAATGGGGTGTGCAGTCAGCGCTGCCACTTCCTTCATGTTCGGTGAGGGGAGTGTCCGAAACTTGTTCCTCCTGCTCCATCGTGGTCCCCCTCTCACAGGAGACAGTCCTCCACAAACTTTCTCCGACAAGAATTCCTCCCATGGGCCGCAGCATTCCCCACACTGCTCCGTCATGGGTCACTAACTTCCTTCAACTGCATTCCCTCCCACAGCTGCAGCCCTTCCCGAGCTGCTCCGGCGTGGGACACCCCCACATGCTGCAATCCTCCCAGCACTGAATTACAGCAGCGGGGTTACTTTTTCCCATGAGACCCTGGCCTTCTTCGGGCACAGAACCTTGATCAACCGACCAGGAGCAACAGGCCATAAATCAATGTCTGCTCCACCGTAGATCTTCATGGGTGGCACGGGGTGCCGCCCTGCCGTCTCACCACAGGATACAGGGGGGTCTCTGCTCCGGCACACCTCCCCCCTCCTTTCTTCCTCTGTTCCTCCACTGACCTTGGTGTTCACGCAGCTGCAGCGACTCCTCCTCACAAGTCCGACTGCTCGTCACCACGTCCCTTCTTAAATACGTTATCGCAGCGGCGCAGCCGATTGGCTCAATTTCCCAAACAGAAGTGGAGCTGAGGGAGCTTCGAGAAGCTTCTCACAGGGGGCCGCCCCAATAGCCCCCTCCCCTGCCACCAAAAAACTCCACCACTCACTCAACCCAGGACACTCATGACAGCAATGGGTGATCTGCCCCTCCTTGTCCTATCTTGAATAACAATCCTGCCTCCTTTGTCCCTTCTCATCACTGGGAGAGAAGGGAGGAGTGAGTGGCTGTGTGGTGCTCAGTTGCTCTCCAAAATCAAACCACGACAACGTTATATATTCAACCTCACTCCTTGAGATTTTTAAAATCTCAACTACACTCCCCACAGAGTTCTCTGATCTCTCCTCATAAGATAGTAACTTCATGCCCTTTATTATTTTAGTTTAAATTTTGTGTTCCTTTTCTTATTTTCTAGTTGGTCCTCACTTTTCACCGGTTTGGACTTATTCACTCTAATCTGAAGAGAATTTGAAAGGATATATCATTCAGGAATGGTCCTGAGGACAAAGAATGGATTCCAAGTACTGTAAAAAAAAAAAAAAATATATATATATATATATATATCATTGAGCATGCGGTCCAGGAGGCAGCTACAGCACATAGTGATAGATCTCCCAGTCTTACCAGGACTGAGGTGCACACTGCTCACAACCTTGACAAGATCATTAGTTCTTGAGGCACACAGTTTATAAGATATCACCTAGGTCCTGTCATAAGCACAAAATATTTTCAAAAGCTGAGAGCACCAGCTGCATAGGCGGAGGGGACATCCCACCAAGAGCCAAAACATGGAGGGGGTGTGGATTTGGGCCACCATGAGAAAATTGTTCCTCTAGAGACTGCAGATTGAGTGATTTTCACAGTCTCATGAGTTAATGGGCAAGTAAGATGGGAAACTGATGCCAGGAATGGTGCTTCTGTCTGCATTTTTCATGAAAACAATTCCCTTTTTGGCTGAATTCCACTCATGCACTTGTATGCACAGAAAATTTCCATGGAGCTCTTTCCACATATATAGATAGAATTGCCTTCTGTTCTTTTGTATATATAACCTTTTTTTTTTTTTTTTTTTTCTAATCAGATGATATTGCTTACTGTGGATTAATAAGCAGTGTCTGATTTATCACTGGAGACTCCTACAGAAGACATCTAATTAAATTCCATTACTTTTTCTCACCAGTGTTGGAACAAGACATGCTGTCTTCCTTAGTTTCATGAGATTTCACTTTTCAGCACTCTACTGGTATCTAATATACCTTGAAAGAATAATTTTTTTAAAAAACATTATCGGCTATTAATAGTAACCTAATATTTATGTTGCCGCTTTAATATGGTGCTCTGCCTATAGTTGGAAAAAAGTATCAATGATAACATACCTTTGAGAAATTTTCTACACCATTAATTGTTTTAGCATTATTCTGCATTAAATTTCTTCTAGAAAATAGCATGTCTCCTGAGATATGATCTAATTATTTTTTAAGGAGAATACTGTTGAAAAATATGGTATACACTCACTGTTACCTGAATTAGCATAGCTGCTACTGACTCCTCTGTCTAGGTTTTCCTTTTGTTGTAATCACACCACCTTTCTCTTCCCAGTTTGTGTTTGGGGTTTTTTTTTGTTTTTTTTTTTTTTTTTTCAATACAAGACTTTGACTTGTACAATTCCAGTGTGCAGCAAAGAAGGGGTTCTTGAGAGCAATGAGATGTGCTTAAAATGTCTTTGTTGGAGCTTTGGAGATTAAACAACTGAATCCAAGTTAGAACAGATTTTACTAGTATGCTGAGAACTTTTCATTTCTAGACTGACATAAAGAGCAGGTAATTTGTTAATTTAATTTGAAGTTACATTTTCCTGCTGGTATTTTTTTCATATTTTTCTTTTTTTTTTTTTTTTTCCTTGCATGGAGCACTCTAGGCTTCAGCCTTAGATGATGCTTTAGGAATTACCTAAAGAAACGAGAACACTTATAATTGAAGAATGTCGGTAAAAGCCTTAGATCACCTTTCTGTGAATTTGTTTTAAATTTTGTTTCTCTTTCTTCTGAACCTTACTTGAGTGGTCTCCCTAGGGCAAAGTCAACAAGGATTCTTTGTGCTCATCTCTATTAAGTGTTCCTCTTCTGTGTAGCTTTGGCCTTTGTACCTGACCTCATCATTCCAAGAGTTGAACCACTTGATGTGGGAGATAGTGTATATTAGCCATTTAACATATTTTACTACAAGCATCTTTTTATGTCTGATGAAATTGAAAAATAATTTCATTTAATAATTTTGCAATGTTTCAACCATTATTACAATAATTCCATTTCATAATTAAAAACAATTTCATTGTGGACATTCTTGGTCATTTACAAGAATGGGGTTTTACAAGCTTTGAATGCTGGGAAGATACCACACTGCCAGCATTGCCAGGACATCCAGCACGTTGTAGTAGTCACCTTTATTTGCAATACTTCCTTACATGTCTTGGTAACTGAGGTTTTTAACAGACAAATACACTGATCACCAGCTCTCAGGACACTATCAACAGCAGCAAAAAAAATGCCAAATTTCTCTCACATTTAATTAAATTACAAAAATTTCAGTGGGCATTGAACCAGACCTTGGTGACAATGTTTCTTTACCAAAATTGCTAAGCTGTAAAGCCTGTAAAAACTTTGATCACTGCACCTCGTATAAATTATGAGGACAAAGCAACATATCTCATAAGTAGGCCACAAATCTATTAGTACTTTAAGCAAAATTAAACAAATTAATTATTATTTCTGTTATGTGAAATGAGGAAGAGAGAGGACAAGTTACAGTATCTGAGACATGGATGATGCTTTCATGGCACCAAACAGAAGTGTGACATTAATTACTATGTAATGGTATCATTTAAGCACTTTACAGTTATTTTTAGGAAGATACAAAGCTTTAATTTGTGAAGGGTCATGCTGTGACAAAGAAATCATACTGGCAGCAGGAATGCCACATTTATGTCATAGGTAGCTACCAGTCTCATAATAGTTATCTAACAAGTACACATCTGTCTACTTTGTCACACTTTGAGTTGTCTACAGTTGAATTATTTTTTTTTAACATTCCTCATTATTGTGTACACCTGACAATCCAGCAGAAGTGAAAAAAAGTTTAAATAAGGATTCTTGAATCTGCCTAGATTTCCAATTTCACAGCAAACAATTTGTATCTGCTAGCCATTTCTTTCACCGTTATTTTATGTCTGTAGCTGAAATGGAGATAAGAATCCCAGTTTAAACAGAGTCTAGTGGTTGCAGCACTGGATAAAGATTTCAAGGCTACTGTACTTTGGCTTCATCACTGACCGCAAGAATAAAGGCATCTTCTCCAGAAGTGTAATGAAAAGATATTTATGTAGTTTTCCCTATATACAAATATAAGCTTTTATGACTTTGATTTTCAGATAGCTTTTTCCTACCAGACTTTATCTTCACATGATTTCCCCCCCACCTCTGTCTGATGGGTAACTTTGCAGGGTTAGTAACAAGAAAGTTATTTAATGAGGAAATAACTCCTGAGGGCCTGATTCTGATTTCACATTTGTCTGTATAAATGAGAAGCATCTGCACTGAAGCCAAGTAAAACTAGGGTTGACTGTCATCACCCATGCACCCTGCAACTTAAATTTCAAAGCCAGTGGTGCCAACAAAGTTAAAGAGCTCTATTTCAGCTGGCCAAGGCCATTTTTTTCAGTTGTATTATCTGACTGACAGGGAATGAAGAGTAATTAACAGTGAAGAAGATGACCAAACTTATTAGACTTTGTTATATAATATAAACCTAATATTTTAATCCATTTATTTTTCAGCAGGCTGCTTCTTTCAATACTTATTCATCAAATACTCATTTGCAATAGTCTACCCAGGCCAAACATCAGAGGAACAAGAAAGGTGTGAGATGAGACCTACCTCTCATCAATACTACCTAATGCTGCCACACTCAACACCATAAATCTGCAAAATGTTAAGTCTCTGCTCTTTTCCATCAAGATGTCTAGATTTAGCTTCACTCTTCTGTTCCAGCAGGTCAAATTTGATTAGGTACTTCAGCTAGATGGCACATAAATTCAGCTATTTACCTGTGCAATTATATCTTGGCATATATATCTATGTATATAAATAGGTATGTAAAGAGAAAAATATGGCTTCTTCCTGGGAGTCATTCTCTACCTATCAATACCCCTCTTCTCTGCTCCCTGAGGTAAGAGGTCAAAATCCTTTTACAGTTATGAGAATCTTCTGTGTAAATTTAGCCAACTTTAACCAATCACTAGATGACTCCTGTCCAAAATGTTTATTTCTTCCCATCAGCTTGAATCTGCTTTTTCACTACAGTAGGCTTTTCATTCTGTTTGGGATTGTCATGTGCCTTGCCAGGTAAGTTGATCTATTTTAGGACCCTTTCTGAATATTTCAGATCCAAATTTTTCAAGTTTAGGTTGACTTCTGTTTCTCATTATTGTAGTGAAAGCCTCATTGTTCTCAAAATTAGAACATTATTTTTGTTGTCCTAATTAGGGACATTCATGATAAAGATGAAATAGCTGATAATAGACTTCATTTATCTACAGTAAAGTGCCCTGTCTTTATCCAGGCCCAATTTCAGATGTATTAATAACTACTAAATACATTATACTTATATTTGAAAAAAGCATTATAGTTACAGGGCTATTTATATCAAAATAATATTGACACAAATATCTGTATGCCCGGCTGCTTTCACACTACGCTTTGCATGACAGCAGAAATGACTGCTTGCTAGACATGACTAGTCTGGTACACCTGTATTTCACTACATTTCTATTAACTGAACATCAGCACCTGAAATGACTGTTAACATGAGACCAGAAGAAGGTAGCCTGTGATCGCATGGTCCCATAATCATTCCTCTGTGGGGAGACCTATTCTGTCATTGGTGATGTGAAGGGGTCATGGAACTCATTATGCTTCACCCCTCATCTTCCTATCAGAGAAAGTAAGTCAGAGGAAACTTGAAATTAAGATGCTCCTCTGCTTTTTTTGTCACTAATGACCAGGCAAGGCCACAGGAAGGACATCCAGTGGTGTTTCATGAATTGCAAGGAGATAAAAATCAAATGACAGGATGCAACAGACCAAAAGAAAACCAAAAATACACAAAACTCAGGAGCATTATGCTACTGTCAGTGTCCCCTCTCTGCATTATGATGATCAGGAGGTGATTTGTGCTGAGACACTATCAGCTGCATCTGATTGCAGGCACTGCTGAGATGACCAAAATTGCTCCAGCAATTAACATGACCCTTACAAAGAGATGATTTAATTTGAAGCCTAAAGAATCTTCATCACAGTAGAACCTTATTTGTCAATGACGTAACAAGCCCCATCTTATTTGAAGGGTTCTTTAAAATATCATTATTTTTGTAATATCTCCCTAAATTAAATTATAAGCTATTAATTTATATGCTCTTCCCTGCCCTTCCTGTCCAGTTGCTCAAAGGCTTTTTTGTTTAGCTATTCAAATAACTTCATGGCCTACACCAAAAAAATGTGATAAAAGCAGTCACTAACAGACAAGAGTTAATAAGGAGCATTAAAAATATATCCATAAACAATGCTATACACATACAGAGCACTGATATTGAAATATCTCTTATTATAGAAAACATTCAAATAAAGATCATGAATAAGAGAAATTCTAATACTCAAACTCTTACCTAATGATACTGAAAGACACAGATCAAAAAGAAACATGCTTTGAATGCCAACAGATTGTTCTTCTATAAATGAAAAAGTGACTTGTAACTGAAAAAACAGTAATCTTTCCTAGTCATTTATACTTCTATTTGAGAGACATAATTTTTTCTGTATGAGGTGGGTTTACACATTATATAAATCTACCTGTACATGTTATCTATTAGCTTTAGTTTTTTATTCAGTATTTACATTATTTAAGATGGTACTATATTAATATGTTCATAGTTAACAATCTTTTCTGAAGTGTGGCTAGATCATTCTTTAGTCAGAAGAATGGAGATGCTGAAAGATTGAGAAGATGCATTATGTCAGCACAAAAGGACAAAAATTGCAGGTGTTACCCACTGTATCTTTATTTTGGAGAGAGACTGAATTGAATAAAAGGGCATGGATCTCCAGCTACTAAACTTATTCATAAGGTTACCAGACAAAGCAGAACATCTCTTCATTAGCTGAGAGGGCATGAAGAAAGAGGTCAAAAAAGTCACCTCCTCATAAAGGTTAAGTTTGCCTTTTCTGTAAATTACCTATTATGTTAAATACTTCATAATACCAACAATCCTGTAGGAAGTTTCTTACTCTGCAGAATGAATTCCTGCAAATATCTCTAAGCTGCTGCAAAAGTCACCTCTTCTGTACAAACTGTTTGAAATGTTATAAATTCAGAACACTACCAGATTAGTAATTTCCATACATGTTTTAAACACTGTAACAGAATAATATTGCATAGATACACCATATAACTTCTATTCTAAATGTACAGTTGTTGTCTTTTGAGCCTGGTCAGCGGCTAAACACCCCACAGCCGCTCACCCACCCTCCCCCGACTTGGGAATGGGGAGGGAATCGGAGGGGCAAAGGGAGACTTGCGGATTGAGATAAAAACAGTTTAATAACAGTAACAGAATAACACGCTGACAGCAGTATCAACAGGTAATGTACAATACAGCTGCTCACCACCCACTGACCAACACCCACCTGCTCCCAGCCAGCAATCCCAAACACAAAGGCACCACAGCCACACTCACAGAGGTGAGAGCCCCTCTGGGCCCACTCCTGCCTTTATATAGTGAACACAATGTCACGTGACATGGACTATCGGCCAATCGGGGCCCAGCCCTCCAGCTGTGCTCCCCCCGCCCCCGCACACAGGTGAGGGCACTGGGACCTGGGGAGCCCCTGGGGTCTCAGGGTGCTGCAGCTCCTCCCGCTGCCAGACCAACGGGAACTCTAGGCCAGCCCCAGCCCGAACAACAGTTTGATTTTAACATTTTAAAGCGGATGTTGTGATCATTGCTCCATCATCCTGGGACAATAGGAATGCTATAGGCAGAGGCAACTCATTCATATTTTACATTACTTTTCAGAAACAGAACCATGCAGAAGTCACCACATGAATGCCACATAACTATGTAGGAGGCAATTTGTAATCAGGAGAGGATAAACACTTCTAGTATAGTAAAAGTGTTGACTGGGATGATTTATTTTCTGCTGATGTCAATTTTCAACACCAGAGGTATAAAGAGATTGGCACTGTACTGTACTACTGTCAATATTCAGCAAGTGAGGACAACACACAGATTACACATACTTGCACTGTAGTATCAGTCCTAGAAAGAATAGGAAATTAACAAATAACTAAAACATGTAAGAGGTTTTATGGAAAAGACATCCTGACAAATAAATCTGACTGCATGGTTATCAATCATTAGTTTATCTGCAAAATAAAATTAAAAGTCAGACATTTGAAAAACTCTGACTTAGTAAAACATGGCATTATGATACAGAATTGGTACTATATGCTATATTTTAGAATAGATTATATGATCTCCAATATAATTATGAATGACACAGGAACATCAATCTCAAAAGGGAGATTTTTCAAGAGGGCTGTTTTAGTCTTGATTTTGTCCAATATTGTCATCAGTGACATAGAACCTAATATAAAAATTGCTACTGATGTGCAGATGGTAAAGACTTGTAGGACAGAAAAGGATTAATACAATGCCACTATGTTTGTATAAGTATTTTGGAAATATGAATCTTCTGGTAAACAGAATTAATTCAAACATTAATTTTAACATCACTATCTATGATTGTTTTAGGCACAGTGAGGAAAAAAGAAGTGTAAATATGTATATGTGTCTGTATGTAGACAGACATACATAAATAATTGTGTCTTATACCAGATTTCTGTGTCTATTTGTGATTAATTTGAAAGTATCAGACAGCATTAGAGTTGCTATGACTTTATATAAGAACTTAGTAGACTAGTTCATGGTCCTTTTAATAATGTCCATAGCTTCATTGAGTTTTATTCTGATTCATCACTAATTCAGCTACATTACCATCCACAGTATTTGAGTTCTTCATTGCCTATGGACAGCATGTGGAAATGTTCTTTTGTATCATATGGTCTAAACTGGCCACACACATCATTTCAGGAAGAAAAACAGATTAAAATGTATAATAACATCAAAACATCATAACAGCGAAAAGTTTCTGTACTAAATTGCTCTAGCAAAAGCTGCTGTAAGGAAATGTATAGAAAAAAAAAATACTGCATTCTGGATCTTCCTCTTAAAATACACAACTGCTGAGGGACCTGATCTGCGACTCTGTAAAAGACGTTCTATATCTTCATCTTCACAGCTCTCCAGAAGTCTTAGTAGGAAAACTGATGATATTTGGACTTGGCTTTCTACTAAAAATCCATTTCCAAAAGTTGAATCACAGGTTTTTCTTACTCAAGTAATATATGTATTTGCTGACTCATTAGTCTTAACTTGAACTGGACCATGTGAAGAATTTGAGTCTTTTAAAAATTAAGCAAATGGCATTTCTCTAGTCATCACAGAACTGCATATATATAACCGGTACAGAGAAACAATACGGCCAGCATAAGCAGTTCAGTACAGAAGTGTATCACTTGAAAAAATAAACATTAAAAACCCCTCCCTCAGTGACTGATAAGCTCATGTGTCTCTTATTAAAATACACATTTTCTTGCATTTCACTTTGTGAAAAATCATCACTGACTGAACAAAGTTGTCGGCAGATCAAGGGAGGTGATCCTGCCTTCTTTTCAGCACTGGTGAGGCCACACCTGGAGTACTGTGTCCAGTTCTGGGTTCCCCAGTACACGAGACACGGGCATACCGGAGAGAGTCTAATGGAGGCCCGTGAAGATCATCAAGGGAATGAAGTATTTCTACTGTGTGGAAAAGCTAAGACCTGGGACTGTTCTTCCTGGTGAAGAGGCTAATGAATTCAAGCCAATCCTGATTTTAGTCTCCTGCATATTTTTTCAAACCCAGGCAGGAATCATGTCAGTGAGGACCATGTTTGTAAAGGATTTGCATCAATATTAGGTTACAGACTGAAATAATTAGTGGCTGCTCTATGAGTCACATCAATAGGAAGTCTGTATCAGAAAATATGGAGCAGTTTAATTTCATATTATCAATATATACAAACGACATCAGTATTTCAACATTGGTGAAGAATCTGGCTGATCAATAACTTCAACAGAGAGGAAGAAGGATGAAAGGCAGGGATAGCAGTAGATGCAAAAGTGACATATTTTTCTATATGAAATTCAAACCCAAAAATGTTAACTTCAATACTATTGTAGTTTTCATGATAAAATAAAAGTATTTCAATTTTACTTTTATTTTTATCTGTCAAAGTTTGCATCTGTTGTTGTAATATTTCCAGTTTGAGCATTTTCTTAGGTTAGAATTTTCAGAAAGGCCTAAAGGCACTTGAGATAAAGGTTAATTGGATTTAGGTGTCTAGGCACTTTGAAAATCCCATTAGGTTCCTCTGTAATCTTTAACAACCCCTGAAAAATATTTTCCTCTAAAGTGAATTGATAGGAAGTTAAGGAAATGTAGAGCCAAGATGAATCTCATAGGTCTCCTAGCTGCAAACTCATCTTTTGCTCTCTGGTGGCTAAATTCCCAATGATATATCAAATGAGTAAAAGGGTCAGAAAATTTTGTGGTAAACCAATGCATAATACTCACCAATTTGTCCCTTCATAGATATGTGTGTTTAACTTTACATCTCTAGGGAGTACAGTGGATTATACTAAGAAAAGAAATTCAGTCAAAGTCATGAAGAGATGAAGCAGGCAGGTTCTCCATCTATTCAGCCTCACAAATTCCTGTGTCTAGATTCAGAATCAGTATTATTATTTATTCATTAGGCTATAGGACTACAACTTGTTAGTAGCAGAGACTTATATGCCTGACTCAGTACCTTACCATCCTATTCTCTTTATTTTACATTCCTTGCCCAACTTTTTAACTTTACTTGCTCTTCAACCGTTCTTTATATCTTTGCAACCTGTTTTTTTTTTTTTTTTCTTTCCCCTGCCATACATCAAATATTTGAAAAGAAACTTCATCTTAAAAACATTAATAGGTCCACCTTAACAAAAGATTTTATTTTCTGGAACGTATCATCTGCTCAACTAGGCCATATATAGTGCAATATAAAAAGTATCTAGCTGTTTATTTTTGCAAGATGGATTGTACCACGGTTTTCAGCTACATTTACTGAGTCATTTTTATTGACTTCTGTAGAGTAGCACCCATTTATGTCAACTGAAAAATTGCCCCTTTATCTGTCTTCATTTCTACACTGGTTATCTATCTTCTTAATCTTAGTTTTTCTTGGGTATTGATGTGGAAATTTGGATGATAAATAATTTAAATCATAATGTATCTGTGAAAACTGAGCAGTGATGTTGCTCAGTTATTGGCTGTAAAAGAGCCAATGTTACAACAAACAGTACTGAAAAGCAAGGGAAGAGAAAACTTCCACTCCTAATTTGATTTATACAATATTCACTTTTCACAAAAAATGTTGCAGCAAAACAGTTTTGGGGTAGAGTCAAAATGTTATCACATTTACAGATTATCAAGCATCTTAAGTCCCAAAGGGCTACAAAACTCCTGTGGATAATTGACAACTTTATTTTGCACTTTGTACATTAATATTAAATGGAAAAAAAAAAATAAAAAAAATCAGTGAAAACATAAAATGGATTAACTTTCCAAAGAATTAATTGGAATTTGTTTTTTAAACAACAGAGATCTTCATATAATACTGAGTGATCTTAAAGTTGGCACATTTATTATTTTACATTTGTTTACAAATATGAAGGTTAATTAAAGGTAATTTTGAATAGAAAAGTATGTTACCTGGATGATGAATTGTGTATGCCCTTTGGTGTTGACATGCTTTGTGCTAACTAGCATAAATTTTTAGACTGCTTTTCATTAATACAGCATCTGATTATTCCCAGGTTTATTGTTATACTATTAAGTATACCAAGTTTACTTTACAAAGTCTGTATGAGTGTGTGTTTTTCAATATTTATGTGTATATTTAGATGTACACATACATATGTAGTTGCATACAAGTGCATATTTTGTCATGTTCATATGCATGTATGTATATATGCAGAGATACAGGTGCTTCTCTGAAACCTAAGGAGTTCGGAATATGGAACAAATAAGAATGACCAAGGTACAGCATGAGATCATGAGAGATAATAGACAGGGGATATTAATTTCTTTAATGATCCTCCACTCTTCTTCTAACCTCCTTTTATCCTTCCCTTCCCCTCCATTTCTCTCCCTTCCTCATCTTTCTATAAAGTTAGATATGAATAACTGGTTAGCACAAATAATACCTACAAAATAATACAGACTCAATGTAGAATATTAATAAACAAATGAAAGTCTACGTGTTTTCATATAGTTTTGTGGTACATAAGACAATCACAGAACCACCAGCAAGGGGGAGAATGGAAGAATCATTCAGCTTAACCCCATTTCCTGGAAATCATTAGTCAAACTATTTGTTAACACTTGGAAGGCAACAAGGAAATGAATAACAGCTTACCTGGATGTGAAACATCAAATGTTTTTTTTTTAAAAATGAAATTCCACTTTGTCTTTTGAGACTCTCTCAACATCTGGGATTTCACAAGGAAAGTTCTGGAAGCTTAAGTTCAGTACTTTATTTTCATTATCTGAATGATAGAATACAGACTATGTTCAATAACCTTGCAGGTAAAAATGAGGAGGAAATCAAAGAACACTAGAGAGCAAAGTTGTTATAATAACTTGAAGAAAAAAAATAAAAAAATAAAACTCTGATAAGTGCTAGTTAGGTAATTTAGTTAAGAATGACCAATTCTACAGGTAAAGGATAGAGGAAAAACAGTTGTAAGAGGTCTGTAAAAACAGATCTTGGTTAACAGTGTGAAATAAAAATTCCTAAACAATAGGCCTCGAACCAAATTTGACTTCTTAGTGAACCCCCCTACCAGCAACCAGCATCTTATCAGCATGAAATGCAACCATAGGAACAAACCCTGAAAACTGTAAGTAAACAACAAGAAGGAACTATAAATCTCAAACATAGAGAAAAACAGGATCCTGGCCAGGTCTGGACGCTCCTGAGTGAGGCAAGTTAATCTACCAGATATCTCCCGTGTATTTTGTCTTATAGATTTATAGATTTGTTTGTTAAACTGTATAAAAGCCGGACCCTCTCACAGCACAGACGGAGACTTCACCTACGAGCGGACCCACTGTGTAGGACTTCCCAATTGCCGGGAAAGGCTCTCCGACCCTTCGCTGTGACGGGGCTCCCCAGCTGATGCACGGGTCGGGGTGATGGTAAAGTATGAGGGCAATTGGTGATGGATCTTTCGTAATCACTATAGCTAGCTTTATGTAGTAATGACCAAGTACATTACCTTGCTTATTCTTTCTGCTGCTTTACACAAAAGTAAAATAAGCCTATTTCTTTAACTTGATATCTGTGTCCTTTGTGTTAACCCCATCAATTGGCAAAACACAGTGTCACTATATCACATATTGTGGTAAGTAGTTGGAATCAACATGTCAAAACATGTGCCATAACCTTTCAGCTCCATTCAGCATCAGTCAGAGAAGAAAGAAATGTTCAAATTAAGCATTAGGAAATGCTTTCAAGAGAAAATAATAACTAAGTTCTGGAGAAGATTTTCTAAGATTATTGAAGATTTCATTAGAGGTTGGAGTAAAGGTTTATATGACCAATGAGTTTGGGTTTTTTTTTTTAAATTATATTAGGAACTTCAATAAACAATTATTAAAATTCTCAAAATAATAGCCTATGCTTATGTCTATATATGATTTTGAGTGGGTTTTCATTTTCCATCATTTGGAAAATGTTGCCTTCTTATCAGTGGAGCTGCTGTGGTGTTGATTTCCTAAACGTAGAAGAAATGTAGGAATTTTCACTGATTGAGCTAAAATCTGAGTTTATTTGAACTTTAGATAACTAAAGGAAATATGATGGATGGAATGTCCTTGTATCCCTGGAGTAACACAGTGGAAAATCCAGTCCTAAATACACCTAAATAATTCAAGTATAATTTGTCAAATATTTTACTGAATTGTTACTCATAAATTTATATTTTTATTTTTTCTTTTGTAACCTAGTCCTTTTCTTCACTTAACCTTATACAAATATTTCAATTTATTTTCCAGCTGGTGAACAGCTAGGACATTGTGTTGTAATAAATGTTATGGATCCATTTAATGTTTCATAATAAATTTATCTTATTTTCAAGTTAACATTTCTGTGCAGGATATATAAAAGTATTAATAATGTTTTAATATGGAGTTCCAGCTAAGGGAGAGCTGTTCCTTGACCCAAAACCCTGTATACTCCATAGAAAATCTCATGCTGGAAGCAAGGAACTTTTAGTGGAGTCCTAAGTTCTTTTCTTCTTCCCTGGAAACAAAAACAGTTCTGAGCTCATTCTGATGCTCTAATAAATCACCTAGATTACTTGTAATTCAAAAAGAGAGGAAAAAAACAGAAGTGAAATACATTAAGACTGCTTTTAGTGTATTTCAAGCTCTCTACAGAAAATAAAAATCCCAAAGCATCCTGTGCTTTTTTCCTCTCCACAATGGTCCAATAAGCTGCCATGGTAATGTCAAGGGGCTATAAATGCAGATGTTTTTCACCAGATGTTTTCCCTGAGCTGTAGAACCTTTATGTGGCAAAGAGTTGGAGCAACAGCAGAAGGTGTTGCTATGTTATATTCTTAACAGTTTGCCTAGGTACCATTTCTGCACATCTTAGATATACTTCCTTACAAAGAGATCCTTGCCTGCAGGAACAAGGACATGACTGTTACTCTCAAATACTCTTCAAGACTCAGGAAGTCGAAAAGACACAAAGAAAACTTGTTTTCTTTTTTCTGTGAGTAATTTCATGATATGCAGTCATAACCCTACATACCTTAATATCAGTTGCTGTAACTTTCCTTCTTACTATTCTTCTTTGCCTTTATTAGTGGTCATCTTTCTAACACAGTTCTTCCATATCTTCCTCTTTTACTAAGCACAGACTCAGCCACCCAAATATTATCAGGATAATTCAGTTATAGTATACCGAAACATGGATTTTACTTAGGTTTCTTGTCATTAAACAAACAGAATTCACTAAGGCACAATACATACAAAGGAATGTGAAAATGACAGCGTATTTATCACACAAATTTAACAAATTGCCCCAACAGCAAAACCTTTCATAATAAAATTTCTGTACTTTCAAACTTCATAGAACAAAGCAAACAAAACTGTGAATCATACTAATCACTAGCCACAGCATCAGGAGATATCACTATGGAGCCAGTTCTGTCTGCAAACACATGTGGCTTCCACACTGTTTGAATCATACAAATTTTCTTCATTTTTATATGCAGCATGAGTTCAAAGTTAATTGCCTGTTACATTACCAAAGGTAAAGATGAGTAGGCATTGTCTGGTGTGGCAGGGAAATAAATCTTTAAGTAAACAGAAAAAAATATCTCTCATGTCTGTTATAATTCATATTTCCAAACAGAAAACAACAAAAAAATATTATATGTTCCACCACCCTAAATAAACTAATTGGGAAGAACTGTTACAGAGGCTGATTTAAGGTTATCAGAGAACAAAAATAGAAATAGTATAATACAAAGTAAAGACATTTTGTCTACTGACTTGCAAAATGCAGCTCTGGTCCTCAAAGTTTGTAGACGTTTTCCATCCTTAATGGGGAAGTTATAAGATATATAGGTTTCACTATTTTCCAGCAGCAATTAACAACAGACTGAAAGAAAAAAATCACCACAGGATGGACTAAGGAAAAAAAAAAAAAAAAAAACCAAACAAAAATTAATTTAAAAAAAATACCACAAAAAACAGAGAGAGAAGCTTATAGGTATTAAATTGTAGATTGGTTAACACTTAAAATTATCTTAATAATATTCTTTTTTAGTAGTTGATTAAAAGATTAACAAGCTTCCAACTCCCTGTGCATTATAAACTGTGTAAAAAACAAAGCAAAGAAACCTTGAATGCCTCCCACTCCTTTCTAAGTATAAAGCATGGTATATGAGTTATCAATGTGCATAAGAAAATGTTTCAGAAAAAAATAAGTAACTTAATTGGCTGAAGCCCATAAAACTGAAAAATAATGTGTGAAGTAGATTGATGAAAACAGGAGAAGCTCCGCTTGTATTTAATAAATCAAGAATGCGTATTTGTTGTGACTGCTCAAATAGTATATCAACATATATCTGAGTTACATGCATAATTGATTTTGGCCCAATATATTTGTCTCAGTGTTTGTTAGCATCAAAATTTCCTTTTCCAGTACAAAGAGCACTGGACTTCAACTGAAGTTTTACTCTGGTCTAAGTGGTGAGTTAGCCACAAACCATAGGAGCAAATGCTAATTTCACAGTTTTCAGAGAATAGAATGCAACAGTACAGACTATTTACCTTATGGCTCACCAAAACTGGTGCCTGCACTTCGTCCACACTGCTGTGGTTTTCAGTCGTGCTAGACACTACTTTAGTCAGTGGAACAAAGACTGAAGTGGATATGTCCATCTAGGCATAGCAGGCAGATAACTGAAGACCATATCCAAAAGAAATCCTTTCTCAACACCTATAGAGCTATTTATGATCAATACTGATTGTTTAAATAGCCATAGTCTTAATTACTGACAATGTTGCATGACAGAGTTCTTCAGAAAGATAATTAAACAGTAAGATTAGGTTTGTAAATTATCCTCCGAGACTCTAATGTTTAAAATCCTTTTCAGCTGGTTGTGACAGACCATGTCCTATCTGTATTGGGACAGAGAGGGAACTAATACATACTTACGTATTTAGTCAGAAACAATCTGGGCTAGTTAGCATTAAGTAATATGTTCAGAAATGTTGTGTTAATTTCTTACATTCTTAAAGTTTTATATAATTACTGTAAAAGTTCTCTTGTTTTCTCTTTGATTCACCAGTCTACTGTGTTTTTTAGTAGGAGGAAACAGCTGGAGTAGGGCAGCTCCAAGAAGTCAAGGTTCTTGGCTATCGGTTATGTATATGAGGATGAGAGATTTTTCTGGAGTGTCCCCATTGATCTACATAGCTTAAAGTTGGGTGCTATTGCTACTGTCTTCATTGAGCTGGTAATACAGGTCTCAAAACTGGGCTCCAACTGCTGAAATTAAAGGTTCAAATAGCTTGCATTAAGAAATATATAAATAATTATAGCATTGGTATAACTTCTAATTTAGATAGTTTCTGCTGGAGCACCTGATCTTAGGACTCTTATTTAAATGAACAGAGATTTAAATGAAATTTATATATGCCTTTTCATGAACTCCCAGTGACTCTAGGTCTAATATTACTTTGAACATGGTGGCTCTAGTACACTTTCAATATATTTGTTAGGTATATAATCTGATTTAAATCTATTTGGTTTTTGCTAGCTAATTTCTTTTAATATTCAGGATTTCAGGGATGCTTGTTTCTGGATGCTTTCTTATCAGTCATTTTGAATGTATAACCCTGGAAAAAAAAGTGCTAGAGCTAAATGAAAATATGCACTTTGTAAGATTTTTAAAAATGAAATTGTAAGTGCCTCAATTTCTTAGATATATTATGCAAATTTTGATGAAGACTCAATCATAGAATTACAGAATGGTTTATGTTGGAAGGGGCCTTAAAGATCATCTAGTTCCAACTCCAATAACATGAGCAGAGGTACCTTCCACTAGACCAGGTTGCTCAAAGACTGATACAACCTGGCCTTGAACACTTCCAAGGAGGGGGCAGCCACAGCTTCTCTGGGCAACCTGTTCCAGTGCCTCACCACCCTCACAGGAAAGAATTTCTTCCTAATATCTAATCTAAATCTATCCTCTTTCATTTTAAAACTGATAACCCTGGTCCTATTCCTACACTCCCTGATAAAGAGTCCCTCCCCACCTTTCCCATAGCCACCTTTAAGTACTTGAAGGCCTCTATAAGGTCTTCCCAGAGCCTTCTCTTCTCTAAGCTGAACATCACCAACTCTCTCAGCCTGTCCTCATAAGAGAGGTGCTCCAGCTCCCTGATCATCTTTGTGGCCTCCTCTAGACCTGCTTGAGCAGGTTCATGTCCTTCTTATGTTGGGGACCCCAGAGCTGATCACAGTATTGCAGGTGGGGTGTCACGAGAGCAGAGTAGAGGGGCAGAATCACCGCCCTTGAGTTGCTGGTGACAATTCTCTTGATGCAGCCCACAACATAGTTGGTTTTCTGGGCTGTGAGCGCACATTGCTGGCTCATGGTCAGTTTTCCATCCACTAATACCCCAAGTCCTTCTGTGCAGGGCTGCTCTCAACCCACTCATCACCCAGCCTGTATTTGTGCTTGGGTTTGCCCTGAACCACATGCAGGACCTTGCACTTGGCCTTGTTGAACTTCGTGAAGTTTGCATTGGTCCAACTCTCAAACCTGTCAAGGTCCCTCTGGATGGCGTCCCTTCCCTCCAGAAGGGAACATAAACAAATGAAAAATAGTTCCTCCATCTCTCCATCACTGGAAAGTATAAAATAAGGGAGATGGTATTGGGACAATGTCCTGGGTTGAGTGAGTGGTGGAGTTTTTTGGTGGCAGGGGAGGGGGCTATCAGGGCGGCCCCCTGTGAGAAGCTTCTCGAAGCTCCCTCAGCCCCACGTCAGCTCCACTTCTGTTTGGGAAATTGAGCCAATCAGCTGCGACTCTGCGATAACGTATTTAAGAAGGGAAGTGGTGATGTGCAGTCGGACTTGTGAGGAGGAGTTGCTGCAGCTGCATGAACACCAAGGTTAGTGGAGGAACGGAGGAAGAAAGGAGGGGGGAGGTGTGCCGGAGCAGAGACCCCCCTGTATCCTGTGGTGAGACGGCAGGGTGGCCCCCCCTGCCACCCATGAAGATCTACGGTGGAGCAGACACTGATTTTGGCCTGTGGCTCCTGCTTTTCTGATCAAGGTTCTGTGCCCGAAGAAGGCCGGGGTCTCATGGGAAAAGGTATCCCTGCTTCTGTAATTCAGTGCTGGGAGGATTGCAGCATGCAGGGGAGTCCCACACCAGAGCAGCTCGGGAAGGGCTGCAGCCGTGGGAGGGAATCCAGTGGGAGAAAGCTATTGACCCATGACGGAGTAGTGTGGGGAACACTGCGGCCCATGGGAGGAATTCATGTCGGAGAAAGTTTGTGGAGGACTGTCTCCTGTGAGAGGGGGACCACAATGGAGCAGGAGGAACAAGTTTCGGACACTCCCCTCACCGAACATGAAGGAAGTGGCAGCGCTGACTGCACACCCCATTCCCTGCCCCTGCACCACTGGGGGAGGAGGTAGAGATATCGGGAGCTGAGCTGAGCCCGGGAAGAAGGGAGGGGTGGGGGGAAGGTGTTCTGAAGATGTGGCAATGCTTCTCACTGTCCTACTCTGTTATGTGTTGTTAGTGTCTGTAATAAATGTATGTTCTTTTTTAATTCCCCTAACAAGTCTGCCTTTTGCTCGTGATCATAAAAGGGGTATTTTTCCCCATCCCAGTCCTATCTTGAACCCCAAGCCTGGCTCTCTGTCCCTTCTCATTGCCGGAGGGGAAGGGAGAGAGAGCTGCTGCATTGTGGTTGGCTGCCAACCAGGCCTAAACCACGACAGACTGAGACCAGAATCTTTTTGATTACAGGTGATTGTTAAAGTGACAGAAAATTCCACCAGGAGTTATATTTTGCTGAAAAAAAAAAAAAAAAAAAAAAAAAAAAAAAAAGAATTCTTTGAAAGGCCCTTTTGGTTTTGAAATAGAACTATAAACCTCTAATACTAAATACTGTACAGTACATATTAATGGCATATGAATTCTGATTTTAAAAGTTTACAAGGTATCCTCACATGTGACCACAAAAGCAGCAGACAGGTGGCTGAGGTAAACTGAAGAATACACTCTCATCTGTTCAAAGTGGGTTTTCTGGTATTTTGCCATGAGGTTAATATGCCTTTTAGAATTATAATCACCTACATTTTCTGAAATCTTCTAAAATCTGAGTTTCTATGGAAAGTGTAGGTTATTCTTTCTTCTGTGCATTCCAATGTTTCATATATAGCGCTATTTAATTAGCTCTTCTATAACATAAATTCCCTGTTGGGTACAAATTCTCACCAGAAATCTGAACAACTCATTTTCACTCACCTTTCTCAGACCTGTTATTAAATACAAGTATTTTAGCCATTAATGTTTTCACTGAGAATTTCAAATTATCTGGCTGAAGAGGGACAACATACATGTAATGTTGCTACCTGACAATTCAGTCTGTGAAATAAATAAACAGAAAATATGTAGACAGTCAGAAGGGTGTAACAGTATAAAATCTGTAGAGGTGGGAATGACTGTGAATAAAGTGACTTTTTCTATATAATAGTCACGTTCTAAATCTGGTACTGTGAGTAGGAGAAAGCTACTGACAACTCTTACCATCTTTGAAAATGTAGGATTATATAATGTATGCAATTGTGTAGCTGAAGCCTATTTGTTGAGGATTTATCACAAATCTGAAAGAAAAAAAATCCCTGCAGTGATTACAAAATCTGGTATGTCTGTAAGGGAAAGGCAAGGGAAGCAAAGGAAGTGAAGGTTGAGGGAAAGGAGATAATGTAACAGTGAATGTCCCTATTCCTCAGCTTTACTTTCTGGTTTTAACATATAGAATTATGTTCTTCAAATTCAATATATACTGAAGTGCCAACTTAACAATTAACAACACTCAAGCCATTCCCCTGACAAATACAAATTATTCTACACAAACACCCTATAAATCTGGAAAAGCCGTATTGAGGGGGGGGGGGGGGGGGGGGGAGAAGGGAAAAAAAAAAAAAAAAAAAAAAGAGAGGAAAAAGAAATAAAGCTATAGGAGGTTTTTTATGCGGCATTTTCTCTTAAGATCTCCAAACATTAAAAGCCACCTTGTGAAGAGCAGGAGCTGTTAAAGGCAGTTCCCTCAGTGTGACAAATATCTATGGGCTACAGGGATGTATCCTTTTTTTTAGCTTTTCTTTTTTTGGCCCTGAATTAATAATTGTTTATTTTCCCCATAGCAACTAGGAAATAAAGGGAGATTAAGAACAAGCTACTTGTCTGAGGCAATGCACCTTCTACTTTTTAGGTTGCTTGACTTACTAGTTCAGGTAAATGACTCATGGTGTTTTAGAAGAACCTTGCAATAAAATGGGCTGTGGCATTGATCTGTCAGCAACACCCTTTTTGCCTCCTCCTCCTCCTTTTCCTGCAGAACATGTAGACACTGTTCTCCTGTTTTGGGTGAAAGTATGCATCTTGACAGACATTACTTATGAGTTCTCAACAACATAAAATGGAAATACCTACTGAAGTGAATTCATTCCTACATAGGGTAAGATGTATTCTCTGTCATGTTAGTCATTATTTCATCTAAGTCTAATAATGTTCTCAGGCTGATATGTTACTCATTACCAAGACACTAGCTTTTAACAAGGGAAGTATTTAAGAATGCACTATTAATACCAGTGAGGCATTAGGTGAACTAATTAATCATTCAGATTCTCATTTACTGGCTTAATTAATGGCTTCTTTCTGAACATTTGGAATACAGTCCAAATGTTACAAATATAGGTATGCTGATGTAGTTAAACGTAATGATGATCAGTCCATTTATAGTTGCTCTCACAGTATATAGCCACTGAGCTGTCTACAGACACCAGGAGATGGTCATTAATCTGCTTTCTCCTCTCCTCTCTTCCCCACCAGCTAGTAACAACATGGTGGCTGGGGGAGCAAGAGATAGCAGCTAACGAAGGAGACACAAGTGTCTTGTTACGAAGATGGCAAGTCAGGACAGTATCTGTAACTTTGATGAGACCTCTATGTCAAATGTGTCTCTGGTACTCCAAGTAGCTCTGCTGCAGACACACAGTCCTAGGAGGCAGCTCCTTTCACAAATCTGTGTCTTGGGTGATGGAAAACTAATGGCTACTACATATTACATGGACAGAGGGCCACATCCACCCTTAACTTGAGATATTTATCTTTCTAAAGCCATTGCAAAGTCAGAAATTAGTCTATCATACATGAAAATTAAGCAATTTACTGAAAGTTACTTAACTCACTCCAACAGACTAGGGATGCTAGCCAGGGGCTATATCTGTGCTGCTAAGGGGCACAAAGACCCAGGGAGATCAACAGAGTGGAGTGCCTTGAGTCTACTCTATATAAAGCTTAGTACCCTCTAAAGTGCCTTGGGAATGTACATAACATAATACCTATTGGCTTGGGTTTCTTTAAACCATATATGGTACACTAATGGCATTATAGTTAAGTATGTGATAGGAAGAAAGTCAGTTCAAATCTCTTCAGGTAACTTGTGATTCTTATCAAAGTGATAAGAGTGGAATTTTTGTATGAAAAAAAAAAAAATTATTCTCTGTCCTGCAAATGGCATGAGGACACATGGGAGTGACTGGCTGGGATGGCAGAGACCACTAGGTACGACAAAGTGGCACCCATACTTTCTGCTGGGAATTGTTCCTGGAACAAATTTTCTCCAGGTTTAGACCTTGGCTTGTTTCAGAGGGAACAAACAGGATTGCTTCAAAACAAAATTAGTGCAAACCAACAGGCACAAAAAGAAAAGGACTGTAAATCATGAAATTTCATATGTGGACACACACACGGTGATAAGTTTATTGACATTGTTAATAAAAGGTGAAGCAAAGTATTTTTGTGTGAATTAAGAATGCAGTGAAATTGTTTAAGTCATTAGAAGTAATCAGGATTAACAACTGAGTTAATAAGTTAAGGTAGGATTTAGGACTGTGTTTTCAGCATGATATGATGCATATATCTAAAAGCTGGCTATTATTTCCTCGCATCAAAGTCGTGAAAACAGCCATCAACAGACTTGAAACTCTACTGAGGTAAACATTGATAGGGGCCAAATCTGATTATGAATGTTTAAAGTATAATTTAAATTGTTTTGCTGTGACAACAGAAAATTGTCCACAGGAACATTCAAGTCCAGCTAGAGTAAAAGCTTCTGAAATGTATACGGTGTTGTTATGACTTGGACTGGGAGCCCACAGAGTTATAAAGGTTCTATGATCCCCTTGGGATAAATTAAGGTGAAATGACACCAGACATCCAGTTAAAATATTTCACTTGCAGTAGAAACAACTTAAACTTGAAAATGGATGGTACAAAATGTAGTCTCTTATTGATAAATCTATAAGAAAGAAAATAAAGGAAAGAAAAGAAAAAGAAAGGAGAGAAAAAGAGTCTGGATCATCACTCCAGATTCCAGCATTTTCTCATGTCTAGTAAAACTTGGGTGATGGGTGCACACATAGCAAATATTTCTGTTGCCTTTTAAGTTCATCATATCAGCTGATTAGCATACTAGACAAAGAGAGGCAGATCTGTTGCCAGGTGTTTATCTCTCATATTAGTCTTTCTCCCCGAACATATAGTTTCACTCAGACTACATTTCCTTCCGTTGAGGCTTATCTAAGGAGTTTGGCACTACAGCAGCAAGGAAGTGAAGCCATGCATCCTTCCATACACTCCGCACTTCCTTGGGCATCATTCCTTAGACTAATCACAAAGGATACAGCTTGTCCTTGAGGATTTCTGTGTTGATGAAAGTTTGAGGCATTAATTCCTTCAGTTCCTTACAAGTGTCAACACTGGACTCTTGGCATCAACTGTATCACCCTCAAATATATTCCTATTGGGGTGCATCTCTTGTCAATGTACAGAAAACTGGACAGAACTTTCCTGCTTATGGAGGTTGCAACAGAAATGAAATCAAACGAGACTGGGGTGAAATTGGGATAAGAGAGGAACAAACCAGCTTCAAGATAGAAAAAGAAGATAGAAGAGACTTTCAGATTTTTTAATAGTTACATCTCAGATGAAAAATTTCTCAACTATGCCTCTGTGTGATCAAATCATTATTATCATATATAAGGGGAATATATTTAAAAGCAAACACATACGAAGTCTGAATTATTAACTATTTCTCTGTGAATCATAAATTATTTCAGTTACTGGTAAGCAATTATTTTCTATTTCAAAATTGTTAACAACTGCATATAACTATCATTGCAAATGCTGGATAAATTAAAGCCTAGAAGGAGGATCCAGGGAACTACAGGCCTCTCAGTCTGACCTCAGTATCAGGGAATATTACTGAGCAGAGCATCTTGAGTGACATCACATAGCATATACAGGACAACCAGGCCCAGTCAGCATGGGTTTATGAAAAGCAGGTCCTGCCTGACTAACGTGATCTCCTTCTATGACAAGGATCTACTTAGTAGAAGGGGGAAAGGCTGTGAATATTGTTTACCTGGGCTTTAGTAAAGCCTTTGACACTGTTTCCAAAACCATTATCCTGGAGAAATTGGCTGCTCATGTCTTGGATGGACATAATCTCCTCTGGGTAAAAAAATGGCTGGATGGTTGGGCCAAATAATGGTGGTGAATGGAGTTTAATCCAGATGTGGCCAGTCACAAGTTGTGTTCCCCAGGGACTGGTGCTGGGACATGTTCTGTTTAATATCTTTATCTTGGATCTGGATGAGGGGATCAAGTGCACCTTCAGTAAGTTTTCAGACAACACCAAGTTGGGTGGGAGTGTTGATCTGCCTGAGGGTAGAAAGACTCTTCTGAGGGATCTGGACAGGCTGGATTTATGGGCCCAGGACAATTGTGTGAGGTTCAACAAGGCTCAGAGCTGGGTCCTGCACTTCAGTAAAACCAACCCCATGCAACACTACAGGCTTGGGCAACTGCTGATGGAAAGCTGCCCGGCAGAAAAGGACCTGGGGCTGTTGGTTGACAGTTGACTGCGTATGAGCCAGCAGTGTGCCCAGGTGGCCAAGAAGGACAAAAGCATCCTGGCTTGTATCAAAATATTGTGGCCAGCAGGACAAAGGAAGTGATTATCCCCCTGTACTTTGGGTCCCTCACTACAAGAAAAACACTGAGGTGCTGGAGGGTGTTCAAAGGGCAACAGAGCTGGTGAAGGGCCTAGAGAAAAAGTCTTAAGAGAAATATCTGAGGGAACTGGGGTTGTTTAGCCTGGAGAAGAGGATACTCAGGGGAGACCTTATTGCTCTCTACAAGTACTTGAAAGGAAGTTGTAGCAAGGTGGGTGTCGGTCTCTTCTCCCACATAGCAAGAGATAGGACAAGAGGAAATGGACTCAGGTTGTGCCAGGGGAGGCTTAGATTGTATACTAGGAAAAATTTCTTCACCAGAATGTTGTCAAGTATTGGAACAGGCTTCCCAGGGAAGAGGATGAGTCACCATCCCTGGAGGTACGTAGAAACCATGTAGATGTGGCACTTAGGTGTATTGGTGGACTTGCCAGTGCTAGGTTAATGGTTGGACTCTATGATGTTAAAGGTCTTTTCCAACCTAATTGATTATATTATTCTATTATAAGATCCTAAAGATATTTTTAATATAAATAATATTTGTGATATTATTTTTAATATAGCAGATGAAAAAAAAATCATAGCAAGTAATACTTAAGTGTGCCTAAAATGAAAAAGTATATATTCTATTGGAGAGTTGAAAAAATTAACATAGTGAGAGCTGAGGTGGAAAAATTATAGAATCTCTTTACAGAATGGATTTGGGCAATAGTGGTATATTTGCCTAATGTTCATGTAACTTATTCATGCTATCTTATGCAACTTGTAAATATCCACAGCCTGAAAGGAATCAGCCAGCAATGTTTGGCTTCAACAGCTTTCCATATCTGCTCATCTTCCATCAGGCCTATCTGTTTTTCTTTCATTGCAGAATTCATTAGATGACTTATTATCCTACTCTTACAGTTCTTTTGCCAGAAAAAAGTAATTCCAGTTAGGACTATTAAGGAATTTATTATCTTCAGAGAAGATTGTGGAAAGGAAATAATAGTTTACTAGAAAAATAAATATTTAGTAGAAATACTAAATAAAATTTGTCTTCACCTACAAGTCACAGAGAATTCACATTTCATAAATAGACCAAAGGATCTGTAAAAAAGCTAAAATGCAAGGGATGCATTTTATTTTGAATGTCTATATATTTAGGAAACATTCTACCAGCTTGGTGCTTTTCCTCTGTCCCCTGAACATTCAGTCACTTAAATATTAATAATGAGGGATTTGCCTCAGTTTACTCTCTATTCTTTAATCTTTACTCATTAATTAATAATTGTTCAAGGCTCTTCGTCACTATAGACAAAAAATGAATATGGAACTGTGTCTGAAGGTTGCATAGCTGAATGAAGTCAGACTGTTGAAAGTACTCTAGAGAACCTGTTTATTGAAATTTCTCACATTTAAAAGCTCAGTTGCATCACTGACTCAAGAGAATAGCTAACTTAATTTAAGAACTGGTATACGTGAAGTAGAGGAAATCATCAGGACTGTTTTGACTATTGTAGAGTGCTGGTACCTAATCAGAGATGGTAATCTAGAATATCTTTGTAGACAATGGAGAAATTCAGGAAGCTCTATGAGTCTATGAGTCTATGAGCTCTATGAAGCTCTGCAGGTCTGTATGTCTGTGTGTCTGTGTGAATTACAGTGTCCTGCTGTATATGCTGGTATTATTTCATCTACTACAGATATGTCCATACAATCAGGTCAGATAAGAGTTTTGACTTGCAACATTTCAAGATAGCTTTACTTAAATGAGGCTTAATAACTGAAGTAAAATGACCAAAGGCATGCCTCGTTTAGACAGTGTTGAACCTGTCAAATAGATGCCTGATTTGGGGAGAGGTTATATTTATGTTTATGAAATATTCAAAATAATTGCTACACTTTTCTTCTAAGTGAATAGAATCTTAGTAGTATTCCTAGAATTCATGTGGTAAATTCAGGTGAAGGTATCTCATAATGCAAGCAGAGATTTTTATATATATAAATAATTTACTGGTATTTTCATTCTTAAATCTCTAGCTTGCCATTTTATTCCAGACAAGTGAAATATTAGAATTGTCTCTCTATCATATTATTGTACACTTTCATCAATTATTTATATTTGGTACAGTATCCTGAATTACACAGAAGTCAGGGAATGTAGAAGTGGACTGTGATGTAGGCTACATCTGGTACAATTTGGAAATAAAGCCTAAGATAAATTTTATTTGTTTCTCTTAAGGTTATTTGCTGCATTATCAAAATTTCTACATTTCTTTTTGTTTTGAATGTCCCAAGCATGGTTTTAAAAATATGATTATTTTAAAAATGCATCAGGTTTTAGTAAAAACTGTTAAAACACCTTGCAAATATTTTGCTGTGTCTTACACCACCAGGTAGTGGCTAATGTCAGGACATCTTTTTGAAAGTATTGGGAATTCTCTTGTGGTTGAAAGAGCTCAAGATGATTTTCAAAATACTTTGGCCAAACATTTCTAAAAATATCATGGAATTTATCTTTTACTTACTTTATTCTTTAATTAGTGAACCATCCACAAAAAAAAAAATGCCAAAAATATAAAAATTCTAACTAATTTTTTTTTTAAGTCTTTGCAATTATTTCCTTTCATAAATATTTATCTGAGAATGTAGGGACTCTGAAAATGTGTGAAAATCTTATATAAATTCAAAAAGCATGTGGAGAAAGATAATATTTTAAGTTTGGCACAACTATACTCTAGAGCATTTCCTGACGAAAATTAAATTTTTTTGTAAAAAATAGCAGTCTTCTAAGCCCAAATGAAGGTGCTGGAATATACATGTGTTGACTGAATCTTGTGGGATGCTGAGAAATACTATAACCCTTTCTATTCACCACTATGTGAACTTTTTGCTATCTCTTAAGGATTCTCAAGAATTATAATACCTTTTAATATAAGTTTTTCTATCTATACTTCTGTCATTGAAATATATTGTCTTTGTACTTGCTATGAGTTTGTGTCTTTAAGACATGAAATTCCTAGGAAATATTTTCTAGTGAAAACGAGCTTCAATCTTGCATTGTGAATCCTTTAAAAAATAGTAAATAAGCAGGCAGGAGTTCTACTGGGATCTTATACTAATAATAAGCAATAATTTGTTCCAATCTGAAGTAATATTATGCTGAAAAAAAGCAACACAGTTTTTCTTTAATTATCAACTCCTCTTTTCACATAAAGTCTGATTTAAAGTTAGAATTGTTTCTTGACAATGAATTGGGATATTACTAGCTCATCTAGAAACTGAATGTCAATCATCTAAGCCCTGATCTGAAGATATTTATCCTGGGTTTTTTTTCGAATAAAAATATGTTCCAGATGAAACAATAATCTAAAATATGAATTTCTCTTGAGTTAACTATTTGAGGTTTGAGATTAATTATTTAATATAATGAAAACTATTTATTAATTTCTTAATTTCAGTGAGAAAATGATAGGTAAATATTTTTTTGTCAATTTGTTTCCTCCCTTATGTAGGTTTTTGAGCCAAATTTGACAATAACAGAAGTGGATAAAATAGCTGATAAATTCAATTTAATTAGCTGAAGTCCTGTGCTTTATTTTATTGATAGATGTCAGTCTGATAAACCGAGGAGTGTCAGCTCACTTAATCTGATCAATTACTACACTTGTTTTATCCCACCTAGCATAAGCTAAAAACAATGGAAATGGTCAATAAGACCTGGAGTAATTTATTTGACATTCTCATAAATGTAATGGCACTGTGATTTAATAGTATGAATTCAAGATGCAGTCACACAGCCTTTAAGCTACTAGGTATTCAAATTTACACATACACCTAAAGCTTTTGAAAAATCTTTCTGATAGGTTTTTAGAATTTTTAAATGCCAAAATAGCTTAAGAATCTGACTTGCATTACTTGTTTGGGCAAAATTCCTAATATCTGGTATGATGTTATTAATAGACCTATGGCAGAAACTTTAATTAAATGATTATGCTTATCAGCAGTAAAATAGACAGCTGTCAAAAAATTGTCACCTGAAGTAAGAAACCGTAAAGCATATTGGACAGACAGAGATGAATATGCAAGTAATTGAATTTAGCAACTATTCTACAATATTTCCTTAATGAAATTCTTGCATCTGTCAAGGAAAATAAATGTTTCACCTGGTTCAAGTATTTTTCAGAGCAGAAAGCTTGTCATTCCCTGGATGAAATTGAAAGTAAGCAGAAAGGCAGAATGCAATTTAAAGATTCAGTGAATAAAAAGAATAACTTAAATGTAGGTGTGGGGGTTTTTGTTGTTGAAAAATACCAATACGGCCAAGTTTAAATGTCATGCAGAAATATGCTATCTTAATTACACCCTTTTAACTTTTCTTTCACTAATGCTTGATTTTTTTGCCCACTAAATTGACCACCTTAGGCAATTTTTGTCAGTGTTGATATAAATGTAATTTTAATTTTTTCCTTTTCAAAATAAGATTTCAGAACTCACACTAGACACAAATTCAAAGGTTTCACTCCAAAGCATAAACATTTGTTTTCCCATTTCCGCATTTTCTATGAAGTGGATTCTAATTAGCCAAAACTGCATGCAGTCTGTGGCCTCTGTAGTACTCTCGGATGCCCCAGGAGCCTGTTTGTAAGACATGCCGAGAATTGTCTGTAAACTTGCTAAGTACCAGCTCTCACCAATCCTTCCAAGTCTCTTGGAAAGCCACCTTACTATCACTGCATGTAACATTTAACAGTTGCATGGCCTCCAGAGAATTATTCACATTCTCCAAAGCATTGTTATAAATACTCTAGGTTTAGTAGCATACGGAAGATATAGGGGAAAAACAACAAACTCACTATAAACACTCCTCATGAAGTCTGTGCTCACATCCTTCAAGGGTTATGTGGAGTGAATAGACTTTAAAGTCCTACTTCACCTACTGTCTGCATCAAATTATCTCAAATAATATCCCTGTTCCCTCCTTCATCTGGCTTATTTAGGAATAATATCTTTGTTCTTGCTTCCACCCATTAGATGATTCATTTATTGACCATAGCTCTACTGAAATCACAAGAGTCAGATTCTCAAGTCTCAAGTAGGAAAATCATCATTTTGATGACTTTTTGACTTCTGTCTTAGATCAGATGTGAAAGTATGAAACATCTCTCGTTTTCAGAGGTTTTGAATTAGTGTGATAGTTATGGATATCAAAATATAAGCCAGTGAAATATGAAGCTGAAACACAACTTTTTTTATTTTAATCAGGTGAGTGAATGAGACATAACATTGAAAAAATGTGGTTTATTAAAATACTATTTTTAAAGAGAAGCAGACAACTCTACCAAGAATCAAGTTTCTTCTTTGCAGAAAACTCATTTGGTAATATTATTAGCATTAAAAATACCCCAAATTGATGCTAAAGTGTCTACTGATATACAAACTGTTAGAGTCATTTTATTCTATCAAATTACTTTGCTCCCTTTCTTTTTTTCATATTGCAAAACAAAAGCATTGAAATGTACAATTTAGTTAAAATGAACTACTTGAGTTGACCTGCAGTATATACCTTTTGTTATTCAGTAAAATCTTACAGTATTAGATCTCAAGTGTCTTAATATTTTCTTCTCAGTATAGAAAAATATCAAGAATATGTGCATTTACCATGATGTTTCAAAACACTTCTTTAAAATAGCAGAAGAAATATTTCCCTTTTTTAGGAAACAGTTTTATTTTCAACAAAAGAGAAAGTACAATTTTTATTATATATAAATTGGGAACAAAAATAAAAGGTATTACAAATTAAACTGCACCCATTTTGCAACTGAGCAATCAGAAAATCCATAAAATAAATGCATTTCTCCGACTGAAACAAAAATATGATATATTATTGTATATGTACACTATAATAATATAACACTGTAATGGTTATTGACATGTCTTGCTTCCACTGATACATTCTAACTAAAAGCTGGCACAATAGGTAGGATTACTAGACTGGAAGATTCAGATAAGAGAAGGGAGCAATAATCAAACTCACAGAAATCCTAATTTAACAACCAGTAAAAAGGTCAATGGTTCATTTAGAAATGATTCATTTCTAAAACCAAATTTCTTTTTATGGGTTGAATAGGACTGATGAATTATTTCACAGTCTTTTAGATACTGTATGTAAATCAGTGAGATTTCCATGCTAGCTGTGTGTCACCTTGGAGGTAAGCTGAATGAAGATAGTTTATCTGTAACAGTATCTGAATTGTCTGGTTTAGTTTTTAAGTCAAAACCAAAGGTAATGCTGCCTCCCTGCACAGCTCTGGATTCAAAGACTACTGAAAACAATGCAAGTTCCAGGGCTTTCCAGAGAGATCCCATCCAGGTACAGTAACAGAGACAGTTGTGGTGTCACATCCCAATTTCTTGGGATGGCGACTCAGATTCGCTGATTCCCAGGTCAGGATTAATGTGAAACAACACCAGGGATTCTTCAATTCAAAAACCTCGACTTTTATTTCTTCACAGCGGATATTGTCATGAAACTTTATCAGCAAGATTTGCAACAAACAGTAAACCCCACAACTTACACCAACAAACCACAAATCTTACAATGCACACTGACAAGGCACAAAATATACATGCCCCAACAAGCCTTGCTGTATATGCAGGGATCTAGGGATAGAGAATGGAATAGAAAAAGAAAGAACAAGAGAGGAAGAGAGAGAGAAAAAAAGGAAAGATTTCACCAGTCCTGGTTTCAGCGTTGGTCCAGCCAGCCCAGAGGTTCAGTTCTGGAGGGGCACTGCCACTCAGGGCTTTAATTCACATCCTTCTATAACTCCTTGCCCCTCCTCTGGGTGGGCATTCGGACTGATTAGGCTAATTAAATGTCATGCACAGTCTATGCTTCTGAGTTGGCTTTGGTGCGTGCATATTTTGTACTTTCAGTCTTCTGGAAATAGGTTGGTGGGCTTGGGGCTTGTTGGGGAGTTCTTTCCCCTCCCTGCAGGTATGACCAGTGTCTGACCTTTCTTCTCAGTGCATGCATTGTGAAAACGGCTTCTCTATTGGCTCTTTATAGAGTTTCTCAATATAGGCAAGTCCAGCCTCAGAAAAGTGCTGTCCCACCACTGTGGGACCCTCTCTTCTTACCACATCTTCCTATCACAGACCCAGTGTCTCCACAGAGACCTTTTCCTTTACGAAAGTTCTCTATCGGATGTCTGAGACATTAACTGTGATTTTGTCAGACCATCACATATGTTAGGGGTTGAGCTGTGAGGTAATAAAGAACTGTGTAATGAAAATGTTAATTAGCTGAAATGAGAAAGAAAAAACAGACAACTTTTGGAGATATTGAAACTAAAAAGGTCTTTACTGCACAAAAAAATGCAACAAAATGGCTCATTCTGCAAAGTGTAACGTTCTTCATAACAGAAAGTTATACAGAGTCACGATAGGGACTTACCTCCTGCATTCATGTGCCAAAAGCTAACCTGCGCTAAAATTGCAGAGTAATGGGTTCAAGATCAGGCCAGTAACAATTTTAACCTTGAGGCCAGAGACTCACAAATACCTGATTTGCAACCAATTCCAAACAGAGCTTCATGTGTATATTTTTAACTAAAATATATAGGGAACCTTATGTAGACGCTCAGTCAAAATGGTGGTTCCACTGTTGAATCAATTTATGTGGAAAAAGAAGTTACCTCTTTGAAAGGAAGCTACATTAGAAGTTAGAGAAAAGTTGTTTCTCTCCTTTCTGTCTGTGAACAATGCAGTTTCATATAAATAAAGATCAAAATGACTCATAAACTTTTCCTCTCTTTCTCCTCCCTCCAGTAGAAAGTGTTATTGGTTTGTTCATAAGGGTTCATTGATTTAATAGCACACAAGCACTTTTCATAGAAAGTGTGAGTATGCCAAATATTTGTCAGACCCAGACAGTATAAGTAATTATAGTTTTTACCGTGTGTTGTTTCTGCAGGTCAGTGGTTCCTTTGTATTGTAAAGTAGCTGCACAAAGGAACATACCAGAAACAGGAACAGCATACACGTGGTGTTCAAAATTGTACAGGAAGGAAAACCCAAAGGAGCTGTTGAGAATTTGCTACTATGTTCTTTGGGGAAGTAATAAATTTTCGTGGTCTTGATTACTGAACATGGCATCCCATCTCATCAGGCAGTAAATTTTTTAGCGTATGTTTTCAAATCAAAGGCAATGGCTCCCACCTACTAAAACTGTACTATCAGTACTCAGAAAAAAAACAGATAAATCCTTTGAATGCCCTTAAGCAACACTGTGTTTCTGCATTCTGAAAGGTTTCCATATGTCATTTAATGCCTTCCAAATCTTCCAATCATTCCATGGCTGGACTAATAAAGGATTCATACATATAAAAATAGGCAAATACGTAAGTAAGCTTCCACATTATCCTAACAGAGACAGAGAAGGAACTGCAGGATCTGTAATTGAGAGCTTGTTAACTTGTCATGCTTAGCAAGTAAAATTACAAAAACATCCAGAAGATGTAATGCTTATCATCATGTCCATCTCTATAAAACAAGGTATTTGCTTTTGTTTATTGCCAAAAACAGAGAGATGGTGGCATCCAAGTTGCTCTTAATGGTCTCCTTTGATTTTCTTTATAAACTGCCCAGAAACTCTGCCAAACTCTAGTGGGTTTTCCATGTGTATGGTGAAGAAAGAGCATCTGGGCATCTGTAAGAAGTATAACACCTGGATTTCAGGTGTTCACCATTCAGCATGATGTATGTTATAGTAATACAAACAATCCAAATACGTCCCCATCTCTACCAAACTTGCTTTTGATTTGTTTTAGGTATATGACAGGAAAACTTTCTGGTATCTTAGGATAATATTTTTTCACTGAACATAAGCAACACATATTGATTTCAGTGAAGCATCTTGTGGAACAAGGTACTACACAAAGAATATAATTGTTTCAGTCACACAGGTTCATTTTATTTGTGTCCTGGAATATGAAAAACTATATTTTAGTTACCAGAACTTTCCTGCATAATATATTAAGTAGGCTACTCAAAGACAATGGCAACTTTTCATGCCCAATGATTTTCTGAACTCCAACTCTCTCCTTGTTCTAGATACACCAATACATATTCAAATTACAATCAGTGACTGTGATTTTTTTTTAATTTCATAGAATCACATAATCATTTATGTTGGAAAAGACCCTTAGGATCATCAAGGCCAAGTGTCTAATTTGTTTATCATGTGGTAGAACCTGGGGTAAGATATTTTATTCTGGTACTATCCTAGACCCTCAGGAAAGGTTGCTAGACTGTAGGGCTAAGTTTATTTTTATCTTCCTTTTTTAAAATTTTATTTCTTAAATTCACCTTGTTTATATTGGCACAACAGTTTTCCAACTGTCTTTGACATATAACTGTATAGACACACAGATATTTACATCTGGACAGGTCAAGCCACACACTCATTAGTCAATGGACAGACATTCCTAGGGCAGAGTTCTGAAGTCTTGTAGAATTGAAAATGTGATGAGATGGCTTTCAAGTTCAAACAATTTTCTTCCTATAGGGCACAAAAATGGTAAGTTCAGATATATACATTTCATCAAAGGAATCTTAGGATAAAAATTTTATTAGTATCTATGGTATTCAAGATTGTTAACTGGAATTTATAATACTAAGTCCTCTGGAAATCTTTGAAATTTTCATCTGCAGACACTGAAGCTGCATTGACTTCTGAATCATCCATATACCTAAATCCATAAAAAATTCAGTGATATCAATTTTAATTAAGACACCTGGGGTTTTTTTTCAGTGAATTTATCGGACAATTGGAAACCTAGTTGTCATGAAAGTGGTGGATATTGTGTGCTCTTTGCAAATTCTAAGTCATAGTATCATGCACCTTCCTGGATCTCTCTTGTATATTGGAAATCCTCATCAGCTCCAGTGCAAGTTGCTGAGTAATGGAACATTCAAAGCATGCACAAAGAGCAGCTGTAGACACTGTTACTCTTAATGAAATTCATGAAAGTGTTCTTTTTTATCAACATATTTGTAGAGTTTACTTCAAAATAAATTATTTTTTCAGCTTGTGTTACATCACATTGGCAGACAAAGTTAGCAAGGGCAAGTTATTATCATGTAGTTTATTAGATGCAATCAAGTGTACAAGCAGAAGGGACATCCTGATGAGCAGTCAGAAGTCTTGAGAAATTACTGTCATTGTGCATGAAACTGAGGTCATGCCTAGAGAGAGGCTGGGATTAATGATCTGTCACTTTCTGTAAACACACATTTCAAATACCATGAACCATCTACAACTGCATGACAATTACTTTAAATGTTTGTTGGTATTATAGCTATAAATATCAATGAATTGGTTAAAAAAATCTGCTTGTGAAATATGGACCTTTTTACTTAAAGTATATTAAACCATTGAATCGTTAACTATTATTTATCTTCAGAAAATACATACCAGTAGCTACTAGGAACAGAATCACAGGAGCTATTACAAGCATATTTCTTGATGACTGGTTTGTTCATTAAGTCATCAAACACCAAAGCTGTGATGCTAAACCTTCAGCTTTTTGTGACAGCTAATGAAGTCAAAAGGAAATTGTTCACTGGCTTCAGGGGATGGCCAAATGAGCTTCCTGCCCTTATTGAGATGTGCAGGATATTCTGGGTAAATCCTCTGTGAATTGCTCCCTGATTACATTGAATTCTCTGTGCTATTTAAATATTTTCTAGTTGTAGTGTTGATATACAATAATTCAGCAGAGTTTCTAAGCAAGATTTAGCTTATGTGTGAATGCTGGATTACAAAACTGCCTCCGAAGTTTTAATCAGCCAGTATAATCTGTTTTGTCATTTCTATGAAAATTGATTCAATCTCCCGGAGCCTGTTTCCTTTTTTGAGAATGCAGGATAATATAAAGTAACTTTGTCATGTGTTGTTGATGGCATAAGGGGTTGTTTTTGATTACAGAAAGGATTCTCTGAAATTATAAACAACACAAAAGCCTACTCATTAACATTGAAAAACAAGTAACTTTATCTGAGTTCCCCTAGGAATCATATCTTCTACCAGGTTATTGTTCTAGGCTTGGAAATAAACATAATTTTACTGTTTAAGAAGAGGTAGGAAGAAATTCAGAATAATTTCCAATAAAAAAAAACCAACCAAACAAACAAACAAACAAAAAACAATAATTCAACACTATTTCATCTTAGAAGCCCCAGTGCCTTGAACATTTATAGTCATGACATTAGTCTTATCAAACTGGTAATTAAATAAACCAATCTAGCATTTATCCAGTCCTTTCCATCCTTCTCTTCGTTGCTCATTTACTGAAACATTCTTAACAGGCCTACTCTCTATGTCAGCCTGTGTGGCAGCTGGTTAATGTGAACATGACAAGGTTCATTTAGACTAAAGACATCTGTCCTTGGTCTAAATTCTCTCCATTCTAGCAGCTGTAATATTGCTGTTCCACAGTGCTTAGGGCAGTGTTGTGGTTTAACATCACCTGGCAACTAAGTCCCACACAGCTGCTCACTCACACCCTCTCAGTGGGCTGGGGGGAGAGAATCAGAAGGGTAAAAGTGAGAAAACTCATGGGCTGAGATAAAGGCAGTTTAATAGGGAAAGCAAAAGCTGCACACACAAACAAAGCAAAACAAGGAATTCATTCACCACTTCCCATCACAGGCAGGTGCTCAGTCATCTCCAGGACAGCCAGTCTCCATCACACATAATGGTGACTTGGGAATAAAAATGGCCATCAGTCTGAACGCCCCCCCTTCTTCCTTCTCCCCCCAGCTTTATATGCTGAGCATGATGCCATATGATGTGGGATATCCTTTGGGTCAGTTGGGGTCAGCTGTCCCAGCCGTGTCACCTCCCAGCTCCTTGTGCACCCCCAGCCCACTTGCTGGTGGGGTGGGATGAGAAGCAGAAAAGACCTCGACACTGTGTAAACACTGCTCAGCAGTAGCAAAACCATGACTGTATTATCAACATTATTTTGGTCACAAATCCAAAACATAGCCCCATACTAGCAACAATGAAGAAAATTAACTCTATCCCAGCCAAAACCAGTACAGACAGAATAGATCACTTGTTACAAGGAAGACCCATTTAATTAAAGTTGGGAAGGGTGACTGCAAAGACCTCTGCTGTTATAATTCCTCATCCAAGACATATTAAGGTTATTTTTCTTGTCATTACACAAGAAAGACGATGGAGGTTTAATCTTCTTATCCAAATACCACAAATAACGTAAATGACCAAGAGTCAGAATGTCATCTGTACTAACATTCACAGTATCTTGTATGATACAGCGTGGCGTCGCTTTTTGGTAAAAACTGTCACACCTGTTTAATCAGTAACATTTGGCATCCTGTGAGATGCAATCCATCTTGGAAAGCCAGTTCAGAAACCCAGTGCATAAAAAAAGTATAGAAAAAGAAATCAGACTCCTAAATGGTACTAGAAAAGAAATGTCAAAGTGCAAATATTTTTTCCTTTTTAACCTTTCAGAGTTGAAAGAAGAATTAGATAAAGTTATGATACAACATAGAGAGGAGAATAGTAATGAGAGTGAATCTTGTGGAAATTCAGTTTTGCCTTTTCTTCTTCTTGTTACGTAGTAGACAGTTAATACTTTCATGGTCTGGCATTTCAGATGTAGCAACTGTTATTGCATAAGTTTAACTGTAGAAAAGAAAAATCTATACTCTCCATCAGAAATACTATTAGGTTGTTATGGATAATAAAAGGGATAGCTTGACTTACTGTAACAGGTGAATAGTCTGCATATACAGTTTTCAGAATGCCAGTCACTCTACATTTAGAAAAGTCAGACTTGTTTGTTGGTCTGCAGCAATGTTCTCTACTGCACTGAAATGTGCTCAGAATAAATTGTTGTGGAAGAAAATCTTAAATTTCTGCTTTTTCTCTCAAAAACACAAAGTGGGGTTGTTTGGGATTTTGCTGGTTGATATGTTAATTCCTTTTTATTCTTTCTTTGAGAGTCATGTAATTTTCAATACACCTCTGTAATCTCCTTTTCTGAATAAAGGACAATATATTTTGGGGGTCTTGGTCTGTCAGGACTTTTGTGCCCTCAAGTCTACAACAGGAAAGGCATAAAGCTGCTGCTTTGAAGACATTAAACACCACATTTCACAAACAGATCAGCAAGGAGACAAATCATTCTAAACGCTAAGTATAATTAATTGATTTGTTGGAGGTGAATTGTTTATGTTCTTCAGTCAAGAAAATAGTAGTATTGGCACAAAACAGTTTATAGATGTTCTACATCTTAATTCCAACATGTCACCCTCAGACTAAGAACAGACACAGAAGAAGAAAAAGTAGTCCTCCCAGATGTCCAGACCATAGAAGTAGTAATGTATGTTCTGGTGAGTTTAAAAAAAAACATTTGGAAAAAAAAAAAAAAAATCTATGTTAAAATCTGTGATAAACTGGATATTTTACTTAAATTCTTCAAACTGAATATTTTTGCATCAAATAATAGATATATTGGAATAAAAAGTAAGACCATGCCTTAAAAGAATGATACTTTTGAAGACGACTCAGCTGTTCTGAAATCTTCCCCTAGGAGTGGGCTGATTCTTTACCAAAGATCTGACCTTTGCTAATGGCAAAGTAGTTCTCAGCGAAGAGCTCTTTCAGCAGCCTAAGCCTTCCTTTGGTGACCCATCTGCAACCAAACCAAGGTCTGGGCTTCTTCTCTCCCCAGACACCAAATATAAACACCACAGGCATGGTTCTAGCCATTGCCAAGGACCCTTACGTATATCACAAATTTTAAACCTTAAACCTGGGCTGAGCCTTTTCCAAGGATCCCACTGAAAATGTTCTCAAGATAAATTATTTTTGCAAGCTAAGCCTTCCTCTGGCAGACTCTATACAACCCTACTCCAGCTACATCTCAGGTACTTGTAGCTTTCCTCATCCTGACCCTAACCCCAACCCTAACTCTAGACATATTCTGAGCCTCAGCCAAGGACCCCCCGGCCTGGCGCAGGTTAAACATTTATCAGAGAAAGTACTTTGTGCAACCTACCCCTCCTTTGGCAGACTCTTTGCAGCTCTATTCCAAATGGTATGCTAGGCTTTGACTCTCTCCTATTCCAAATTCCTACTGTAAACCTAATCTTAAACATAAATCTTTGTAAGACCTGAAAACAAAAGGTCCAGGCAGGACTATCCCACATGAAAAATTTATCATGGGATAATTTTTTTGTAGCCTATCCCTTTCTTTGGCAGCCAATTTTCAGCCCCCAACTCTCACCCTTAAGGTATGGATAATTTTATTGGGTTAAAATTCAGCTAAGTGCAAGGCTGAGTTTTAGAGACAAAGAGAAATCCCTGACTTTGTTATTTATATACATATAATTAAACATCTATCTGCATATAATTAAACATGTATCTGCAAATACAGGGGGCAGGTGGGGTTGGAACTAGATGATCTTTAAGTTCCCTTCCAACCCAAAACATTCTATGATTCCATGATCCTATGATTCCACGATTCTATATCTGCATGTGTTTCTCTTTGTCATATATATGTATATGTCATTGATACATGCATATGCTTGCATGCTTACATGTGTAAGCTAAAATACTCAGTAATTCCAACAGTACAGGACTGTTCCATAAATGTATGATACTACATGAAGTGTTTTTCCCCATTATAACATTTGTTATTCTGTCTTTAACACTGAAGATGGTCCCTAAGACTCCCCAACTCCTGTGTTGGAAGACAGTGACTAAGCTCCTAGCCAATCCTGAATTTGTTCAAGCCTTGCTGCTCCACCTAGATGCACATAAGTCTATGCATCCTGATGAGATTCATCCCAGGGTACTGAAAGAGCTGGCTGATATTATCATGGGTCCTCTCTCCATTGTTTTTCATAGAATCATAAAACCATAGAATACCAGGCTGGAAAGGACCTCAAGGATCATCTGGTCTAAACTTTCTTGGCAAAACCACAGTCTAGACAAGATAGCCCAGCAACCTGTCCAACTGAATCTTAGAAGTGTGCAATGTTGGGCAATCCATCACTTCCCCGAGGAGATTATTCCAATGTCTGATTGTTCTCACTGGGAAAAAAGTTTCCTCTTGTGTCCAGTCGGAACCTATCCAGGAGTAACTTGTACCCATTACCCCTCATCGTTTCTAGGTAACTCCTTGTGGAAAGGGAGTCTCCATCTTTGCTGCAGCCACCCTTTAAATACTGGAACATAGTGATAAGGTCTCCCCTAAGTCTTCTCTTCTCAAGGCAGAACAAACCAAATTCTCTCAGCCTTTCTTCACACAGCAGGTTTCACAGTCCCTTGATTACCTTTGTGGCCCTCCTCTGGACCCTCTCCAGCCTGCCTGCATCTTTCTTGTATAGCAGGGACCAAAACTGAACACAGTATTCCAAGTGTGACCTGACAAGCACTGAGTGGGATAATGACTCCTTGATCTCTGCTGGTGATGCTCCTGTTGATACAACCCAGCATCCTGTTGTCTTTCTTTGCCACTGCAGCTCACTGGTCACTCATATTGAGTCTGTTGTCCACCAGGACCCACAAGATCAATTTCCACAGAGCTGTTAACCAGCTGGGTAGATTGCAGCCTGTGCTGCACTCATAGATTATGTCTTCCCAGGTGAAAGACCTTACACTTGCCCTTGTTGACCTTCATGAGGTTCTGTCGTTGTTTGAGCCTACTCAGCAGCTAAACACCCCACAGTCCCTCACCCACCCTCCCCCTCACTTGGGAATGGGGAGGGAATCGGAGGGGAAAAGGGAGACTTGTGGGTTGAGATAAAAACAGTTTAATAACAGTAACAGAATAACACACTGACAGCAGTATCAGCAGGTAATGCACAATACAGCTGCTCACCACCCACCGACCAACACCCACCTGCTCCTGGCCAGCAATCCCAAACACAAAGGCCCCACAGCCACACTCGCAGAAATGAGAGCCCCTCTGGGCCCACTCCTGCCTTTATATAGTGAACACAATGTCACATGACATGGACTATTGGCCAGTCCGGGCCCAGCCCTCCAGCTGTGCTCCCCCCGCCCCCGCACACAAGTGAGGGCACTGGGACCTGGGGAGCCCCTGGTGTCTCAGGGTGCTGCAGCACTCCTCCAGCTACCAAAACGAACAGGAACTCTATTCCAGCCAGAACCAGGACAGGTTCTTGTTAGCCCACTCTTCCAGCCTATCCAGGTCTTCCTGGCAGGTCACCCTCTCTTGCAGTGTCCACTTTCCCACTCTGTTTTGTATCATCAGCAAAATTCATCAAGGTCCACTTCATGCTATCATCCAGATCACTTATAAAGATATTAAACAGTGTTGGACCCAATATTGATCCCCGGGGAACCCTGCTTGTGACAGATTGCCAGTTTGAAGGGGAGCTATCTACCACCACCTTCTGGGGCCGGCCTGTCAGCCAATTCCCCAACCACCACACAGACCACTTGTCTAGACCATAATGTATCAATTTCTGTAGGAAGAGGCTGTGGGAAATCGTGTCAAAACCCTTAGAGAAATCCAGGTAGACAATGTTCACCACTCACTCCACCTCAAGGGAGCAGGTTACTTTGCTGTAGAAGGTGATTTGGTTTGTCAAGCACATTTTGCCCTTGGTAAATCCATGCAGTTTTTTCCCAATCAATGTGCTTCATTTGACTTGTGATAGCCCCCAGGAGGATTTGTTCCATAACTTTTCCAAGAATTGAAGTTAGCACTGATGAGCCTGGATCATATTTTAAGACTTTCTTTTAGATGGGGATTACATTATCCTTCTTCCAGTCTTCTGGGACATCCCCTGATCTCCCTAACTTTCCAAAGATTATGGAGAGGGCCTTGCAATGATGTCAACCAGCTCTCTTAACAACCTTGGGTGGATAACATCAGGGCCCATCAGTTTGTAGGGGTCAAGCCCCTGTAATAGTTCACATACTAACTCTTTGTTCATTGATGGTGGGTCTGTATTTGTATCAACCTGTGGTTTTGCTCCCAAGGCCCGAGGCCCAGAGGTGAAGAAAGCGTTGAGAAACTCTCTTTTCAGCATTGTTGGTGACTAATTCACCTCTCTTTTTTAACAGTGGACAAATATTTTCCTTCTGCTTGTTGTTTACATACATGAAGAACCCATTATTGTAGTTTTTGACATCTATGGCCAGTTTCTATTCAAGATGAGCTTTTGCTTTTCTAACTGAATCTATGCATATCCTGGCAATGCCCGTGTAGTTCTCAACAGGTATTCATCCACCTTTTCATCTCTGGTATTCTTCTTTTGTTTTTGTGCAGACTGTGAAGCTCACACTTGAGCCAGCAGGGTCTCTTGCTCTGCCTACTCCCTTACCTTTAAAGGGGATGAACTGGTTTTGTACTTCCAGGAGAGTACTCTTGAAAAACACCCATCACTCACTAACTCCTTTATTCTTCATGGAAGCTTCCAACAGAGTCCCTCCCAGTGGAGCTCTGAGCAAGTTGAATTAAGTTTGATCTAAAATTTAAAAACTTTGTCTTAGTACTTACCTGCTGTGTGTTCAGCAGAATCCCAGACTCCACAATATTGTGATCATCGCAGCCCAAGTTATAACTGAGATATTACAAAGCAGGTTTTCTTGGTTTGTGAGTAGCAAGTCCAGCAGTGCCTCATTCCCGGTTGGCACAGCTAACATTTGTATGAGGAAACAATCCTCTATGCATTCCAGAAACTTGATGGATGACGTGTGAGCTGCTCTATTGTTCTTCCAACAAATGTCTTGGGTAGTTGAAGACACCCATAAGAATCAGGTTCTGTTGATCTGAAGCTTGCTTAAGTGACCCAAATATTGCTTTGTTGGCTATATTGTCTGGGTTTGGAGTTTGGTAGAAGATGCCTACTGTAAGATCCCCCTTGGAGATGACCCCTCTGATCTTGGCCCAGAGGCATTCCATAGGGCTTCTACATTTGCTGTAGCTGACTTTTATATATTCAAGGTTCTGCTTAACATAAGGCATGATTCCTCTACCTCTTCTTCCCTGCCTGTCTTTACGAAACTGCCTCTAGACATCCATCAGGATCCTCCAGTCATGTGAGTTGTCCCACCATGTTTCAGTTATTCCTATGATACCATAACTTCCTGACTGGTCCTAAGAGTCTTGAGAGTCTTTCTGACTGGTCTTTTTCAAAGGTCTTGAGAATCTTGAGAGGTCCCAGTCTACTGGAAGCTGGCAAATGTTGTTCTATTTTCAAGAAGGTTAAGAAGGAACACCCAGGTAATTACAGGCCTGTCAGTATCACTTCATTTCCTGGTAAAATTATGGAGAATGTTATTATGGGAGTTACTGAAAAACCCTTAAGAGACAATCCAGTTCTTGGTCATAGCCAGCATGGATTCATGAGGTGAAAGTCCTGCTTAATCAACTCAATTTCCTTTTATGACAAGGTCATTCATCTACTTGCCAAGGGAAGGCAGTAGATGTAGAAGTTTTTGATTTTAGAAAAGCTTTTGATACCTTCTCTCACCGTACCTTCTGGACGAAATGTCCAGCATACAGCTAGACAACTCCATAATATGTTGGGTGAACAATTGGCTGACAGGTATGGCTCAAAGAGTTATAGTGAAAGTGGATGGTAGCCAGTCCCTAATGGAGTTCCCCAGGGCTCAATTTTGGGGCTAGTGCTTTTTAATGTTTTTATAAACGATCTGGTTGCAAGAGACAAATGTACACTAAAAGTTTGCTGGTGATACTAAATCAGGAGAAACTGTGGACCGCCTTTAGGGTAGAGAGTCCTTACAGAAAGATATGGATAAGCTAGAGAGCTGGGCAGTCATCAACCATATGAAATTTAACAAGAGCAAGTGCTGGATTCTCCATCTGGGACAGAATAAACCTGGTTATATATACAAATTGGGGGATGAGAGGCTGGAGAGGAGCCCTGCAGAAAGAGATCTGGGTTGATGGCAAGTTGAGTATGAGTCAACGGTGTGCCTGGCAGCCAAAAGGGCCAACCTGGGGTGCATCAAGCACAGTACAGTTAGCTGATCAAAGGAGGTGACTATCCCACTCTACACTACACTGATGTGTCCCCACCTCAAGTACTGTGCACAGTTCTGGGTGTCTCAATATAAGAAGGACATCAAACATTAGAGTGAGTGTGTGCAGAGGGGGGCAACCAATATGGTGAGAGGCCTCAGGGGAAAAACTTACAAGAATTGTCCGAGGTCACTTGGTCTGTTCAGCTTGGAGAAGAGAAATCTGAGGGGTGACCTCATCACAGTGTACAACTTCCTCAAAGTGGACAGTGGAGGGAGAGGTGTTGATCTCCTCTCTCTCCAGCAATAGGACACATGGAAATGGAATGAAGCAGTGTCAGGGGAAGTTTAGATCGCACATTAGGAAAAGGTTCTTCAGTAAGAGGGTGGGCGGTCACTGGAACAGTCTCCCCAGGGAAGAAATGGTCATGGCACCAAGACTGTCAGAGTTCAAGAGGTGTCTGGATGATGATCTCAGTCGTATTGTTTTAGTTTTAGCTAGTCCTGCAAGAAGCAGGGATTTTGACTCAGTGATCCTTATGGGCTCTTTCCAACTCAAGATGTTCTATGATTCTATGTATTTCGTTCATTAATTCCACTTATTATGGATTACTCTTGAGTGGGAGAGGATAGAGGTAAGAGGACATTTATTTGGTTTTGGGCAGTCTTCATACTGAGCTAAATGAATATGTATACTTTGAATAACACTTAGTTTGAAACTATATCTTTTTCAGATATTAATGTGAGGTCTTTTTTTTTTTTTTTTTCCTACTAAAAAAAGGGAAGTAATAAGAACTAACAATTTTTAGAGCAAAAGAGAGTGACATTCATGTAAATTGATACTAAGCAACAGCTTTAGAAAATTCACTGGAGCATGTGAGAGGGACACATTGTAGAAGTACTAGTAAAGACTTTTCCTCTGAATTTGTGTCAGAGCATGCGATAATTCTGCTGCAAGCAGTCCCAGGAGAATCCAGCAGGATGCTTCTAACATATGAAGTTCCTCGTGTGAATGGAGGAAAACTCATGAGTTTTGATTGTGTTGTTTGTCTGGGTTTTTTAGATGGGTGTGAACAAATTGGTACAGATCCAGTTACTAACTGGCACAGCTGGGACTCACACAAAGAATCAAATCAAAAAATACAGTTCCCTTTGCGAAGAGCTACTTAGCTCATAAAATGAACAGAACATGTTTCAGCATAAAAGTACAGGAGATACTAAAGAAGCTACAGTGATTTACTTCGAGACCAACACTTTCAAAATGTGAAGACTATTCAGAAAAATAGAGACATGCAAAAATATTGCAATTGGTTTATAAAAACATTCTGTAAATTATATATTACAATTTCATGCAGAAGCTTATAGAAAAGTATAAAAACAAACTAAAAATAAAACATAAACCAAAAAGAAGATGGAGGAAATGTAAACAGGTTTAAAATGTTATCACCATAATTGATGCTGGTTTTGTTAGCATTTTCAGGATATGCTGCTTCAAGTAGCCTGAGCCACACCTGATATAAACAGTTGTAAACCACAGCCCACAGTCTCTGCCACCCCATGCTAACCTCTAAGTCAGCTGAGTCTTTATATCACTGATGTCGGGAAGAAATTCAGATCACATATCTGAAATTACAGTTGTTCCAAGAATACACAGATTACCCATACACAGCTGTTCAACTTCAAACCTAGGGTCTAGAGAACAAGCCTCATGAAGAGCAGCTGAGAAACTGGGGTTATTTATCCTCAAGAAAAGGAGGCTTAGGGGAGATCTTATCACTCTTTACAACTACTTGAAAGGAGGTTGAACAAGGTGGGTGTCAGCCTCTTCTCCCACATAGCAAGTGATAAGACAAGAGGAAATGGCCTCATATTGTGCCAGAAGAGGTTTAGACTAGATATTAGGAAAAAATTCTTCACCAGAAGGGTTGTCAAGCACTGGAATAGGCTGCCCAGGGAAATGGTTGAGTTATCATCCACGAAGGTAATTAAAAGATGTGTAGATGTGGCACTTAGGGACATGGTTTATTGGTGGACTTGGCAGTGCTAGGTTAACGGTTGGACTCGATCTTAAAGGTCTTTTCCAATCTAAACGATTCTATGATTCTATAAATGGACAGTATTATCTTAAGAGTTTCTTAATTGCTTTCTGTAAGCTTTTTGTTTTCATGTGAAAAGCTACTCAGAAGGACCAAATTTTAAGGTCAAACATTTGAATTTTCCAAAATTAAATCTCAAATTGCATTTCAGTGACTAAATACATAGGTCACACTTGGTGCTTGTCCCTAGCTAGTTGATAGTAAAGCACTGATCATAATGTATGAATTTAGTATGTGGACTGGCCCATTAGATATCTCCTACATTTCTCTGAAAACACCTGTGCGGAATCGTGCTGAAAATAACAGTGACCAAGCTTGAGTGTGAAGTGAAGAGCTCCTGTGAGGAATAAGGTGGCATAACAACAGGGGGGGACTTCAGTATGAGTATGAGAAACTTTCAAAAGTTTGGAAATGCTCTTAGGAGGGAAATGATACAGTCCTTTCGAGTCTAGTCTTTCTCTGAGTTGTACAGCTCTACAGTGATTTAACAATAAAGTTCAATTCTTCATTCCTAATGTTTATAATTGTTCCCATTTCAGCTTCTTTGCTTGCTGTTTGTTCATTTTGAATCCTAAAGTAACTATTGCATAATCCTGAATTTTTAATGACAATTATAGCATGAGATTATGTAGAAACCTGACAAAATAAAGAAAAAAAATAATCTTTCTTCTTGGCAGATCTTGGAAAACTCACAATGGCAAAAGTAAATTGGGGTATAAGTCACATACATACACTGCAATAAAACATAATTTCAGCAGAAATGGATGTGAGTTAGTTACCTGATATTATTTCTAGTGTGACAATAGTTAAAGATACCATATAGCCATATCCTCAATGCAGTAGAAAGCAGTTTACCAGATCTGTGACCGGCATCAGACATTACTCTGCTAGTGATTGGTACACTTAGGACAGAAATTAGAAAACCTTTACACAGTAAAGCTCTCAGACCTAAGCATTAATAAAACCTCCTAGTTTTTAACAGGCACTTAGTTAGCTTATGGATTTCTCCAATATGTTTTCTTTCAAGCAGAGAGAGCAGGACTGTGCAGCAATGGCTTCTGCTCTTACATTGCTTCATTTCACAGATCAAGCATTCTACAGAAAATTCTTAAGCAATTTTTAAGACAAACAAGACATATTTTGCTCTAGCTGGAAGTTAGTTTTTATATTAGGCCGATGTTATATTAGTAGATTTTTATAAATAAGATGTTGAGGAAGAGAATATGTCTACTAGAAGTGATAGTTTATTGTAGTGACAATATCTTTGTTCAATAACCAATAGCTGCCTTCTCCATAGGAAGGGATGCCCTGTGAGGAGTAGCTAAGGACTTTGGGCTGGGCTGTTTTGGAGAAAAGTAGGCTGAGGTGTGACCTCGTTTCTCTCTGCAGTTTCCTGAGAATGGGAAGTGGTGAGAGAGGTGCTGATCCCTTCTCCCAGGTATCCAATGACCGGACTCATGGCAATCGCTCAAAGCTGTGACAGGGGAGGTTTAGACTGGACATTAGGAAGCATTTCTTTACCAAATGGGTCGTCAAACACTGGAACAGGTATCCTAGAGAGGTGACTGATGCCCCAAGCCTGTCAGTGTTTAAGAGGCATTTGGACAATGATCTCAGTAACAAGTTGAAACTTTTGGTCATCCTTGAAGTGGTCAGGCAGTTGAACTAGATGATTGTTGTAGGTGTCTCAACTGAAATATGCTGTTCCATTCTTGGGCCCTGTTTTGACCATGTACAAAACAGGGATAATGCTACTGAATGCCTTTATAATTTTTTTTTCAGGCTTAACACTAAAAATCGGTAAAGAAGTGCCTTTGAAAGCTGTTATCACTCCACCAAACAACATTCCATGAGAAGTGATGGAACAAATCAGAGACCTAAGATGGATCAAACTCAAAGTTGAGCACAGTTTTTCGGTTTTCATTCAATTTCACTTTGTGTCAGATGAAAGAATGATACCTTACGAGGCATGAAAGATTAATGAATTAAATCTTAATATTTAGGGAAACCTGTTTTAGTATTTTCAGACATTGATCAATCTGTATGAAGACTAATTTCAATACAACAGAGGAACTTGAACTACAAGTCTGAATTAATAACTCAGTGTAAGAATTTCAGAAAGTTATCTCCTCTGTGAGTCTGTTTTGGCACCACTGAGGTACCTGGTAAATTCCTCTTGATATCAACAATATAATACTAGTTGTTTAGAAACAGGGAGCATAAAGTCAGATAATAGATACCCTATGTCATTCTCCATGTTTACAGAATGTAATCCAGTATTGAGAGATTTCTGCTTTCAAATCATAACCAGAGCCTACATAGAAGTGTACACTGGCTGGTGCAGGTAAAAAAGGTTAGAATAGCTTTCAATACAGTAATTTCACTTTAGATAACTTCATTTTAATTATATGATACTACAATTTCATAATTATTGGTCCAGCCTCCTAAATCTTTAAATAGCAGTAATATAAATTTGCAATGAATACTTCTACATGACACTAAACCCAGATGCTTAGAGACAGTAGGCAAATTCTACACATGCCAGAACAGCCCCATAAAGTTCCTCATAGACTAGCATGACCTGGGATCTATTCCAAAAATTGTCTTGTTTTGAAAAGTATGATAACCTTGAGGGGTTTCATAGTTTGAGTGCTGGGAATGAAGTAAAATGCATACAAAGAGAGAGGAGTGTAGAATGCCATAATTCTGACATATCTGTTTAATGAAGGCCATCTTATCGATGCTTTTTTCCAATGGTGGAGAAAAGGAGAAAGATAAATCCACAGTAATGCATGCCAGAATTAGATGGTGATGATTCTTTGATTTTATTCTATATGCTTCATGATCACATTCTGCAAGTCCAGAATAAAACTCTGAAACAAGATAAATCTAATCCAGTAGCACTGTCTGCTGCAACATAGACCTAAGGTCACAGATACCTGCTGCCTCTCATTCATTTACTGCCAAATAGAGAGCCAAGATAACAGCATGAATGTCAGGGTAGCCTGCTAGCACCGGTTTTTAAATCCTGATAATGCTTTAACAAAAAGGCACTGATATCATCACCAGAATTTACACTAGCAAGATAGGAGGAAAGATACCCTTGTAAGTAATGGCCAGCAATGGGATCTGAATTCCCAGTGGGAACGAGACACAAGCCAGCGACACCAGTGGCTGCCCCAGAAAACATCCAGTCTCACAACAGACTGCAGGGGCTTTTCAAGAATGGTTGTAATGAATCCTTCAGAAACCAGCTCAACAGCTCTCCCTCTCCCTCAGTCTGAACTAGTTCGTATATATCTTGTTGCTCTTAACAAGTCAGATTTGTGATTCTGAGATTCAGAAAGTTTGTCCATGTCTGTAATAGCTACAGTTCCCTAAATGATAGAACTACACACAGAAAACTGTAGAAATGAGCACCCTTAATGTATCTGACATCACCCTGTTCAAACTCACTGGTATCTGCTCATACCTGTAATCTTTATTAATTAAACACACTTTGTCTTAATTGTATTCAATAATTTGAGCAATGACTATGCTATAATTTGATGGAAAGATGTGAGAGCTGACTTGTAACTCCTCAAAACAGGGACTGAGAAAAATAGCCTAAGAAAGAGATAAGGGATGGAGGGAGGGGGGGTGGCGCAGGGAGAAGAAGCTCTCTGAGCCGAGGAATGCCTCAAACACTAGTAAGTAATGAAACTCTGGGCATGGGATGAATAATGTGAGGTCAGAAGCTGATAAGGTGGCCTGATTAATATAGGATGCAACTGGAGGAAGGGGACATGTGAAGGCTCTGCCCTGTGCATCTTGTAAAGTTTCAAGGGCCATCTGTCTGGTGAATGACTTTTGCTTCATTATCCATTAAATGCATATTAAAGTTGGCATCCCTGAATATGCTAATGAAGGTTAACAAGATCATGCTAGTTACATCATCCCATGAAGCACCTTACACCTCCCCATACAAGTAATACAAAGGCATGTGGGTCAACCTAGGGGATGGACCCAAGGAAAGTGTCTATAAATTGAGGGGGGTGAGGAGGGCAAGCACGTGAGAACGCAATAGATAGACAGAAGCAAGAAAGAAACCAGGACAGATGCGTCTCTAATGAACTCGGACAGAACCAACACAGGACCACAGAGCAGTGTTCTCTATTTCTGTATTCTCTCTGTGTCTCTTCTTTTCCCCCTTTTTCCTTCTTACCATTAAGAAATGCAAGGCATACTATATTGTTTGCCATAATTCGTTATATACTTAGCCAATTATTGTGTATCCAATTAGTATATTGTGGGAAATTAATAAATGTTTGTGCATGGACTTTGAGACTCGTCTCATGATTGTCCACTCCATTGAGGTTTTACGAATCTAAGTCACTTGTCTCCCTCATCTGAGCAGGATGTGACAAAATAAAATACTGTTTTGTCTCCCTGTACATTCCTAACAGAAGGAGAATACCCATAAATACTATACCTATTTAAAATATTCCATAGATATCCCTATCATGAAGTGTTGTTTAAAAGTACTTTAAACCATGATCAATAGATTACTTAGGAACTTAATTCTTTTTAGACATATAATTTCTAACAGATTATAAGTGCCTGTAAAGAGTTTGAAGCCTAAAGTACCTCTCCTTCCAAACCCTTTCCTAAATTGTGGTTCCTGTTATTTACAAGGAATTAGTTTGAGTTGTGCTTAGAAGTGATATTTTTACTGAGTGTTTTTGGACTGCACTACTAAAAGTTCAATTTAATTTGATATTTACATTATTTGCTTTATGGTGGGAAATAAACATTTTTGGCTCAAAAAAATACCCAACCGAACAAAAAACTTCATACTTATTTCTTTACCATCTAAATGTCCTGAGTATTCCTGAGAAATACATTTTGTTTATATGTAGGATCGAACTGGGTTGAGGTACAAAGCAAAGATATGAGAGATAAAGGAAAATAGTCATAAATGTTGAAACCTAATGTAGGAGGATCCTTTTCAATCTGACATAAATATTCTTTAGGCCTATATAACATGCTGTAATGTTGTTATAATGATAGGCAAATCTAGCATCAAATATTCAGCCTACGCCTTGGCTCTGGCAAGCATCCTTTATGCTCTTTTGCTGCAATCCTAAAATTAGCTGCTTTACACGTCATGTCCAGTCCACCAAAGTACCGTGTCTGGTTTTAAGCTTTCTCTACACTAATAGAGCCAGCAGAAACAGATATGCACACCCACTACTATTACCCCCCCACCTGCCCATTTTAGAAAGGGATAAAAATACTTTTGAGAATCCAGCTTCCCTCAAGAGATTATAGAGAAAATAAAATAAATTCCTTAAAATTAAGATTTAATTGTTAGATATGTCAGTGAGAGTGATCCTCCACTCTAAGTACATATAGATTATGGCATTACAAAAGACATTTACTGAGAGGCTAGAATGCAAGAAATGTACTCCTAGTAATATTCCTTTACCATCTGTCATTTACAGTTTTTAATCAGTAGTTAATAAGCCATGGGCCTCAAGTAAGGTTATTAAGACTGAAGAAGGGTTGAAAATAAATAAAGGAAAATTGCAAGTGGGCTTAGTAGGCAGAGTCATTCAGCCTGTGGTCAGTGAAATGCATATGCTTTGTAAAGCATCTGGAAATACTCTGCAAAATGATTACAAAAAACAACATGCCTGCAGACATCATCAGGAGCCAGTTCTTGATGGCAGATGTACTTCATTCTGCTACTACACATTAGTAGAGCAAGTACAAATTATTAAACAGTGGTAATAAGGCAGTCCATGACTGGAGGTTTGGTGTTTCTTCAGATAAAAAAAAAAAAAAAATTAAAAATTAAAACCCCCTATTCAAAACAGCAGCTGTCTGTCTAACAAGAGCTGTTTTAAAACGAGTGACAGTATTGGGAGACCTCAGAGTTAGAAGCACAGTGAGAAATGAACCACCTTCTCAGTTTTAAAAAGAGCTTCTAAGCTAATGTCAAGAAGTGATTTGTGGCCGTGGACATATTACCTCTACAGCTATTGTGCTTGTACTATTTGGGCCATATTTTTGATTCCAAAGTTTTCATTCTGAACAGCTCTTTGAACAACACAGTTATTTTTAAGAAATGCTCTAATCAATCCTACATTGTTATTTTTTTCTTAAAGTGATTGTTGTAATCATATTACCATTTAATCACATTAGAATTTAAAAGCTCCCAAATGAGATTCTTGATTTAACATCTTCTTCAGTTTTATTCAAATTTTAACAGGTATCACAAAAGTAGATAAGTAAATGGTAATATTATTGTAAGAATGTAAAACTAAGTTCAAAAAATAACTACAAACTTCCAGAAAAAGGGCTTAAGAGGCCTTCAGTTCAACAGGGTATATCTGCTTTCCTACACAAGAAAACTGAAATGGGAATAGAAATCAGGAAATTTAAAACCATTTCACATTGAATTATTCCTTATTCACAGTAGTGTGTATTTCCCTTTGAAGTAGAAACATGCATAGAAGCATAAATACTTGCACAGTTTATTCATTAGTTTCTGAAATAACAACTCATGTTTACAAAACTTGACAGATTGAAGCTTTGTCTTTCTTCCACAAAGCACAATGATTCCTTCAACATACTATAAACTTGTGTGTTTTAAAAATCTTTTTTTTAAGGCCAGATGATAAAACAATTAAATCTGGGGGTTTTTTGTTGTTTTTGTTTTTGTTTTGTTAATTTGTTTTAAATTGCCATAAAAACTCCCAGCTAGCTAGGTTGATCCTCTGTGTGTGAACTATATCTTTATTGATAAAGATCTTAAGAAAAATATCCTGGAATCTTGGGCTTTCTTCAGAGAATATGGATGTGGTTTTAATTATATATTTGAGACTGCTTTCCAGTGAACACTGATAATGTTATGGTTTTTTCTTCCTCAAAAAAAAAAAAAAAAAAAGCTTTATTTTCCCCAGTTGCAGAAAATAGATCAAATTAGAGAATCTAAGATGTTGGGTGTTTGTTCTACATCATAAGACAAAATTCAAATTATGTTATCTAAATATTTTATAAAACATCAGTTTACCTTCTCCATTCAGTGAAGTTATCACCCTTCCCTTTTTTATACACAGTAACATTGTAAGGTAAAATGTGCCTGATTAAGCCTGATGTTGAAGTTAGATATGTCTCAGGCAATTTAACAGTGGATCACTGCAAATAAAAAGAAGCCTCACACCACTCCTCCCTTACTGTGCTCTTCTCTTGTGTAGCCACAACTGTGTGGTTTTACTTTTCCTGAAGCAGTCTATATAGTACTCACTAGGTACCTTTCTGTATCAGTTCAACTCACTCATTCTGCAACAAGTAATCTAGTAAAAAATTTAAGACATTTCTGCCAGATGAGTTGAATTGCCTCACAGAAGGTTCCAGCTACTACCAGAGTGGCACCGGGTAAGAAACAAGTGTGTGCAATTTGTTCTATTTTAAAGAAGTTTCATGTAAATGTGCTTCCCTTCTACTTGGAGTATTTGGAGGATGCTATGAACATACATGTGATCTCATACAGCAGCTTAGCTAGCAGGTGTTTTATTGTATTGAAGTAAGAAAACGCAAAAGATTAAATTACTAAATTCGTAAAAAATTTTCCCAAAAGCTTAAATTATATTTTCAAAATCTGGCTCTTTTTTACACTTACCATTTATTTCACAAACAGTATCTAGTAAGAGTTAATCTAAGTAACTTGTTGATCATGAGTCTTACCACTTTCATCAATATCATTATAGAAAGACATTTGCATGGTTTATTGATGTATGAATATTTGTGGTCCTTATTTACTTGTTGGCCCTCCTGCAGATAGATATCTTGCTTTCCATGGAATTGGCTGAGCAAATGCTCCCAAATGATATTACAGTTTTCATATTCCTGTCAAATATCTGAGAAAATATACTTTCCACAAGGTTGAAAGTCCCCTTTTGCTTGCTGATGAAAAAACATTTATGAGCAAAATATACTCATTTGGGCATAATCAAAATGGATTGTTCTGGCTAGTTCTGGAGCAAATAAAAATGAACAAAATTCAGCCTAATGGCACGTGAAATAACAGCTTAGCAAGACACAAAACTATCCTGAGATTTGTTGAGATTTCATATATACGATCATATGCTGAAGCTATAGGTTAGCTGCAAACTGTATAATGACCAGTTGCAAGCGTCAGGTTGTGTTGTTATTGCTTAGCTTTCTTGCCATGAGTCACTGTGAGGCAACAGAATTAAAAAAGTAGAGAAGGAGGCAGGGACATGTGAGGGGAGGAAAAGAAGAAGAAAGGAAGGAAGGAAGGATGACAGAAAGAACAGCAGGGAAAGAAAAAAAAAAAAAAAAAAGAGGGGAAGGAAGAATGGAAGGAAAGGAGGAAGGAATGAAGAAGAATGTCAAGCGAAGCAATGAATGGGTAGACTGGGGCAAAATATGTTTCAATGCTAACAAGAAAAGGCAGACTGCCAAGGAACTATTCACAAGAAACCGAGCAACATATCACCTAGAAAGTGTTTTCTAGAGTCCTAAGCTGAAGTATTATCAAGGTAATGGCATAAGCAAGAAGTTTCTCTGCAAGGGATGAAAAAAAAAAAACAAACAAACAAAACAAAACAAACAGTGTTTGCAGGAACGAGAGTTGTCTTTCTTTCCACCCCCAAAATCACAAGCAACTGAACACCACACAGTCATTCACTCACCCCTTCTCCCATCAGAAATGGGAAGGAAAAAATTAAGCAAAAGTCTTGGGAATTGAGATAAGGACAGGGAGGAATGAGTCACCCATTACAGTCACAAGCAAAAGACAGACTTGTTAAGGGAAGAAAAAAAAATCACCTTAATTCAAGCAGTAACAAAACCAACACTTAATGGACAAGGTGGGACAGTGAGAAGCTCTACCATAACCAAAAACACCTTCCCCCACTCCTCCCTTCTTCCCATGCTCAGCTCTGCTCCCCATCTCCCTACCTCCTCCCCCAGTTGTGCAGGGGGCAGGGGATGGGGGTTACAGTCAGCTCACCGCTCCTTCCTTCTCGGGAAGTGGGGTGAATGCTGCACATTCCTCCCCTGCTCCACGTGTCTCCCCTCTTATTGCAGACAGTCCTCCATGAACCTTCTCCAACTTGAGTCCCTCCCACAGGATGCATCTATTCTCATTCTGCCCTGGCGTGGGTCACCCCCATGTGTTGCAGTCCTCCCAGTGCTGAACTACAGTGGGGGGGATTCTTCTCCCCTCAGAGTCCCAGCTTCTTTTAAGTGCAGCGCCTGTCCTGGTGTGGGCTTATTCACAGACTTCAGGTCAGCCTCTACTCCACTGGGGATCTCCATGGGAGGGCGAGTGGGGGGGCTCTGCCATCTCACCATGGGATATAGCGGGGCTCTTCTTCACTGCAGCTCCCTGCCTTTCTTCTCCTTCCTTCCACTGACCTGGAATAGGTGAAAGGAGGTTCAAATAGGTGTCCTTCATATAACTCCTCCTTACAAGTCCCAACCCCCTCCAAGGTTCCCCTTAAATATATTTCACAGAGGTGCAACCCACTATCACTAATTGGCTTGGCCCTGGCCAAGGGCACTTCTGACTTGGAGCTGGTGAAACTTTCAAGAAGTTTCTCACATGGGGCCACCACTGTAGCCCCACTACCAAAAACCCCTCCACTCAAACCCAACACATGATCATTCCTTGTCAAGTTGTGAAGCAACTTATTTGGAGTTCTAGAGCTTATTTCTTTAGGGCTACTTATAGTGTTCTGTTTAGTGTTTCAGAGCCAATGTTGATATGAATGGCTTTCAGCTAACTCTCTTCCATGGCAAATTTCCTCCGTGTTTGTGAAATTTCCTGTGTGTATTACTTTTCATAGCAATCCTCAGGGCAAAATAATCTCAAAAGTCTGGGGAAGAGATAGGAAGGACTAGACCTTCTAAAGTTTTTCCAAAATATCTCTTTTGACAGACTTTGGCAATAGAGCAGTAATACTCATTGAGTATTTTTCTTTAGAATGATTTGCTTACAGGCACTCTCTACTTTTCAGAATATATTTCCACTTCAAATACAATCAAAAACACAAATCAGACTCATGTTTGTAGCAGATCTTTAACAAATACATTTATGGCTTATAAGAATGCTTCCGACTAGACATTCCTAATGTCTTATCACAATATCTTCCTTTTTAAATTCTAAAAATACTCTCACAAAATCAAGAAATGTTTTCTATCCATTTATTTCTACTAAGCCTACAACACCAAAAATAAATAATCGTACTGATTTCAACAGAGTAATGATGTAACCTTCTATAAATAAATAAAGTCCCTTTAAATTGAGTTATATCCTGACAGTTTAAAATAACTTCTATCTGGTGTGTCTTTCAGTAATGTAACTGAAACCTCTGAACTAGAATTTATGTGTTATAACATTTGTAACAAGGCCGTCAGGAAGGTTCTGGAGCATTTCTGGATACCAAAGAGAATGATGGACTTTTCAGAATCATTTGAAACATTAAAAGAAGAAGATCAATGTTTTGCATAATTGAAAACCCATACAGCATGGTTCGTAGACACTTATTTGAATGCTAGGCAATATCTGAGCAGCATAAGTTTGAATGAGCAAGTAAGAATAGTAGGTTTAGGCAAAAATATCAATAAAACAACACATGTAATAGTCTTTTGTGGAACTAAAGCATAAGTGGCAGAACCTACGGCAAAATAATGAGTTTAGTTCAAATACACTATGCATATTAAAAAGAATTACGGTTGTTAACTCAGAACTGCCTCTGTTATGAACTTTGCAGCCTCATCAGAACATAAACTGAAGAAATGTGCTACATTTTAATATTACTGCATCCATTACATGGTCTGCAGGGGCCTTTGAGATCATCTTCTCCAACCCCTCGTGTAGCACAAGCAACAGGACTTCACGAAGTTCAATATTGTTTGAAACAGAGAATATGGAATTTTTACTTCCATGAGTCCATTATTTTATCACAGACATTCACAAAGTTCTATGAGTCAATTTGGGGAAAGAGAGGACTGTCTGTATGCTTACCAGGCAGCTGTCATTATGCATATTTAGAGCTGTCATTCTCCTTAAACCTACACAAAGATGCATCACACACTTCAGAGTCCTGTCTGTGCTCTGGATTCTTATCGTCATTTCTTATATAGCTAAGGGATATTTCTGAGCAGAAACTCCAAGAACTTCAATATGGCCTTCATTACATGGCATTTATATACATAAAATTATTGGTTTGGATTTTCATATAGATCATGCTTTTTAAAATGCATTTAAAGTCTCTTTCCCATAAGAACCAAGGAAGAAAATTCTACTCCTTTTCATACCTTACCAAAAAGTATTCAAGACTGTTAAAATAATGCTTATTAAAGTAATCAAGACACTATTTATTTTATATACAGATTTACAGATAATAATGACCTTTATCTTCAATAAAGCATATGAACTATAAAACCAAGCTTTTCCATGCTATTCCAGAAACAAAAATGAATAATGTTAGATATCAGAAACTCTCTTACATGCTTGTTGAGACTCCCATATCTGTATCTACTCAGTCCCCAGAATTGTTCCAAAATTTACTGAAACCAGTTTTTCAAAATGCTGCTATTAACTAATGAAGAAACATATTCCTGACTTTCCAGATAAGTGCAAGTTTTGATATTGCTTTACTAAAGCAATCCCTTCTAGAGTAGAAGTTTCTCCACATTCTTCTTGTCTCTTCTGATAGTGTGATTTGGCTAATTCCTGAAAGAAAAATTGAACACATTTTCTTACAAGGACTTTTCTTGAAATTTTCTCTAGTTATTTTTCCACTCCCTTTTTTTATATACACAGAGTGTAAGAACTAGAATTTACAATTTGAAGGAATTAATGCACTTCAGTATATTTCTCATATGGTCCCCTACACTGAGCAGAAAAATGTACCCATCACCTGATCCTTAAACACTGTGCTAAACTGTGAATTTAGTCTGTAGCCCATTGATAGCTCAGCTAGTGATCCATAATCATGAAGATAGACATGGAAGGAAAGTATGAATTTAGACTCAATCTTAGTTATCAAGTAAATATTATGTCTATAATTTTATTTTTAATTTTTATTTTTTTTAACTATTTTTAATATGGAAACGGGATTAAGGCTGAAAAAAAACTTTCTTGCTAATTATATTAAACTTGTTAAGGGAATGGTGAGATGCAGTAGTGAAGTTTTACTGGTAAAAATTCATCAGGTTTCCCTCTGGTTAGAATATACTATTTGCTTTAAAATGAAATAAGAAGTCAAACTGCTAAATGAAATCATAGAATCATAGGGTCATAGAATGGTTTGGCTTGGAAGGGACTATAAAGATCATCTAATTTGAACCCTCCTGCCGTGGACCTGGACACCTTCCACTAGACCAGATTGCTCAAAGCCCCATCCAGCCTGGCCTTGAACCCTTCCAGGGAGGGGGAAGCCACAGCTTCTCTGGGCAACTTGTTCCATTGTCTCACCACTCACAGTGAAGAATTTCTTCCTAATATCTAGTCTAAATCTACCCTCTTTCAGTTTAAAACTGTTAACCCTTATCCTATCACTACACTCCCTGATAAAGTGTCACTCACCACCTTTCTTTTAGCCCCCTTAAAGTACTGGAAGGCTGCTACAAGGTCTCCCTGGAGCCTTCTCTTCTTCAGGCTGAACAACCCCAACTCTCTCAGCCTGTCCTTATAGGGCAGGTGCTCCAGCCCCCTGATCATCTTCATGAACCTCCTTAACCTGCTCAAGTAGGTCTATGTCTTTCTAATGTTGAGGGCCCCAGTACTTCATATGGTGTTTCACAAGAGCTGAGTAGAGGGGGAGAATCACCTCCCTTGAACTGCTGGAGACACTTCTCTTGGTGCAGCCCAGGACACGGTTGGCTTTCTGGGCTGTAAGCGCACATTTCTGGCTCATAGTCAATTTTCCATCAAACAATACCCCTGAGTCCCTCTCCACAGGGCTGCTCTCAATCCATTCATCGCCCAGCCTGTATTTGTCCTTAGCGTTGCCCTAACCCATGTGCAGGACTTTGCACTTGACCTTGTTGAACTTCATGAAGTTTGCATAGGTCCACAACTCAAGCCTGTCAAGGTCCCTCTGGATGGCATCCAGTGTGTCAGCTGCACCACACAGCTTGATGTTGTGGCCAAACTTGCTGAGGGTGTACTCAGTCTCACTGTCAAATGTCACCAGCAAAGATGTTAAACAGCACAGGTTCCTGAGGAACACCACTTGTCACTGGTCTCCACTTGGACATTGAGCCATTGACTGCTATCCTTTGATTGTAACCATCCAGCCAATTCCTTATCCACTGAGTGGTCCATCTATCAAACCCATGTTTCTTCACTTTAGAGACAAGGTTGTTGTGCAGGACAGTGTCAAAAGCTTTGCATGAGTCCAGGTAGATAACGTCAGTTGCTCTTCCCTTATCCACCAGTGTTGTACCCCCGTTGTAAAAGGCCACCAAAATTGTCAGGTACGTTTTTCCCTTAGCAAAGACATGTTGTCTGTCACCAATCACCTCCTTATTTTCCATGTACTCTAGTTTAGTTTCCAGGTGGATCCACTCCATGATCTTTCCAGGCACAGAGGTGAGACTGATTGGCTTGTTGTTCCTTAGGTATTCCTTTTTTCTCTTTTTAAAAATGGGGGTTATGTTTCCCCTTTTTCAGTCAGCAGGAACTTCACCAGACTGTCATGACTTCTCGGTGGATAGTGGCTGAACCACTTCATCGTACAGTTCCCTCAGGATCCGTGGATGCATCTCATCAGGTCCCATGAACTTATGCATCTTCAGGTTCCTTAGATGGTCTCAAACCTGATCTTCTCCTAGTTTGAGTGGTTCTTCATTTTCCCGGTCCCCACCTTTGCCTTCTGTGATTTGAGTGGTGTGGCTGTAGCACTTGCTGGTGAAGACTGAGGCAAAAAAGTTGTTGAGTACAGAATGAATGAGGTTATTATTTCCGATTATAACAAAAATATTATGACTTCTGTTCTGGGCTTCCAAAGGCATCTTTAATATATGTGCACCAAATTTGTTTGTGTCTGAACTCAGACAGGGCAATAGTAACAACTGATAGTTATATAACAAATTCCAGACATATATATCAGTAAATTCTACAAACTAATTAAAAATTGTATTTGTAGGGATGACTTTCTTATCACTGAAATCTTGACAAATCTAGTGTGAAAATCAACAATACTTACAACAAAAACACAGAAAGCAGCATGTTCAAGATGGAAAATTATAGGCATTTTGTCCCCTTGAAACTTCAGTAGAAATTTAGAGAGACAGAAAGCATAAGCTCTACTGCAATTTAGCTAGAACATTAAGTGAATGCTGCAAAACCAAACTGTATAATTTTGTGTTTAGAAAAAATCAAGATAATATCTAAAAGAATCAGCAAGTATATATGTTTTATGTTCAGGGCCACTAACCAACTAAGCTAGAGCAATCAATGCACTTGCACCTTGTTCAAAAGCTGGATTGAGCAGAGTTGAAGGTGTCTGAAGACTCCAGATCTAAGTATTTTAGCGATAGGGGTACAGTAAAGAATATGGGTGACTCATGTCTTGTCCTAGACATCCGCTGTTCTTTGTCCTAGGCCTTTGAAAAGCTTTACAACAGTGCTAAAGGTCACAATGCTGATGTTCTTTAAAATCATCAAACTATTTTCATCTGGAAGGTTTCTCATCAGCCACCCCCAGCAAGAACTCAGCCTGTGTTGAATGAATGGACAATTTTCCTCTAACACGCTGGAGCTAACATGTCAGCTCACCTGAACACATTTTTCTTATGTACAGCTCAAGCTCACACTTTCATTTAATAGATGACAATAGTGTACATTCATAAATAGTAAGACCCCGTGAATAAGTGTGTGCAAGGGTGTGTGTGTGACGTGTGGCAAGTGCCCCTGCATAAGACAAACTGATATCAAAAGCCCAAAGTAAACAGCTGCCTCCAGGCCTTTGCTGTCAGAGAGTGGTCTTCCTGTCAGTGTTGACAGCATTGAAAAGATGGAGAAAATGAAAGGTAATTCCATCAAGCTCTTTAAACATCTAGAACGGGGTAATTACAAATTTAGACATTGACAAATATTTCACATGAAAATGCTTTACTTGGTTTTGGTTTTCTGGGATATTTAGCCCTTTCTCAGACCTCATACTATACTGGTGGTATCAGAAAATGTTACCAGCACAGTTAGCTTACCTGTACAAATAATGTTCTTCTAAGCAATTAATATAATTTAAACCAGTATTGATTTTTCATTAATATTTTTTTTAATTGTTAAAGTGAGTTAGTTTAAAATTAAGTCATATTGTACGTACAATTCTTATTTCATTTAACCTTAATTTATAGTCTCCTTTTTTTTTTTCAATCTCTTCAAAATTATTGTCTCCCATTTCCTTGTCATTACCTTGGTAATTTCCTCCACTTCTTGATTTAGAAAATGGTATTTAGAAGAACAGTAGAGGATGTATGGGCTAAGATATAATAATTCTGTTTATTGTTTTACAAATTACAGGGAGCAATTTGTTTTATGAAGCAGCACAGAAGAAAACAGGCACTATTCTGGAAATTAAAGGTCTGCCAGTGTGATGCACAATTCTCTCCTAAATTAAAGATTAATTAAATATTAAAAAAAAAAAAAAAAAGTAAATGTCAGGGGCAGAGAGCTGGAATTAAAGAATATAGAATAACTATTACAAGCATAGCTAAAACAAAATAATTTGAAATATTTTCATAGATAATGCATAATAATGTTGGAAAAATAATCTTTTATTTTTCAGGTCCAAGATTCAGCATAAACAAATATTGATATGATAACAATGATATGTTGCTACATACTTAATTACTGTCGGTTTACAATTGAGGATGTTGCTTTCCTCTCATGTATAGTAAACTACTCATATTTTCCAAATAAATAATAAAGGACCTTATTTATGTAAATGATTTTGATTGATGAAAGTCTTCTAGACCTTTGTTTCTCTAGGGAAAGAGGAAGGAACATGAATGTTTTAAATTGAAGAGACACAGTCTGAAATCCTGTAAAAATTGTCAACTGTTAATGCAAAAGTGGGACATCATAAATTAGGTTTTTCTGTCAAGCTATTTTCCTCATTGCTCCATGATTTATGTATTGACTGCTGTGAAAGTTAAGCCTTTTTAAAAGAATAAGGACTATACCTAAGAGTGACTAGAAGGTTTCTTTCCAATTTGCATTTTGGTAAAGAGTCCGTTAGAAGGAGAAGAGGAAGAGTATTAAACATAGTAAATATGAAAACACACAAAAAGCAGCTTCCTTCTTGCAGCCCTCTTTTCTACTTTTCCTTCCTGACCCTAATGATACATGTATTCATTTCTTTTTGTGTTCTTCCCAATCTGCTGCTTCACATTCCAGTTCTTTTCATCTTCCTCTTTCTCTTCCATGTAATTTTGTGTGCTCTCGTAAATTCTGTAATTCCCCTGTTATAACTTCCCTATTGTAACTTAGTCTGTTTAGTTCATCAAAATGTTGAAGAACTGCATAAAAACATAAGTTCCTCCTTTGCTTGCATGCTGTGATGAGTGTAGCCCAACTAGCCTAGCATGACCTTCCTCTTAGGCAGAGAGAAAGGGACCCTTTACTTCTCTCTGTTGCTCAGACAGATGATAATTTGTCTTCCTCATTGGACAGGTTTCTTAACTGTTTATAATTGTTTATGGCCTCTAGGTCCTCGTCAGAATTTCCCCAGTATTCTGAAATGTCACACACCCACTTAGTAGACTACGTAGTGACATGGTGACAGACAAGACTAAATCAAAGGCTCTCCATACATGGATATTAAAATATTTTAGTGAACCTACAGATGAAAGAAGGGTATTCAAGTCATTAAATACATTCTTCAAAGAGTCTTAAGCAGCAGAGCACTGTGCTTAAGACATGGGCAAAGAGAAAAGGAGGAAATCAGATGGTGTATTGACTTGCATTGATTAGAAACTCTTTCACTGGGCTTCTAAAGATATCTTAGATATTCATTTGAGAAATGAGGGGTGGTTTTAGCTCAGCAAGTACGTGCATTATATGCATCAGACTTACTGAGAACAAATTCTCACTGTGAATTATCATTCAAGCATCTCAGTTCTCTATATACACATACTTAGGAATTTGCATTTCAACAGAATGTGAAGCTGAATTATATGAAATCTATTTTAGATAACATACTCAAGCTTGGAGGAAGAAAATCTTTTCTAGAACTACAAAGCTTTTTGTGTCTATTTTATGCTTGCCATTTTACAGATAAAAGGCAAGAGCTTATTGCTGGAGGTAATTCATTGAGTAGTGGAAACAAGCAAACAAGAGAGTTATAGAATAAGCATTATAGTAATAATAATTTTTTACAATTTGGTTATTTATATATTTCAATGGGTGCTGTTGTGTGTATGTGTGTGTTTTATGAAACAGATTTTTAAGTAAGAAAATGGAGTTAAATTTTTAGATGGGTTTTCACTGAAGTGTCTAGCAAGCACATCCTGGAGGGACTGTGAATAATTGCCTATTGAAGAAGAAAACTAGAAAGAAGTTTTAACAGTTATGTTGTATTTAGCTGTCCATTTAAATTGTCAAGGGAGTGCAAAGCTTTCATGGCTTGAACTGATCTCTCAAAATATGAGACTACAAAAGGAACAGAGGGGAAAGGGAACAGAGATGACTGGATGCATTTCTACATCTGTCTTTAGTTCTGATATTAATGTCTATAAGTCACTTTTAAAACACCTTCAGAACCTATCAGGGGAAATTGGAGTCATGCTTGCTTACCTCCATTCATTTGTTTATGACTTATCCATCAAGGTAATAGTGGTTATTTGTGCTTTACAGAATCACAGAATGGTTGAGGTTGGAAGGGACCTCTGGAGGTCATCTGGTCCAACCCCCCGATCAGGCAGGTCCACCTAGATCCAGTTGCCCAGGACCATGTCTATATGGTTTTTGAATATCTTCTTTTTCATCTGACTTTCAGGTAATTCATTTTAATTGAGCTACTTGAGTTTTTACTTATTTAAATTTGTCTTTTCTTAGTTTAGTAATCAAATGGTCATAGTTAACAGTTCTGACCACGAAATCTGATGACCGCATAAACTAGCAGGAAAACCCACACCTGATTTGGTATTAAAGCAGACAACTATTGACCTTTGGGGAACTTCACTAATGTGCCACTATTTGACAATTTTTAGATAAAAAATTTTGATGCTTCACACTTGGAAACAAATCTTTCTGTTTAGTGTTCTTCAAGGTTTGTTTAAAAGAATCTGTATTATCTCTTGCTTTTACTATTTTACATGCTACACATTTCAGCAGTAAACAAATATTGCTATAGTTTTTTCATTATTTCATGTTTAAATAATTGCTGAACTTACACATATGGTTTGTGATCAGATAACGACATTCTAGGAAATACTCTCAGTAGTCAGGCCAATGATCTGACCACACATCAAAGAGATTACAATACATACTGGAACTCAGCAGGTTCAAGGCTTCTAACACTATGTCTATGATAGAGATATCTCTGTAATCTCTATAAAAAAATCTGACTGGTGGGTAGACATCAATAAATCTGAAGGCACCACTAAATTTCTTGTAGAGGTAGATGAGAACCAAACTCACTGGCAAACCCACAAATCTCGCTTTCCATATTTTTCATGCTCTTTGGATGTTTCAGAAATAATATTTTTTCCATTGCATTTTTACTTTTTTCATCTATCTCAGGGATATATGGAGATATGCAAAACATTCCAGAACATTACTGACATTCACTGAACTGCAAAACAGATTTGAGTTGTGCTCTCTACTTCTGTACAGTTTTAAGTGGTGAGATTTCACTTTATCCTAAACAGTTCACACAACTTCTTCTCTCTCACTTTATCTGGTGTTCACCAAAGGGAAATCATTCCTTTACTTTAGTAGATACTGACTCTAGCTCTGAGTAAATGTTTCAGACTTGACATATGAAGATGTTTGCTCAGAAGTATTTTCAAGTTGTTTTTTTTCAGCTTGGAAATCATTTATATCCATTATCACACAGTGATTTTCCTATAGTGTTTTGCACTGGAACTTTGTACTAACAACTAACTGCTATATACTTATGCTTTCTTCTACTCCCATTATTTTTCCTAGTTGCCTGAATGAGATACAAAGGAATTTAAATGGTTATTATATGCCAGCAGTGATACAATAGATTTTCAGGTATGTAAATGTGACAGATGTGAGTTATTTTTCACACAAGAATAAATCACTCTGCCCTTTAGCTTCCAGGCTGACAGCTTCACCTGTGTAGTTTGGAGACAGCATTTCCTAATTTTCATAAAATGGCATATTTCAGGTCCACAGACATCTTTGTGAATAATTGCTGTTTTCATGAGAGCCAATGCTCTCCTTTCATAATGATCTTTAACATCTTGGGAATTGATTCTGTTTAATAGAAAGAAACCTCCATACCTACATCTTCAAAGTCTAGATAGTTAATCCAGTCCATGAAAAGGAAAAGAAATGTATGAACAGAGATTTTTCTAGCACAAATTTTAGTTACAGTAGATGTTATACAAGTCTTATTTTTATATAATATTTTTCAGGAAAATGGCTGAAAAAAAAAGACCCAAACAATAGGCCTCAAATCAGAGTTGACTTCTGAGTGAGTCCCCCGACCAGCAACCAGCATCTTATCAGCAGCATGAAGCAACCAGTGTCTTACCAACATGAAGCAACAAGCATCTTATCAGCATGAAATGCAACCCTGGGAACAATCCCTGAAAACTATAAGTAAACAACAGGGAGTAACTATAAATCCCCAATGTAAAGAAAAACAGAAACTTCTCAGATGTGCCCGGATCCTGGCCGTATCCAGACACACCTGAGTGAGGCATGTCAGTCTATCAGATATCGCTCGTGCATTTTGTATAGAACTGTTTGTTAAACTGTATAAAAGCTGGACCCTCTCAAAGCAAAGACAGAGACCTCACCTACGAGTGGACGCCCTGCATAGGACTCCCAGTTGCTGGGAAAGGCTCTCCGACCCTTCGCTGTGACGGAGCTCCCCAGCTGATTCACAGATCTGGATGATGGTAAAGTATGAGGGCAATTGGTGATGTATCTTTCTTAATCACTATAGCTAGCTTTATGTAGTAATGACTAGGAGCATTACCTTGTTTATTCTTTCTGCTGCTTTAAACTCAAGTAAAATAAGCCTATTTCTTTAGCTTGGTGTCTGTGTCCTTTGTGTTAACCCAGTCAATTGGCAAAACAATGGCACAATCGGCTAAGCAACCAAGAAATCTAACTGTTCTTATGTACCTAGGAAATCTTCATAAATTTGAACTCTCATGCTAAATTCACACCATTTGAACTCTATTGACCTCAGCTGAATTCAACCAAGATAAAACTGGGCTTCTTTTTCTTCATCTTTCAAATATGGTATGTCTGCATCACAGAATATTACATGGCTTATTTCTGTTATTCATTCATTATTTTTCATTAATGCTTTGAGATTCTCAGATGAAAAATGCTGAAAAAGTGGATTCTTATTTCTTAGCATAACAGGATTTTAAGTATATATGTGAGGTGAAGGACAGTTGGATATCTGAAATGGAAGGACATGTTGTTTTTGAGGTTATCTGTTTAACAGTTATTCAACACAAGAAACGAAGACAAGAGACTATAAAACTGATAATTTAAACACCAAGGTACACAAACCCTAATGAGAGATAATGAAGACAATAACAAAAATGAGAACACTTAGGTGTCTGATTGATGGACTTGAGAGAGTAAGTGTCTACAACTAGTGACTTCCACCTCATCACCTGAAAAGGACCAGGTGGTCTGTGCTACTCATGTATGTGTGAGTGCTGCTTGTGGTTTTGTGGGTGATAGGACAGGTACTGTTCTGCCTGTACTGGTCTGTGAGGTTGCCTGGAAAGTTGGACTCATTCACACAAATTCATCTGAATAGAGGCAAATGCAAAACTGCTTAGTTCTAGTTTTCCCCTAGAAGGTGAGCAATGTTAGCTACCATTAACTGTCTCAAATGCAGGTTTGTGGACTATGTTATAGTTTGCAGTCAGAGCAGGCTCCAGTCAATTCACGTAGCTTAGCACTGGATTAATCAACTTCTGTAGATAACCATCGCTGTTCATTCACATAAGAAGGAACCCATCTGATTTAAGCAAGAAGAGTAAATTTTAGAAGACAAAGGTTAAGTGAGAGAAAGTCTTGACCATAGACACCAAGAAAGAATAGAAGGCCACATTTCTGGAAAGAAAAAACTTTAGAGATCATGGAGCTTCCAGTTCAAACCTGTAATTAACGTGACCCTGAACATATAAACAGGGTGGAAAGAATTAGGGACATAATCCTGCTTTTGTACACAGTACTGATAAGATCAATATAATAGATTGTTACCAACAGAGCCTTCTTAAGTAATGTGAAGAGAATGCTGACAAACTAGAGATTGTGCCGGAAAAAATATCAAAAAATATCAAAAATATCAAGGGCTCAGTATGCTTAAGGTACATGTCACTTCAGGACCTCATCACATGAAGTCCTAAGAGTGTCTGGATCTGTGACACACATTTAAATGTATTTCACAAACATATAAGGAAGATCAAATTATTGTTTGATTTAATTCTTAGCTTGATTGTTCCAAGTTTATATTTACTACATTACATTAATACTACTGAAAAAATTCTGTAAAAATGTAGTTTTGAATGTAATTCCTGAGATTTTCCAGAAACAAATTACATAGTTCATCATATGAAATTATTATCCACAGAGTTCATCTGTCAGTTGAAAGATCTTGATTCATGCCACAACCCTTTGTGTCTTGAGCTCCTGAAGTGATTGACATAAATAATTATCATCCTTTGGATGAATAAGCCAGTAAAAAGGATAAGATACTAAACATCTGTATTTCACGGGTTACTCTTTTGGCACAGGAAATATTAAGACTTAAATATCTTTGGATCTGATCTAGTTATTTGAACCTGTCATGCTCAGCCCCATACTTTTTGCGTGTTCTTTCTACTCCTGAATTTTCTCCTGCAAAGCAGGTTTTCCTTTTGTGAAAATTGTTACCCAGTTCTATTCCTGGATGAAATCTGTAACTTTAATTTCCAGCATCACCACATTCAATCCCCAAACAGATCATTGGTGCAAGAAATTTGTCACTGTAACCTGTCTTTTTAATGTCAATTTTTTGACACCCACTCACAGATAATAACTGAAACCAGAAGACTTCTAACAATCAGTACCACAGAGATAAGGCTTTCACAGAAAGAGATTAAAAAAAATATTGGTAATCTAAATAGGTAATGTTGCGAATAAGAACTGTACAATCTAGATATGACATAGACCATTGTTGATGTAGTAGACATATGAAATCACCCATGATTATATGGATACTGAATTAAATGTGTTTTCAAGCAGAAGGGAAAAAGGAAAATTGAAACTATGGAAAAGTTTAATCTCAGGCTCCTTCAATTTTGGAAATGTAGCCAAGTCTTTGGTAAAAAAGTGATACTGAGGTGAAGTAAAAACAATAAATCCCAAGAGAACTACTAGGAGGTGCAAAGCCAACTCATGAGAGAAGAGTTAGAATTTGACATACAGCAAAGTTTTGTTAATATCATTGAATCTCAAGAGTGCTAGTAATTAGACATAAGAGAATATATTAAAAAAATAACAAAGAAAAACCTTTGAGCAAAAATTGCACACATGTTGTTATTCAGTAGAAGCCAAATTGAGGTGAAGACAATGGATTACATAATCTTTCAGGAGTTGGTAAGCAAAGGGAGGAGAGAAGATAGCAAAATAACCATTACTGTTGCTGAATACAGGATAGGAAGAGTACCTCATTGGGCACTAACATGTAAGCCAATGCATTATTACAGTCATTGTTATTTTGTATTTCCACAAACATACAGCTGATCATAAGAAAGCAAATCTCACAATTCAAAGTGTTGCATTTAGCCCCACTGGAAAGGTACGTGATGGGCCATGATAACCATTTTAAAAAGCTGTATTTGCAGTGGTATGGAAAAAACGTACTGATTACTGCATTAATCTCATGTCAGCATTGAAGTTGAGTTTTTGAAGAGATAAATGAAAAGGATAATTAAAGGAGAGAAGAATGAAGAACATACAAGCCCAGTCTCTAAAAAACTCATCAAGTTTCTTGTCAAAATCAAAACTTCTATAGATATCCATTATTTAATAGGATTTTTGCAACTACCTTCCTATGGAGTATTTTTGTTTTTATCATTTGTCTGGTTTGTTTTCAATAGTGAGGGGGTTTTATTATTATTTTTAGCTTTATCTATGTCAACTTCTAGTTAACATTCTATGCTGTCTTATTCTTTTACATATTTCCTATAGAACATCCATTATCTGACAGCACACTCAGAACACCATATGATACTTGCATTGGTTATTATGGTTATTTTCAAAGCAGTTCCCATCAGTTTTTCAAACCTATATGAAGAAAACATCTCTATTCTGCCTCCAGCAACATAAAGCATTTATCAGGTAGCTATATTAGTATTAAGGAAAGCAGGACAAGAGCTGATATAACTATCCTGTTGAGAGGTTTACACTGTATTTAATGTGGTACATAGCAGAATATCAGTATTACTTATACAGCACTAAATTGTACTTGGGATTTTAGAGACAGTAAGAAGACACAGAATTTGCCTGACAGAATATAGGCACTTAAAGGAGAAAGAGAGTCAAAAGGATGACAAATGGGATGCAATGCAGGAGTTGAAAGGATCTCTTGAATCATCAGGTGGGGTCCTCAGTTCCAGCAGGCAAATCTGTCACAGAATGTTTTTCATTAATTGGCCATGCTCTGCCTTCTTATTCCAGTTCCCTTCTGCTGCTGAAATACCCTCCTGGAACGTTGTTCCTCCAGTAGTTAGAAATCAGTTTCTATTTTCTAGTCTAAAGGCGAATAATGACAGTTATTATTTAGTGTCAACAGTTGATTTTTAACATAAACGTTGTGAGTAGATGGAGCTTAAAGCTGTTCCTAGACTTTCCTAGAAAATACTCTCTTATGTCCTACAAACACAGGAGCACCATAAATCTATTTTGAAAGAAAATCCCCAGGTCCCAGACAGGGCAGGGAAAGGACCTGTGGCTTTTCTTTTGAAGGGAGATACAGACTTCCCTTTGCGGGAGGAGTGGTCAGTGCAACTGGTGGAGGGGTGGCACTGGTGCCCGTTGGAAGGCAGGAGAAGAAAGATGGCAGTGGCATATGGGAAGGGAAATCTAATGCAGAAGGGCATGGAGCTTAAGAGGAAAGGGATTTCAGGCAGGCAAAAGAAAGGCAATTGTTTCTGGGAATCCCCTAAGGAAACTGGACTCCCTGAGAGGAGAGACAGTGTCATAGAGTAACCTGGGGCCAAGAAAAGGGGACTTGACCACTTAGCACAGAAGTATTCAGAGGCACAAGTACAAGGGCACAGGAAAGTAAGGGTGGGGAGTCCAAGACAGGAGCACTGAGAAAGGGAGGGGAACTTGTGTGTGTCTATGGGGACTGCCCCTGCATCTCACTGAATCTCTCCTGGTCTCTGCTGTTGACTATGTATAGCTAAGCAAAAAGAACATTTTCAGGTGTACACAAGTCTCACTGTTTTCAACAAAATGTATGTCTGAGAATGTTAAAATCCCATAAGACTAGGATTTTGCCTTCTGGATGACTTAGAAACTTCCATAAAATACTTAAATGTACTGTGTAGCACTCATTCCTGTTAAGACCTTAAAATTCCAGTTCTGTTTCTGAAAGTAGTTAAATCACTTAGGCGCTTTTGTCATAAATTTCCTTTCTAAACTGTAACATATATTCAGTTTATAACTCTGGAACATGCACATATTCACATTACCACCTGCACTGGATTTGGGTATAAATATATATTACAATTCAATCTCCAATTGGAGCATCACTCAGAAAACTGTAGATGAAAAAAAGTCATGATGACAGGACACAGATGAATGCTAATACATTTGAACTTTTGCTAGCAGTAGTCAGGTTTGATATTAACACGATCTCTTCTTTTGTCATGCTCAGTATATTGAAAAGTTATTTTAACTGTCTAATAACATCACCAGTCATAATCCATTCCAGAATCTGAGGAAAATCTTTGACTTTTCCCCCCTCAGTCATCTTCATCATCTGCCTAGACCGAACAAGACAAAATTATTTTCACTCACAAGGAATTTCATAAATCACTGATACTGTAATAATTGCCAAGTACCACAAGAGTTCTGCTGGTATTTAAGGAAGTTTAGCTTGAAATTCATGCCACTGATTAATGAAAAAGAGGTTCTCAGAGGCTGATTTTATGCATTTTTCATCAGACCACCATCATATCACGTTGACCACAAAAGAATAAACACTATTTAAGTAATAAACTTTATATTACTGAATGCACTGCTTATAAGTTGGTATTAACGTGAGTGTCTGGGGCAAATCTGAGTATTTAACAATTATATTGTCATAAGTTCCTCACAGCTGCTGTGTTATGACTCTGTCCCATCTGCTTTCCTATTTATTACTACAAAGACAATAATACAACAACTTCTACATTTAGAGCTTGCCAGTTTTGTCACTACTTACAATGACAGTCTGGACACCTCTGAGAATTCCGATCCATCCTTTCAACAACTTGCTGAAAGTTAGCAAAGAAGGTACACTTTGCAAAAGATACAGAACACATCCACCACCACATGCTCATAGTATTTTTTGGTATTATATCATTCAGAATGTATAAGATTTGGAATTTTTCTCTTTCAAGAGTTCTCAGAATATGTCTCTAGTCTCCCAAATTTAATTTGGGGTGGCAAAATATTGTTTAAAGAAAGCATGTGAAATAAGAAAAAAAATACCAACTTAATGCAAAAAAAAAAAAACAGTAATTTTAATCAAAAAAAATCCTATGTGGGTGAATAAAGAAATGTATTTCAAATGTCACAATATTTAATTAATTTATTAATGAAAATACCTTGTCCTCAACGTTAAAAGTGCAGTTTACCTTGAGAAGGTAAAAACTGTGAGCAGCCATGTGCATCACACCATAAGTATGCAATAAATCAACATAAAGATTAATACCAAACAAAGACCATCAGTTGTTCATTCAGATAATAAGTGTTAGCAGAGCACTTCATGAGTAAGAGTCAAATAGAAGTCATGGTGCTCTAAAAAGATCAATAGATCTAGTCTTTGAGTAAAACATAATCAATCATATTAAAAATAATCCTTGATCAGTCACAATCAGGATTAATAACGTAATTGTACAAGGGAACATATCAACTAAGGAATCATAATTTAAAAACAAAAAGCAATTTAGAGAAAGAGGAAAGAGGTATAGCTAATGTTTTTTCTACATTATGTAGACAATTACTTAAATTTGCAAATTTGTTCCCAAGACAAAGAAAGTTAGTCAACAAATATATGACTGAATGGAACAATAACTTAAAAACTTACTTTTTTAGCTCATGCATTTATTGACTTCACTGCTCTAAAAAATGGTTTTATCTGAAAAAAAAAAATCAGTAAATATGTTAGGTGATATCATCTGTCCTAGTTCCAAATGTATAATAAGTACTTCAAAATTATAAAGACCTAGTTCTAGACTTAAAACAGAAGCAAAAAAATAAGCAGAAGATTTTGGATGGACAAAATTGCAACAATAGAAGTCAATTAAATGTTTCTGGGATGCTGGCAAACCCTGGAGACCAACTTGCATGTGCCTGCACACACACCTGATACACTAAACTCTTCAGATCTTTAGACCAAGGTTGCCATGCTCAAAATGACTCCTCACACTAGGTCTTAGCTTTTGATATATTCTGAGCTAATGCTAAGGACTGTGCAGAACACAACTCAGTCTGGGCCAAAACCATCTTTTGGGATGTTAGTTACAGCAGCTCAGCTGTGTAAGCTGTCTCCTTTGGGAATGGGCTCTTTTAGCCCTTAAGAAACAGGTGACTTCTCTGAGATCTATGTGTAGTTCCCAGGAGTACCCTTTTCACTTTGTGTCCCCAGTAAAAGCATTAGAGAAATGGTCATCTCACTTAGCTTTAGACCTGAACTGTAGCTTAATTGTCCGTGTTCCTACAGTAAAGTGATGCCTTAGGGAAGTAAATCATCTCATCTCAACACAAGTGGGATGAATTTCAGTAGGATACCTATCTATAATCATTACCTATAGAGAAACAGAAGACAATCAGCTTAGGCTAGATGTCTAACCTTTAGGAAACAGCAGTTAGGTGGAAATATATCCAATTTGTAATCTCATTTACCCAAATGTTAATAATAAGGTAAACACAAGGAAAATATCTGAGACTGAATATTGTAGGTATATGTGGCATACATATACAGATGCAGATTCAAGACACTGAAGTGGCTTATAATACACAACACTAAGTATTATAGAAAACTGTGGACAAAATGACTCATTGGCCAAGATGAAACTCTGTAACTGATATGTGTATGTAATATATCTAGTCATTTATATTTTTAAGTTTGTTGAATGTCTTCCATTCTTGAAATGATTTAAAAATAAACAATGAACAATATTAGACACAAACAAATTTATAGTAGGAAAATGCGTGCAAGATCTCACTTTTCCCATGCTGTAGTGCAGAAGAGCTATTTATTAAAAATATCATATTACTGAGTTGCTGGCAATAGGAAGGGGCTTGGATTTCATGACCCAGCAGGCCTCTGTTATTCATATGTTCCTAACAACTAAGATTCTACATAGCCAGAGTTCTGCATCTTTGCTCTCCTTCTGCCCCTGGATGTAACTATTTTAATATTAATATTTGATTATACATACAATTGTCTATATTGATTTCATTTTAGGTCCTCATTAGAACTAATAACCAGATAAACATGAATGAATTACATGATTAATCTACACCTCATGAGTCTAAAATAAAATTAAAAGTCAATGAACAAAGCTACTGAATTAAATGCAGTTGTTCAAGAACAGTCTGTCAGATAGACTACATGATTGTAAAGGTGAAGGAAAGTGTAGTTTGATAATAACTTGGTGATTAATTAACAGGTTTGTTTTTTATTGATTGGAATAGTATGAAATAGGTCACAATTACTAACCAAGATAGAAATAATTTTTTCATCAGTGAGTTTTTTCAGTACCATCAATTTCCAGGTCTTTAAAGGAAGTTAGCTGCTTTTGCCTTTAGCTGTCTTTGTGTTAAACCCATTATGGTCTAGTATTCTTCACTTAGGTTCTTCTGCTCAGTCTTTTGTGACCAAGAGTGACTTTGGTGGGACTCTGGCAGAAATCTACACCATCTTTCAAAAAAGTGCCCTAAGTTGTCCTCTGGATCGAATGTTCTCTCAATACATGCTTTGTACACGATGACAGACATAGCAGAAATCTGTTCTTTCATACCTATATGCCCATCAAGTGATAGCTTGCTGACTCTGCATTTTTTTTTGCTGTATTTCTTCTGCCTGCAGTACTCACAAAGAACCTGGTGCTCCCATCGGCCAGATATTACACAAGCCCCATCTGCCCCTCTGACTGGCATTGCTGCACAAACTGTGGAGTGCTCAGTGCTGGGGTGCATCTGTACTCTCTGATGAGGAGCATCCTGGGGGCTGTGGCATGGCAGGAAGTTCCTAGACACAGTCTGCCACCCCCAGCACCTGCCCTGTCATGCTACACAGGGAGAGTAGGTGCCCACTGCTCCCCTCAGTGTTTGCTGCACTGTTTGTTCTAAGGGCCAGGAGAGCAGCCTTAGTGTTTCTTTGGTATTGGGCTGTTGGGGTTTTTTTGTGATTTTAACAATAAAGTGTCAAATCTGGGATTTACACTTGATCTAGTTTTCATTTTAATCCTGATAGAAGACTATCCCAGGCTTCATGTGAGATGACAACAACCACTGCAATGGGAATGAGTTTCTGTGGTGATTTCAAAGTTGGAAGATTTATTCATTTTTTAATGTGAAAAGTAAATGTTATATAAAATATCTGAAGCCACTCAGCTTTCTGGACAACACTCCGAGTCATTTGCAGCAAACAGTCCACCTCCTGGAAGGCAAAAACCAACAAAATTCCCACACAGTAGGGGTAGTAATGGTGAGCTGGTATATGCCACTATTGCTTACTACCATCAAGGAAGTCACAAAGCAGGGCACATACCTATTTAATAAATAATTTAAATTGTTATAAAGATGCCATTGTTAAGACAAAAGCTGATAATTCAGACAAACTCTCACAGGTCTTACAAGCCCTTTAGTATTCCCTAGAATGGTAAATAATTAACACCAAATGTAAGTCTTGATGGATGATAAAAACAAATGGACTGTAATAATACCCAAGTCAAAATAATACATGTGTATTTCTTTTTTTTTGACAGGTGCAACATTATTTCCCAAAGCTGAAAGTTAGGTGTTCAGGGCAGCTAAAAAATTTTGAAAGATTTACTCCCTCAGAAGCATAATCTCCCCAGAAAAATACATAGCCCCAGTTTCAGCTTTCACATAATATAGATGACTTATTTTAAGCATAAATATGACCTTTGTGATTATCTAAAAAGAATGTGATCAAGCCTTTCTTGCATCATTTCACAGTTACAAAGTAAGGTATTTTTATGGCACCATTAATAACCCAAGTAATAATTTGGTTGCATTTATTTCAGCAAATGATTATCTTATCTTTTGAAATAACTACTGAAACTATTAAAATTTGTTTTCCAACCTTCTCTTCCAACATACATGTGACTCAGATGGAAATATTAAATCACTAATTCCCAGTAATATAAAAATATTTAATTAGCATATATTAAAATAATAAAAGGATAAAATGGTGTTAATATTAGAGCTATTATTGGCTGATATTATTCAAAGTCAAATACATTTTTCTATGCTTATAAATTTATTGTTTTTCACTGTTTTGACCAGCAATAATCACAATGCACTAAACACACAATAATGAGAAGAGCTCCTAAACCCCTGATTAATTCAGCACAAAACATTGGTCTCTGTACAATTACAGAAGATAGAACTTGGTCTATCCAGATCCAAATCCTGCATTGTGAATAAATCTAACTCTACACATGCTTAATTAGAAATGTCTTTGAACTGAGTGTCATTCCCATTAGTCACTAAGTAGTCAAGTGGACAAATTGGCATTTGCCTGTGAAAATGTGCTGATTTTGCCAGTGTTCTGGTAGAGCTGATGAGCTCCTGTAACATAGAGTACACATCTTCAAATATTATTTTGATGTAGCTGGGCAAAAGACCTCTGGTAATGGGGGACCTCCATGCCCTTTGTCTTCAGCTTGTGATGACTAAAGTCAGCAATAACCAATCCATATTTTTATAAGTTGGCAAATACTCCCAATGGCATTGAGTTAACACTTCTAATGATGACTATTGTAAGACAAGCCAAGTTGTGGTTGTGAGTTGTGGTTGATCCCTATTTCTTAGAATGAATCCTCAAGCTGCTTCTACACTGATAACTTACTCCAGTCCTTTTTTCTTAGAACAATATCCACAACAGGGTTGTCCTGGTCAAGACAGATAAGATGGAGCCCTACTATACAATGGATCCTTAGATATATACAAAAAATTCACTGTTTGAAGTGGAAAATACACCTGTCTAACTCCAAATGCAAAATCAGCAAGTTCAGATTCACATTCTTTTCAGATTAATCTTCTCTTCACTCAGTGTCACTGAGCTCCTTCCAGCACGTCATAGAACACAAGACTGAAAGGTGAGCCTCTGAAATAAGCTTGGCTCCTCTAGCTTGTCCAGCTACATAAAAAATGTGGTTTCCCAACTTTGTTTTCTCCTCAGAAATCCTAGAATTCATATTTCATTGTCGTGGTTCCACATTTTGTGAAAGTAAAAAGGGCCAACATGCTGCTCCTAGTCAAAACTCATATATTATCAAGTGAATGTTTCATTGATTCCAACCAAAATATCACAAGTCATTGTGATATATACTATCTGAAATCTACATAATAAATCAACATTTAATAGTGGGCAAATTAATAGAAAAGTTAAAAAAAAAAAAAAAAAAAGAAAACCCACAACAAACCCCCCCCCAAGAGATAAGATTTCATTATTATGAACAGATGCAACAAATAGAAGAATTCTGTATTTATAGAGACAAAGATTTCTATCCTGGGCTGCCCTAACAGTGATAAAGAAATACAATATTACAGATAGATAGGAGAGTTTGAGAGAGTTCAAACTGACTTAGATATTTTTGATATCATGAGTTCAGTTAGGCTCCAAATTAATTTTGGCAGATTTGAAAAATATGCCCATTTACATAAATACTTTGAGAATTGGCTGATGATTCCATTTTCTTTATTTGTAAGTTTATAGTTTGAGATATCTTATGGAAATCTCCAGAAAGCTCTGAATATGTTCATTTGAAGCCAGGAATTCTTGTGATTTTTTTTGACCTTCACAAATGAGTAGTGGCATGAAAGACACTGTTTACTGTTTTAAACAACTGACTGTAAAGGTAAATATTATCTATCCCTTATTCACTCTCCAGTCCCACACTGGCACCAGGGAAAGTGAATGAAGACTGATGCTTTGATATCACTGAAGCCAAGAAAAATACAAATAATTGAGAACATGCAACTAAATTCTCCTTATTCCTATTTCCTACATGCTTAAAATATCCTAAAACAATAAGAATAAATACTAAAAAAAAAAAAAAAAAGCCTGAATTTAAAGAATGGAAATATATTGTATTTCTTATATAGAGAGAAGTTATAGACTTCAGTGTCAAAATAATATAAAATAAATACAAATTATTTGCCACATAAAGGCATATCTAATGGAAAGAAAACTTGATGAGCAGAATGAAAAGGCGACTGGTCTATGCATGGCACATAGACTTGAGCTCTCATTTCACTTCAGTTAGCAATGAGTTTGCTTTAGCATGCAACACAGCATTGAATGTTCAACAAAAAGAACCTTGCCATGACAAAATATCAAAGCTCTTAAAAACTATTTTATCAACACCTTTACATCCATGCTTAAAATTGAAATCTTAATTCTTGGGCCTTACAATTTAAAAAAATGTTGCATTAATTTTTTTTTTTATGTTAATTTTTATTGAAACAGATTTCAGTACTATTGAAGTGGACATGGGAATTCCTTGCTTTCCAGGTGATCCTTTAAAATACTTCAAAATGTTAAAATTTAAGACTGTAAATACATAAGAAGCAGGATCAGAGGAATCAGAGGAATAGTTTATCAGATACAATTTCTTTATATTAAATTCTGCTGCAATTTATAATGCCTTTCATAAAATGAACAACATTCTAGTGAAGGTTCAATAATGCTAGCTATTCCCTGTCTCTACCAGGAACAGTGTTCTGATACAATTTATATTAAAATGGCTATGCATTGACATAGTTATTTTGAAATGAAGCTTGATAGTTGACCTGTGATCGACTTTCTTTTCTTGCTCTAATCAATTAACTGTCTCCTTATGGCAAGAATTTCCACTGGCTTTGGTTAAGGCCTTGGACAAAGGAACATGTTCTCTAATCACATCCTCAGAAGCATGTTTAGAGAAATATTTACAAATAGCTGGACCCTTTAACCACCTATGGTTATGATTACAGAGCAAGTTAGACAAGCAGCTTCCTCTCTGATTCCTGCTAGAGGTTAACCAGGACCTATTGCCTTCCTGATAGATGACTTATCTCTATCTCATTAACTTACAGTGGAGATCCTTTACGGTAAACTTTTCTCTTAAGCAAAAGTGGCCTATATGCATACTTTATAAGTTCCTCAGTATTTGTTACATAACCATATATAAGCAAATTTGAGTTTTTCGATCAGTTTCCACTACTTCCAGTGATGGATCAATGAAACAAAAAAAAAGTTAACAGTTTTATTTATTTCTTTGTTATTCTTTTCTGGCTTGATGGGACGGATGCTAATTTTATTATTACTTTATACAACAAGCAGAGTCCATGTGAATTATTTAAAATTGATAATTTTTAATTATAATTTGAGTTTATACTGAATTTTGTCCCATTTATGTTTATATGTATAAACACTACATACAGTGTCATTGACAATGTGGTAGCCTTGTTTAACTAAGTTCCCCAGAAGAAATAAAATATTTGGTATGTGTCCTGGGTTGAGTGAGTGGTGGAGTTTTTTGGTGGCAGGGGAGGGGGCTATCGGGGCAGTCCAACCTTCTGCGTACTGTAGATGGGGATAAAGTCCCAGTAGTACACCTTAACAACATGCTAGGAAAGACTGTATGGGTTATTCCCACTTCAGGTAAAGGTAAGCCCATACGTGGAATTACCTTTGCACAAGGACCTGGGTGCACTTGGTGGGTAATGCAGGAAAATGGGGAAGTCAAATGTGTGCCTCAAGGGGACTTAATGTTAGGTGAAAATAGCCAATAAATTGAACTATATTAGGTCAATCACCAAACAGCCCTATCAATGCATCACTATTGCGGAGCCGCGGACGAACAACACGCCGAGACGGGTTCAGTGTGGGAGATAGAGCATCAATCAACGTGTGTGTTTATTGGTCCAGGGTACATATATTTATACAGACAATGATAATTATTATGCCTACTAGTCACTAGCTGATTGGCTTAAGCTCTAAAGGTCGTATTTGCACGGTCCACCTACTTGCAGTTAGCTTACAGCACAAGCTTCTCATAACACTAAGTTTCTCATGCTACTATTTCTGATTCCTGTTGACTTGTTTTTGATACACGACAGTACCGTAACACAATGTTTCTCAGACCACCGTTATCATAACACTAGGTTTCTCAGATCACTATTCCTAATTCCCCTTAACCTGTTTTCGACACACCACAGTACACAAGGCCGAAGCGTCCTTGACATTCTTCATGTATCAGCAGCTGTGAGCAGCTGCAGGCAAACCCTAGTGAGGCCCAGCATCAGCGGCTAGAACAGGCTCTGATCGTACAATTGCTCGGTGGGCTCAGGACCCTTGTCTCTGAACCATTCTCCAACAGTTCCCCCTTTTTCTTTTTGTATGAGCAGAGCCTGCGATAACGTTCATTCAAAGATTTTCTTAATACATGACAAGGCACAACTTAGGCATGTAGGCTTACAATCTACTGGATAAAGGCACAGGACCCTTGTCTCTGAGCCATTCTCCAACACACTATGATTAACATATATTATATAATGGCATTGTATTCATGAAGGAACACATGAACTCAAAGTAAGGATTGGCTTCAGCAACCGATGCCCAACAACTCCCATAGACCATGAATACAGACGGTGTCGGATGCATCAGCCACCCGTTCCAACTGTAACAGGGACTGCATGCCTTCCTTCTGCAAGGTCACCTATTCCCTACTGACCAAGAATCACCCTTCCCGCCTTAAAAGACTATTATGACATATGGAATGCAAAGTTATGAACCAAATGAACTTATGATACATTCTGCAGTGATGGCCCAGTGACTGAGGGAATGATGTTTGTGTGCACATGCCTAAAACCCAGGAGAAAGGACTACGATCAATTAGACTGTACTGGGTAATATGGAACTTGAGAATAACGTAAATGATATGGAATAAAGGGTGGATACTGTCTTAGTTTGGGCTGAAATAGAGTTAATATTCCTTTTCAGGGACTAGATGAGTGCTGTGTTTTGGATTTAGCATTGGGTTTGGTATGGGAAAAATGCTGATAGCACACTGATGTTTTCAGCTGCTACCGAGACTTCAAGGACTCTCCGACTCCCCATGTCCTGCCCGTGCGCAAGGGCACAGGGAGCAGGGAGGGAGCACTGCCACAGCACCTGACCCTAACTGGCCAGTGAAATATTCCATATCATGGAACGTCATGCTCACTATATAAAGGAGGGGTGGCTGGGAAGGAGCTCTCTTGCTTCCAGGATTGCGATTGTGGGATCTTGGTATCTCAGGGTCGCTGGCCAGGAACGGGCTGGATATTGGTTAGCAGGTGGTGAGCAATTGCACTGTACATTGCCTGTTTATATATTTCTTTTTGTTTTCCCCCCATCATCATTATTGTTTTCATTTTATTGTCATTATTAAACTGTTCTTATCTCAGCCTGCGAGTCTCCCTTCATCCCTCTAATCCCCTCCTCCATTCCCAGGTGGGGAGGGGGAAGGGAGGGTGATTAGCTGCTGCGTTGTGGTTGGCTACCAACCAGGCCTAAACCACGACAGTTTGAATACAACAGTTTTGCAGAATATTTATGATTTTTTCCTTCATTTCAGAAGAGCCCTTATAAAGGTAATTAGTCTTTTTACTGTTAAGTAGTTCCCATATTAGTTAGCTTCATTAATTGAAATGAGGAGACTTTTGTAATAAAAACAGCTTCTTTGAGTCTTATATAGTACAGGTCAAACCGGTTTTTCTTTCCTACTAACTATCTCTGTTCCCTTGAGATGATTTTTAAGGCTCTGATGTTAGATATAGTTCAGTAACACCTGATTTTTTACCACATTATTAAAAAAATTAAGATGTAAGAGGCTTTTTATATATTTTACTAGTCTTTTTTATCTAAAAAAAAAAAAGTCACAGGAAATATAATTTTCTCAGATTTTGACTCATACTGTAGCTCTTTCACTTTTCACTACCCATTTTACAGTGTTCATCAGAACTGACCATGGCAGTCCAGCCGTGAGCTCATGAACATTGACTTGACACAGGACTTAAATACATCATCTTTCAAATAAATTGTCCTGAGCCCTTATTCTTTACCCACTATCTTCTGTCTATCTGGGTTAAATCCAAGTACATTTCAGGCATGTTGATCACTGACAGTGGATGACAGTCTGGAGGGACAAGAAAATTGTTTCTTATGCTATCACTCAGAAAACAGTGAGGCAGCTAAGTAAGGGCTACATCTACACTTAAAAGCAATGAGTCACCTGTCTGAGAGGAGAGAGAGCAGCCCAGAAAGCTTAGGGCTCAGACTGTTTTTGACTAACATAATTTCTGCAAGGAAGTGTGGTGCCATGTATGGTTTCATTTACAAAAGCAGAGAACCTACTTCAGTCCTAACCTTATGAATGTTGAAAATTATCTCCTCCTATCCAATTAAAAATTTCTCTTATGCTGCTAAAGCTGAGAATTTATGATTTCTGAGAAATTTTCCTCTCCACCAGTTGTTGTTTTACAGAGAATGGGAACCTACCAGTCCTTATCCAGATAATTCATTATCTTTTACTGAATTGCTGGACCAATAGATCTGAAGAAATGTACATTTCCCTCTATAAATAATGAATGTATGTACATGTGTAAGTCTGAATCTTACTTATTTTGGAGTATGAAGCTACAAACATAAAACACAGGAATAATTTGGAAATAGAATACATGTAGATTTCCTGGGATTTTCTTCATGGCTTCTTGTGTTCCTGTACTACAACCAGACAGTCTCTTAAAAGAATATTTCCTCTATTATTGCCAAAGCATAGCTCTCCTTGATAGCGGACTGTGGTACTCAATCTTGAGTCAGTGCATCCTTGTCAAGAGGATTGAAGAAAGAGATAAACCAGATCCTTGTTCCTCAGCAAAGGCTACAGTGTCTTGGCTATTTCCTTAGTGACAATTACTTCTCTCACTCTGTCACTATCGGAGGGATCCAGTTCTGCCATTGCCATGTGGGTACACAAGAATGTGTGCTTGCCAGAGCAGGTCCTAGACAATGGCTTCTACTTCTTATTCGGGCTTCTTTAAGATGACAAATTTGAATTTTAAAATCTGAATTTGCATAAATGAATAAATTTAGATCTATCCCTGAAGTTTCACTTGTAAAAAAAATAGCACACACACTTCCCTGGAAATATATTGCCTGCATAATACATGTATGTGCAATCTTAGTTTATAATGTGTAAAATATTTCAATTCAGTCCATAAGTAATTGTATTTGGAAGAGTATGCTATTTATTGAAGTTAAGCAATATGTTTTTAGTAAAAAGATGCACTTTCTAAGAAACATAGAATTAGATTTCCAATTTTTTCCAGTATCCTTGAAACTCTTATAGATTCTGGTCTAGTTAGTCAGGGGTTCTATGTACAGCAACTTCACAGCAAAAGGAAAAAGCTAGGTATGCCTACAATATACCTGCTTCTACTTCTGTTACAATAAATAGGAACTTGCTTGGTTTTCACCTGCCGGGGAGCATATAATGTGGTTTAATATCTTCATAAGTGATATGGATCAGGTGAATCCTGATGAAGTTTGCTGATGATACCAAACTGAGTGGGGAAGTGGACACTTTGGAAGGGAGAGCCACTCTGCAGGAAGTCCTGGATAGGCTGGAAGAAGGAGCTAATACGAACCTTATGAAGGTCGACAAGGACAGGTATAAGGTCTTTCACCTGGGAAAGCATAATCTATGAGTGCAGCACAGGATGCAATCTACCCAGCTGGTTAACAGCTCTGTGGAAATTGATCTTGTGGGTCCTGGTGGACAACAGACTCAATATGAGTGACCAGTGAGCTGCAGTGGCAAAGAAAGACAACAGGATGATGGGTTGCACCAACAGGAGCATCACCAGCAGAGATCAAGGAGTCATTATCCCACTCTACTCAGTGCCTATCAGGTCACACTTGGAATACTATGTTCAGTTTTGGTCCCTGCTATACAAGAAAGATGCAGGCAGGCTGGAGAGGGTCCAGAGGAGGGCCACAGAGGTGATCAAGGGACTGTGAAACCTGCTGTGTGAAGAAAGGCTGAGAGAATTGGGTTTGTTCTGCCTTGAGAAGACTTAGGGGAGACCTTATCACCATGTTCCAGTATTTAAAGGGTGGCTGCAGCAAAGATGGAGACTCCTTTTCCACAAGGAGTTACCTGGAAATGATGAGGGGTAATGGGTACAAGTTACTGCTGAAGACGTTCCGATTGGACACAAGAGGAAACTTTTTCCCAGTGAGAACAATCAGCCATTGGAATAATCTCCTCAGGGAAGCAGTGGATTCCCCAACATTGCACACTTTTAAGATTCAGATGGACAGGTTGCTGGGCTATCTTGTCTAGACTGTGGTTTTGCCAAGAAAGTTTAGACCAGATGATCCTTGAGGTCCTTTCCAGCCTGGTATTCTATGGTTTTATGACATAAGGAATGCTGGTTTTCAACTTCTGCGCATTTTGCTCCTGTAGGAATTGTACTACAATAAACGTTCATGATGTCATTAATACACATGTATAAGTCATATAGCATTTTACCCAAATCAGTTCTGTGTGGCTTCCTGTAATGTTTTATATTTTAAGCAAACTAAGCAAGCTGAAATAAAAGCTTAAATAAAAGTTAGAGGGACAAAGAGAAGTATGAAATATCTCCGAGGTATATATTCATCAAAATTAGGCTCAGTTATTGAACTATCAGAAGAATGTAATGGGTTAGGTTCTGTCAGGTATTTTCTGTGTTAGGTTTGTACTCAAAGCAAGAAGACTTAAACAATATAACTCAATAATAATTGGTATGGCCTGGTCATGAGTATAAATTGGATCATTTACTCTTAATTAAACAAATGTTAAATACTCCCTCAAAGCAGCTTTCAACAAAAACAAGTTTTCAAAGGAACTTTAATTTTGATTTATGCAATCATTTGACTAAACTAGGGATTTTTGTGCAAAGACGCTTTTCTTATTAGGTAGAATTTCAATTTTCACTTTCTGTTCTTACACCTCCGTCTGAAAAGAGTGAAACAACTTATTCCAGTTGTTTTTATTTTTTAACTCATCAAGAAACAGGAAAAGTTAGGAAGGACAAAGTTCCTTTTAGTCACTTGAAAATAAGTTTTCTTAAAAGAATAAAAATATCTTTTCAAACCTTACACTTTTATAAACGAATATATTATCTATATTTCCATTTACTTCATCAAAATTATTCAAAGTTCAAAAATAAGCCGTTGCAAAATTAGTCTCATCTATCTTACATGTTATCACAGCTTAATTAATTGATACCTTATAGAATCACTCCCCTGTATTTTTTTTTCCTTTAAATTGTTGTTCAAGATAAAAAGTTGTAGTCAAAAAATTGACTACCTCAGCTTCTGCCTAGGGTATACAGTAATGCCTGTCACTGGAACATGCTTTTATCCTGTGAGCTACCTCACCCTGTGTCCTGGTTGGTGCTGGCCTAGAGTTCCCGTTGGTCTGGCAGCGGGAGGAGCTGCAGCCCCCTGAGACCCCAGGGGCTCCCCAGGTCCCAGTGCCCTCACCTGTGTGCGGGGGCGGGGGGAGCACAGCTGGAGGGCTGGGCCCCGATTGGCCGATAGTCCATGTCATGTGACATTGTGCTCACTATATAAAGGCAGGAGTGGGCCAGGAGGGGCTGCCACTTGTGGGAGTGTGGCTGTGGTGCCTTTGTGTTTGGGATTGCTGGCTGGGAGCAGGTGGGTGTCGGTCGGTTGGTCGGTGGGTGGTAGGCAGCTGTATTGTACATTACCTGCTGATACTGCTGTCAGTGTGTTGTTCTGTCACTGTTATTAAACTGTTTTTACCTCAACCTGTGAGTCTCCCTTTGCCCCTCTGATTCCCTCCCCATTCCCAAGTGGGGGGAGGGTGGGTGAGCGGCTGCGGGGTGTTTAGCTGCCGAGTAGGCTCAAACCATGACACCCTGGTTTTCCTACTTTTAAATTTATTAACTTCTGGAGGTAAACACTGGGATGAAAACTGATTAGAGGATTGATCCCCCTCTTTGTGTCACTTTGGGGGTGAATCTCAACTTTTCTGACTCTTTTACTGATGGTTTATTGGCCTTTAGCTGCCTTATTGCAAAGCTGTTCCTCTGGATAGCACAGACCATCATCTTACCCTCATCAAAATACAGTAGCTTTAGCCAGGATGTAGATCTGGCCCTGTGTTTCCCAAAAAATGAAATTCTGTGTTTAAAATATAAAATGATATGCAGAGATGGAGCCTTTTCTCAGGCCATGGGCCCTACACCACTGCTGGCCTGGCCACAGCTGCTGCAGCCAATGGGCCATACATGGGCAAGCTAGGAAGAGCCAAGACTCTATCTCACCATTAAATTGGACTGGGTTATTTTCAAATAGTATTTTTAAAATACTTTAGAACAACCTTTAGAACATACTGCCAGGGATAATGGTATTTGTCTGGGTACCTCTGCTGCCTCTTCAGACAAGTGTTTGGATTCAACCTGCTGTCCCTTTCGGCCAAGAGCCTCCCTACCTGCCAGGCCTCTGTCACAAAAATCCTGAAACAACTTTTCCACTCTTAATTAGGTTACTCATATAATGTGCTTTACCTCTTTCTTCCCTATGTGGCTTTCAAATCCTGCGCACCTGACTTTGCCCATTTATAATGTAAAGTCTTTCTGGCTGACAGCAGAGTCACCAACTGACGGTTGTTCAGCCATTTCTCCTCCTTCCCCTTGTCCCTTGTCACATATTTTCCCACCTCTGAGCTGTCAGCACCTTTCCCTAAACTGCACTATGGGGAAGAGGAGAAAATTAACTGTGTCATTTTTACATAACATCTTTCTACCATCATAACCCTAGAAATGTTATTTCCTTTCAATTACAGTGAGTTTGCATGGGTGTAACTTAATTTATTTAAATAGGCCTACATCTGATTGACACATGCTAGTGTGTGAGGAGAATCTTGGCCTACATCTTTGTCACTGTGAGTTATTTCAAATGTAAGAACATTATTTACTACTTCAGTTAAATAAGGATAATTATAAAGAGACATATATTGCTGCTGCCACTTGTCCCCAAAAATACAGAACTAATGAGCTCTGACCAGACAGTCTTGGCTTGTCTCAGTTTGGTTTGGTGGAGGTTTTGGGGACAACGTGGACATAGTTTTTTATTGAAGGAATATATTTTAACTAGTTAAGTTTCAAATTTGCTATAAAAACTTCTGTTACAGGTTTTTTCTTAAACGATAGCATGAAACTTTTGTTTTGTTAGAAAACTCTTCTTTTTTAAATCTGACCTGTGGACCAGCAAAGGGTTTTTCCTGGTGTTTGCTGTATTTGTGACTGTATCCATTCAGTCTCTCAGACTCTCTGTGGAGTTCATTTATTCCTTTGTTGCATTCAAAATCCTGGTAAAGGTAAAAGGAAATACATGTTATATGGAAAGCCTGAAATTTATTGCTGAGTGTAGAGCTTACTTACTAATCTTAATCAACTTATTATTTCTTGTTAACTATTTTCTGTTGGTTTTCAATTCTTTGTTTCTTTTGAATAGGTAAATAAGTACTTAATTACTGACTTAGATAATTATATGCTTATTATAATATTCGCTGATTAATTTTAATAAAATGATGGTTTGTTAAGATGTGGCTTTTTTACACAATGATAAATTATTACAGAAACTAGATGAGGTGTAACACCTATTGTTTCTATCACAGAAGAAAAGAACAGAAATGTTGTATTTGATCCTATTTATCATTACATTTCAGTACTGGTCAAGAAAAGACATACTGGACAGAATTGAAAACTGTAAAAATTAGCTGATATGTCTGTGTTACTGAATCTAGATGGTCTAGGTAAAGCTCAGAGGAGAGAGCATCAAAATGTAACATTTCAAAATGAATGATGTAAGTGAAAGTAATAACAGTTTTGGTATCTTTTAAATTAATTTTTTTTCTGTAGGTCACCTTACTTTTATTACAATTAGAACAGAACAAAAAATTAGAACAAATTACTTTTTTCCAAAAATTTTTTTTAGCCTGTATGTTGGGAAGGTGGGATGTTGCTATGAAAAACATAAGCTTACTTCAGTTTTTTTTTCAAACGGAATGAGTGTTTTCATGTCATTGTTTTGGCAAATTTTATGGAAACAATAATATTATTGAAAGGATAATAATTTTTTAACTTCACAAGAATTCAATTGTCAGTTTTATTCTTCTGAAATATAATCATATGAAACATATTTTATAACAATTTCAGAAATCTTTCCATTCTGATAAGAGAAAATAACCAAAACCCCAAACACAGAAACTTCATTTCCATTGTATGAATCAGTGAACTACTTCTCAGTTAACTTACACAATTTTATCTGCTTATTCTGTGTAAATGAAAATACTTGGTACCGAATTTAAAGTCTGGAATACCTCAGAAATTAAGATTGTGTTGATCTTCAGTTCTTCAAGGCTCCAGAAAGAAAAACGTTCTACAGTTATTTTTATTTATACACTTCCATATGGAAAATAATAAGTTAGGTTCAGATTTTGTAAGTCTTTATTCTTACCATACTGGATTCTGCAATGATGGTGATGGAGGGTGGATGTTGGTGTCATCTAGACCTTTACAATATATTCTGTGTGATCCCAGTAACTGGCCTGATGGATACACTCTGTTGGTAAATTTTTGATTATGCTCAGAGGCTTAATTTTTGTGCTGAGGACAACCCTTTATCATTTCTCAGCACTAAGGGCAGTTCCTCATATAGACTTAATCTAGCTGTTGGATATATTACTGAGCTCTCAACCAAAAATACTTGAAAATTCCTAACTTACTCTCTCATCTGCCCTTCTTTTTCTTACTTGTATGAAGTTAGCATTAGCTGACCTACTTCTGTTTGTTCAGTCTTTGTATCTCAGAAAAAAAAATTGTATTTTTGCAAGACAAAAAATCAAAGTAAGGCTGCTGCACTGAAATGTTCTGACTTCTCTGGTTATGTTCATAAAAGTGGCTCAGTATATGAAAATATACAGAAATTGGCTAGTACCTTTCACAGAGAAGAGCAGCTCAGTTCCTGTCCTTAAAAATAAATCACAGTCCAAGAAGTTTATAAAACAGTGATATATAATTAATTGCCAATGTGTGAAGTGTACCTTCAGGATTAATATCAGCAGTGCGACAAAAAACACAATGATAGACACATATAAATTGTTGATAAACATTAAAAATTTCTAAGCATCTTTCTTGTAACTAATCTCTCTTCTAATCACAAACACACACATACACAGAGTGATGTGCAAATATGTGCCCTTCTTGTGTCTATGTAGGGTTGCACGTGCACCTCCTCTCCTGGGTTCCCCCTTTGCACACTATGCACTTCCAACTCCCACTGGATATGTGGGTGCTTCTGGTCTGCACGTGTCCCTGCAGATCCCCACAGCCTGATGGTGAGTCTCATGCAAAATTCCTCTCAAAGTCCCGCAGGCACATCAAGGACATGGATCCCCATGTGTGCTGCCCAACCCCAGGCCCCCAGCTCTGTGCAGGGAGCTCATGGTGGCCCGCAGGAAGGCTGCAACATCACGGGGAAACGCCTGGCAATGCCATATAAGGCTTTGGCTGAAGCTGTTCTCACTCCAAGGTCTCTCCTCCTGTTACAATTTTCTGTGTTTCTTTTCTACTTCTTTTCCAGCTGCCCTCTTCTTTGTTTCAGTCTCTTTGAAGTTCCCTAGTTACCCTTCAAGCCTTCTAGTCATCTTCCACTTTAAAAGGCCAGCATGGGGTAAACACCCTCCTAATAGTTCTCTATATTCAATTCACATGGAGTATCTGCTTTCACAGTCTAATCTCTGCATGTAGTGTTGTTCAGGCCACTCACCAGGGGTGGCCATGCAGGCACCCATGATATCTTTCCATACTTGAATAAAAAATTGAATTTGTTCTTAAATACCTCTCATAGTTCTCCAAAAAATAAGTTGTTACTCCTATTGCAGTTCATATAAAAGCACATGAAATGTTGTAAACAAAGAAATAATAGCTTTGCATCTCCAGCTTTCATACGGTATTGATGGTGATCATGTTTCTATACCAGCTTCCAAATAGACTTTCTTATACTAAATGCCATTAGAAATTTAAACCCTATAGTTGTGCTTCTAAGTGTTTAATTCTATATGTACATTTGGCTCCTGATTTTCTATAAATAGGCTTTTTATTTCAGGGACCAGATAATTTTTTTTTTTTTACTTGAGTGTAAAAGTGTATGAAACACTGAAAAGAAGGAAACGTATTATATACTAAAAGAAAAGCCTAAGAAATTAGAAGATAATCTCTTAAATTTCAGTATTTACTTAAGATTACTTAGTATTTACAGAACTTCCAGTGCTTCTATTTTTTTTTGCATCCTTACTTTTCTTGACTCTTGATTAGTTACCACATGCTCAGATAAAGACAGAAACTCCTAGCAGCTGAACTGAGTTTCTATGTAATGTGTATTTTAGAGATTTTCTTGCATATTAATATTTAATTGTTTTCAGAGTTTTGTCTTTTTAACATCTTTTAAAATGTATTAATAACACTAATTCTGATACTATAAAATTCTGTGAATTTTGTGGTAAGGACATGACATATTTTATTGGCTATGTGAATATCTGTTGATTGTATTGAACTAAATAAGACCGTGAATAAACTATTGAGCAGAGTTATACACAACAGTAAAAAGTGACATGTATAAAGTTCTTCCATTCCTTCCACAAATTGATTTTTTTTTCACTCTCAGAAGTCTCATCCCTTTGGATTAGAGAAAGATTTACAAGGAGGTTCTACCAAACTAGTTACATAAACTAACTTTTGAAAGAATTCAGGGATAAATGCACCATAGCCTCTCTGGGCAACTTGCTTCAGGGCTTCACCACTCACAGTGAAGAACTGCTTCCCTGCACCTAGCCGCAATTTCACTTGCTGCAACTTGTGACCAGCACCTTGTCCTTTCACCTAGCACCTCTGGGAAGAGTCCAGCTCCATTTGCTATATAAGCCCATTTTCGTGGTTTGAGCTCAGAGGGCAACTGAACACCACACAGCTGCTCATTCCCACCTTCCCCCTCAGAATTGAGAAGGAGAAAATAAGACAGGCTTGGGATTAAAGATAGGACTGGGAGGGGAAAATCACCCATTATGGTCACGGGCAAAAGGCAGACTCATTAGGGGAAGAAAAAAAGAACATTTATTATAGATACTAACAACAATACTTAACAGAGTAGGACAATGAGAAGCATTGCCACATCTTGAGAACACCTTCTCCCCACACCTTCCTTCCTCCCGTGCTGAGCTCTGTTCCTGATACCTCTACCTCCTCCCCCAGGGGCGCAGGAGCAATGAATGGGGGGTCCAGTCAGTGCTGTCACTTTCTTTACCTTTGGTGGGGGCAGATTCTGGGACTTGTTCCCCCTGCTCCATTGTGGTCCCGCTCTCACAGGAGACAGTCCTCCACAAACTTTCTCCGACATGAGTTCCTCCCATGGGCTGCAGTGTTCCCCACAGTGCTCCGTCATGGGTCACTAGCTTTCTCCAACTGGTGTCCCTCCCATGGCTGCAGCCCTTCCCGAGCTGCTCCAATGTGGGACACCCCATATGCTGCAATCCTCCCAGCGCTGAACTACAGCAGCGGGGATACCTTTTCCCACAAGACCCCGGCCTTCTTCAGGCACAGCACCTTGATCAACAGGCGGAAGCCACAGGCCATAAATCAATGTCTGCTCCACCGTAGATCTTCATGGGTGGCAGGGGGGGGCCGCCCTGCCGTCTCACCACAGGATACAAGGGAGTCTCTGCTCCAGTACACCTCCCCCCTCCTTTCTTGCTCCGTTCCTCCACTGACTTTGGTGTTCACCCAGCTGCAGCAATTCCTCCTCACAAGTCCGACTCCTCCTCACCACGTGCCTTCTTAAATATGTTATCGCAGAGGCGCAGCTGATTGGCTCAGTTTTGGTGCAGAGATAGAGCTGACTTGGAGCTGGGAGAGCTTCGAGAATCTTCTCACAGGGGGCCACCCCTGTATCCCCCTCCCTTGCTACCAAAAAAACCCCACCACTCAGTCCCAGGACACCCACCTTTAGGTAGTGAAACACTGGAGTCAGATCCACCCTGAGTATTTTCTTCTGAAAGATAAACCTAGTTCGCCCAGCCTCTCCTTATGCACCCTATGTGTTAGACCCCTAGCCATCCTGTACTGGCATCTTGCCAGTTCGTAAATCTTTCTGCTGAGGGCCCAAAACTGGTATGGTCTCATCACTTCCTTTGGCTTTGCAGTCTCATAATGCAGCCTAGGATGCTGTTGGTCATCTCTGCTGCCAGGGTTTTCCACTCACTCCAGTTCAGTTTACTACCCACCTAGAGCCCTAGGGCCTCCTCAGCACAGTTACTCCTTGGGCAGGCTGACCCTAAGCTGTTTTGGTAGCAGGGTTATTATCCCAGATACAAGTTTTTGTGTTTGTCTTTGATGAAATTCATGGTGTTCTGGCTGGCCCACTCCTAAATATTTCTGAGATGTTTCTCCAAAAGGCAGCCCTACCCTACAACATAATAACCACTCCCTCCTATTTAGTGTGATCCAAAGGTCTGTTCAGGGTGTATTTCATCTCATCATTCAGATAAAGAGAAAAAAATTTAGTTAGGTTTTAATGAGTTAAAAAATCTATAGTTAAAAAGACTCCTAATAGATAGAACAGTTCAATATCAAAGACTAGGAGTGGCATTTCCCAGAAAACTAAAATCCTGGGAGGAAGGCAATCTAGACTGAAATTTCAGGACATGGAATAGGGAACTGAATTCAGGACTCCCATTTTTGGAATAAACAACTAAAAGACCCTGAAGATCAAGGTTTTTTTTTTTTTTTACTTCTTCAGCTTGGTTTTTATTACATCTGTCCAGAAGCATATAATAATTTTAAAAGTTCTCATTCTTATTTTAACTTTGGTTAAATGTTTTTTAGTAAAATTTACTTGGATTAATTGGTAGTTTCACCTGCCTTAGAATAGAACTCCACAGTCTTTCTAGAAAAATGCATTACTGAATAGATCAGTGTTACAGAATATATGAAGCACAGTGTGCTACTGTTGTTTAAAGTCTGATGTCTGATAAACCACAAAATGTTTTCTGGCTTCTAAGGCCCACCACTCACCTAAGAGGCAAAAAGCATTTTGCTTGTCAATTGCAAATCCAAAGGTCACTTTCATTTTATTATCAATAGCACGTTACAAAGTTGATTATTATAAAACAATCTTTCCAATTTTGCCTGGTTTTTAATTTCTCCCTTTTTATCACCAAATGGTAATAACATACAAGAGCTTCTGTAACTTCCATCTCACAAGATGAATTGATACTTGCATCAAAACATTTGCACCAAATCAGTTTTATACAACATCAAAAAAACTGTAAGACATCTCTCTCAAATATATTCACTTTTTTTTTTTTTGTATCAATTTTTTTTAATCTGCTGTCAATACAACAATCTTTTTAATGTTATCACTTCATAAAGATTTGAATATTAAGGACATGAAGGACAGAATTATTATTATTATTGGTAGTAGTATTATTATTTTATTGGAATATTTTTTGTTGGAATGTGAACTTGCAGAATTCATGTAAATTATCTTTTTAAAGAAGAAGCCTGAAACAGGAATAAGGTCCTGCAGTTTATTGTTTAAACTCCTGGGAATTTTTTCCTTTGGTATCAAGAAAGTGTTAATTTTTTATAGGACTAGCTGTCCAAATACATTCACAAGAGTGTGAGAAATTGGTCATGAGGATGTGTGTGTAAAAATTCTGACAACATGGTTAAATACTATATTGAGATTCCCTGAATCTTTCATCATTTTGGCCATTTTTCTTACTTGGCTAAACGGGAGGATAGAATTTCAAAATAGATTTTTCTCTTTGTACTAGGAGAGAACACAAAACTTCACTTCTTAATGGGGAAAAATGGCATGGATTTGAAGGATAATGAAAAAAATTCTTAATACCTTCAGCATTCATTCTAATACAAAGTTTTTCTCTGGAATAACTTTGAATCAAAACCTCAAAATTTAAATATTTTTTTGCTTAGTAGTTCATTTTTAATCAAATCTAGTTTAGATTTAGAAGATTTATTGGCTTTACTCGGTTTAGAAGTAATTAAATTATATCCCTCTATTATTACCTCTGGGTTGAAAACATTCCCTTCTGTCTCCATTAGGCTTGTACCCAATTGCTCACATCTTTCCTCACTGGCAGTAATTGTTTCATGCAGAGAGTCCAGCTGTTAGGCCATAATATCATTGTCACAATCTATCATATTCAATGAGTTCTGGAAAGTTAAATCACTTTTGAAGCCTACAATGAGAAGGTATCTAAACATAACTTTGCATATATAAGACAAGATGCTTTTACTAATAAAAGTTCTGTTTATTCTTGTTTTCAGCAATCCCAAAAATGAGTTTCACAAAAATCCCATGAGGAAAAAAGAAAAACAAACAAACAAACAAACAAACAAACCAAAAAACAAACAAACAAACAAACAAATTACAAATAAGCCTCCTGTTTCAATTTCTGAAAACACAGATTTTTTTGTTGCACTCTTGGAAATTGATACTCTTCTGCATTTTATTTGCAGGAAAATGTCTCTTGTACTACAGAAGACAAATCCTTCAAGGTTTGTTGAGTCCAGTCAGACACACTGTAGGTTACTTTATGGTGTGGAGTCAAAATCTTCAAAGATGACTGATTTTATATCTTTTTGACTTCAAACTTGACAAGTTTGTAAAATTCTTTGATTTGACCTGCTTTGATATTCCAAAATAGTATCACTTATTCACAGCTAGTATTGTTCTCTTCTCTTCCTAAAATAATGAGTTTGGTGCTGATGTTGCAAGGGAAAAGCAAAACCCTAGTGGATGGACAAATTCATATCTTGGGGAAAGTGGCTCCTGAAAATAATGACTGTAAAATAATTTGAAAGTTTTTAGATTTTAAAACCTATGTACATACAAGTTATTGTTGTTATATTATCATTAAATAGGTTTAAGCAGCACTAGATTTTAACTGTGATGATGTATTATAGGTCTATAAAAATGTCATATCTTAACCTTTATAGAACTCGGAATTGACATGATGCTACTTAATATTCTTCACTCATACTGTTGAAGACTTAAGGCAGCTTGTCTTCTGAGGTGTATTAACCAACATGACAGAGACTATAGGGATATTTTGACACATGTCAAATCAAGGTAATAGCTATATTACCCAGGCAGCATAAGGAGATGATTATGAAATTCCACTGTACTGCAAACCTGTCACCATCTGGAATAGAACCTGAATTTTTACAGAAAAGTTGGGGTTGTTTTATATTTGTAAGTACTAATATCTTGTAAGGAGCTATTACCTGTAACTCATCTGAGATATATCTATATTTCAGATACAGAATTTTAAAGTACATAATTTGATGCCTTGCCCCAATGGTATTGTTCTTCAGAAAAAGAAAGAATCTTGGTTGGATGATTTTCCTGAATTTATTTGTGAGGGATGAGTATACTGAACTATGCCTTGGACATTTTGATGGAACTTTATAGCCCAGTTTCAATCAGATGATGTAATACTGGGGCTCACTGCTGCTGTAAATAACTATTCAGATGTGTTTACTCATAACAGGATAAATTCACCATGTCTCTACAAATTAAACAGGGCCAAGACATGGGGCCAAAGAGCTAATTCTGAGTCTTCAGGGCTGTCGCACACTCAATGAGATCTGGAGCTCTGTTTTGGCCCGAGCCTACAGCCGTCTCTTGACACCGTGGAGGACATGATAAACAAGGGACCACACCAACCAATCTGCCTTTGGCAGAATTCAGCCATCTTACTGGGCAGATCTGTGGACACAAGCAGAGGCATGGCACAGCTGCCTTCAGAGGCAGAAAAATCTCCCTGGCCTGTTACATTAACTAATAGCTGCTGTTTCTGTAGAGCAATGCTGTCTTGTGCCAGGGGTTGTGTGACTGCAAGGGGAACAGTAAAATAACATAGCCCTGTATAGCCTGCTTCTTACCATGCAGATGCCCTGCTATATCCATGCCATGCTGCAGCTTTCCTGACATCTTAGAAATGCCTTAGAAAATCATAAAACACTGAGGCACAAAGACAGGCATCAAAAGGTTAGATGGTGAGATAGCACTGTCATTTGTATTAGAGAAATGGGTCATTTTGCTATGAAAATGGAGAAGAGAGTAAGTACTAGTGTAAAGGAGATTCATTTGAGCTATTTTTGCTCTGTAGCTCAGGTCACTGACTCAGCATGTGCTACTCTAAGGATGCATGGATGCTGTGATAGGCCTTTTTTACAGGAAGGGGCTGAGTTCTCCCAAATGGCATCTAACAGATAAAAACACTATTGTATGAGCTCCAGTTACAACCCTGCCAATAACATCACTGTAACATATATTTTCAGAAAACTAAAGGGAGAAAATGAGGTAATCAGTCCTTAACATTTCTGTATATGTCCATGTCAGGGGAATTTATATTGAAAATTGCCATTTGCTGTATGAATACTATCTCATTTTCCCACTCAGACATGAATTAACTAGAGGAAAAATGGAGAAAGAGTTGACTGCAGTATATATTCCTTTACCATGTGATACAGCAGAAAGACACAGCTGAGCACATTTCTCTGAGGTGGCATCCAGCCCTACATCCTGCTTAGTTTCTAAAAAAACTTAGAATTTCCATATGCTACCTATGGTGTCCTTATAAAATTCCTTGGAGATAAGGCTGCTTCTCCTGCATTATTACATTTGTACACCGTGATAATTACTGAAATGTCAGAATGGAGTAGAGTTGGATTGCAGTGTGGGCAGCCTGGAGAGTGTCTCTAAGGTAATATCAAGTACGAGGTATGGAAGACAGATTCCTTGAGCCAGAACTAGTTGGACTTCTTATTTATGGTATTTTGTCTTTTGATTGTCACTTCAGATATTAAAATAAAGTAACTGATTATTTTTTTTTTTTTTCAGAATAAAAAATCTCAACAATGTCTGCCTTACTTTTTCTTGAGAATATGTAAAATACAAGATAGTGAAAAGTATTATTTTGTCCACATCACTAAAATGAACACTGCATTCTTTTGTTCCAGTAATTATTATGTTAGTGTAATCTTAGCAAACATAATCTTCTGTCAAGCTAGTGTTCTCTGTAGTGCTTTAAAAATCCTATTTATGTAAATAATGGAAAATTATTTTAATTTAAGACTTTTGCCAGTAAGTCCATTCATTACTAGAATTTTGAAACCATTTATTTAGGGCCAGATAGACTTGCACATAATCTTGCAAGTTATCAAAGTTATCACAGTAGCTAACACACAATGTAGATACAAATCTGGCCCAAAATAAATAAATCCTGGTACTGAGTAACAAAGATTTACTAGCAATAAACTCAAATGCAAATTATTAAACTACTCACGTGAATAAGTGATCAGCTTGAATGAGTAGAAAACTCTGGCCCCTTTAAGTCCCAGCATAGCAGCAAAGAACTAAAAAAACAATATAAATCAGTGAACCATAGCCAGAATTGTTAAGAGAAAATTGATTTTTTAAAATGCTGAAAATATATCTTAATAGCTATGTATACCACTGAATTTAGCAAATTTCTCCAATAGAATAAATTGATAAATCTAGTCCACTTCACTGCCAGATGTTACTGAAATTATTTCAGGATCTATAAGCAAGAGTGGTGTATGCATAATCACATGTTGTCACAAATTTGGCAGCTACTCTCATCTTTGCTTCATTGCATTACATGGTTCCCATTTGTCATTTAGTGTCACAAACTCTCAAGCATGAGCAATTAGAGCGCTTCAGCTAACATGATGTTACAATGGTTTAAATGAAGAGCAGAAACTCACTTTCTAAATGTAGTCCTTAGAGACAGACAAGTAAGATTACTCATAAGTGCCTAACAGAGTTGATTAACAGGTATGTTTCCAAGACTCATCTCCTTATATTAGACCCAAAAAGTGAAAAAATGATCACATCTTTATCAATTAAGCTAACCCAACTATTAAAACTCTCTCTTGAAATGAATATAAACCTATTTAAGGATGATTATTGTACCTTTCTTTCTTTCTACTTTCTGTTTAACTTGTCATTAAAGTCTTTCATGTCTCTGATTAGTTTTGAACCCATTAATTACAGGGCACTACACTGAAAGAAACTGTCTTTGCAAATGAGTAGCTAGACAGGGATTTTTCTTTTAAGGCACAATCTAAAAAAAAAAAAAAAAAAAAAAAAAAAAAAAAAAAAGAAAATATTAGGTTTGGTTGTTTTAATTTCTCTAGGGACACTGTTAAAGCAAAAGACAAAGGTTTCAGTGCTCTTCTTTTTAAGATAGACCATCATGTTTTAGAATGCAGTTTGTAAGACTGCATACAAGGACTTAAGCAAACACACACCATGATTTCTTGGAAGAGAAGAATCCCTTGTTTGTGATTTTAAAACTGACAAACTCCCATGTATAGTCAAAATGTATTCCAAATAGAACTCACTCATGTTTGTCTACAGATGAAATTCATACATACCAGAATTTACCATCCTGTGTTTGTATCTTGTACTGCAGGGATGGCTGCAGAGCACTGCGATGCTGTAGTGCTTCAGCAGATGGTGAATTGGTTTACTCTTTTTTTTCTACTAGGAGTCATAGTATTACTCCTATAAATTGTACACAAGGCTATGCCAAGTTTATTCTATGCCATGTACCCTCCTTTCTTCTGTATAATTTTATTTCACTCATCCTTCTCTCTTACCATTAGACTAAACTCATCAACAGTCATCATAAGCTTGTTCTTCTCCACTATTTTTTCCACTTGAAAGTACTTGTCAAAAATATGAATTGCTTACTTCTCATAATTAGAAGGAAGCTATACTTACATGCCATTTGCAACATCTTTTACATAAAAACTACTATAACTATTATCAGACTTGGTTGTTTAGCCACACTGAATTTACTGATTCATTTCCATTTCTCTTACAGCTGTATATTTCTGGTAATTTTGGAATATGTTATACATAGGTCTTTGTTCTGAATTCACTTGTATTAACCATAATTTTCAGTAGATGTACTCCTAATTTACTGTGCTATACATAAATGTTATTATGTCCCTTATTTTTTCTTTATTCTTTTGCATATCATCTATATTAAACCATTGCTTATGCTTTAAGTACAAAATAATATACAACACAGACAAAAAAGAAATTAAAAAAAAAAAATGAGTCAAAAGAATATGACTGTGCTCAAAACCTCATTTTTGTTTATATCAGGCAGACAAATAAACAGAAACATGACTCCATTAATCATAAATATAATTGTTCTGATTCTATAAGACCTTTAAATATCCGAGTGATGTTCATCATTTCTCCTCCTCTTACTTCTTGCTGTTTGTTCAGCTGAGCACAGTTTTATATATACCTGAGTTCTATTCTTTTTTGCAGAAATCAGATGCACTACAGTTTTGCAGTGGTAAACTTTTCAAGCGAAACTGGATGTTAGGAATAGAAAAATATATTTTAACTGAATTCTTGCACATTGTAATTAAGTATTCTATAAACACATGTATATGTTTAGATATTTATATATATTATATTGTACATGCATATTTTAATTCTGAGCACAAATGATACTCTAGGTTAATAGCAAATGAGTAAAATGTAAGCTCTACAGAGTTTACCTGTTAGAGGAATAGATAAGTATTTCAAGCTCTTGTTCAAAAATTAGACTTAAGATATTGTGGCATAGTAAATAACATCTCTTTCATACAGAAAGTTCTGTAATGCTTTGAAAAAAGCTAGAATACCATAGTTCATTTCTCATAAAGAAAAATGTTATGCTCCAAGTGGTTCAATAATGCAATTACAACTTTGTACATACAAGGAATAACATAGGATTAAATAAGCAAATAATTAGTAGATCAAAACTCAGAGGTAGTGAATAGTTTCACTTTGGGAAACTCTGGATGTCACTTGCTCATCACAAACTCAGCAGCTCTCAGGGTTTGTCTAAGAGAGGATAGATGAAGAGTATGCTATGGAATAAATTCAGGCAGAAGAAAAATCATAACCTGTAATAAAATAAGCAACAGTTAAAAATGTATTTTCTGCACTATACCACCACAAACTGGTGCATTTGGAAGGAAAACTCTAGAATTTCTTATGTTGATCATTCTTGGGAATTAAGATCACAAACCTGCAGGTGTGCAGTCATAGCTAGAGGGGAGTAAAAGCTAAGAATGTGCCAAGAATGTTAAATGCCATGTAAAAATAATCCAGTTTGCTCAATCACTGTGAGGATCTGCAGCTTCTACCTATGCTATTTAAAGTGACAGAGGTCCTCTTTACTGGAATACTCATTGGGTATGGTGTGTGACATCATGGAGGGCATATCTCAAGGGATATTTATGCACATGATTTCACTTGCTTACAAACTAGTTTTGGGTTGCTCTCATGTACTCCTCCTACAAAAGAGAGATTTCTGCCACCTCTCATCACCTTAAGAGCACTGCCAACAAGTCAAAGAAAGTGATCCTTCCCATCTGCTCAGCAGTGCTAAGAGGCATTTGGAGAGTTGTGTCCAGTTCTGTGTTCCCTGGTACATGAGAGACATGGACATACTGGAGTGAGTCCAGCAAAGGGCCTCGAAGATGAAGGGACTGAAACATCTGACATATGAAGAAAGGCTGAGAGATTTGGGACTGCTCAGCCTGGAGAGGAGAAGGCTCAGGAGGATCTTATCTATGTGTATAAACACCTGACTGGGAGGGACAAAAAAGTTGTAGCAGACTCCTCTCAGTGATGCCCAGTGAAAGACAAGAAGCAAAAGGCACGGACTGAAACACAGAAAATTTTGTTTAAACATAAGAATGAAACTAGTTATTGTAAAGTCAGTCAAACAGCAAAACAGGTTGCCCAGAGAGGTTGTGGGATCTCCATCCTTGGAGACATTCAAATACAAACTGGACACAGTCCTGGGCAACTGTTAGGTTTTGTGATAAAAACTGACCTAAACTCACAGGGGCCCACAGGGGCCCACAGAGACCCAAAGGCAGATGAGGAAACCCAGATGATACCTTGCCCCAACTACTCCAGGGCCATCACAGGAAAGTCATCAGCCCATCTAAGGTCCTTCTCAACAAGCCCAGAGAAGGACAAGAGCACAAAAGAAGTCAGGATCCCAAATTAAGGACTCAGAAGGGACACCCTGTCTGAGCCCCTCTCCCAGGGCTTTCCCAACAGAATCTCAGCCCAAGTGTCCAGGCATGAAACCCATCAAGATGAGTCAACACTAGGCTTGGACTTTTGGACTATGGAGGTTTGCTGCCCAGGGGTATAGGGCACATTATGAGATTCAGGGGAAGAACATTTTGGGTATTGTACAAGACTTCTTACGGGTTATTTAGGAGAGGAAGCAAAGGTGGGAAAAGGTATGGATGTAGGTGACATGGGGAGGAACAATCAGGGGAAAATTTATTTTCTGTGTGCATGTGTGTGCATACAGGAGAGCCTGTGGTGCCAGCAGCTGGAGTCAGACAATAAATTGGAGTGCCCACGTGTCTGTGGTGCCAGTAACTGGAGAGACTGGAGTGAGTGAAACCATGCAACAGCCTCTGGAGTGAGACCAGGGGCCAGAGGCCCTAATGTCCATTGTGCCAATGACTGGAGGGAGTGTGGATGTGTGAGTGAGTATGTGATCACTAGCAAAGATGAAGCTGGACCAGTTGGCAAGTAGGTGAAGTAGCCTGAGACTCAGGTGTGTCTCTAAGGGTGAGACAATGGGGCAGTTGGCTAGTGGGCAGCCAAGGCGTCCCTGTCAGCTTCTGGAGAGTGTGGAAGTGTCCCTAGAGGTAAGGCACCTGGAGAAACAAAGAATTCAGGGATAGCAACTGGGCAGACTGAGTGTCTGAGCCCAACTGTTAGAGGGATCTACTTCGAACACATGCATATATGTATTTCTCACTAATGGACATCCATCCTGCTCAGCTAGAGAGGGAATAGGATGAAGCTGTTAGTGCTGTATGTGTCTATGTGAGTGTGGACTGTGTCTGCCTTTATTATCTGTGTGGCCATCCATGTATATATGTATATGTGCAGGATTCATGTGTTTGTGTGTGCCTACACGTTCAGTCTCGCTATTGGTTGGACCTGTGGAAAATGGAGCTGAGACATACTTGCCTGCTGGACTACGGGATTGAGGCCCCTTAACATCAAACAGCTCTAACTGATCCTGCTCTGAGCGGGGTGTTGGACTAGATGACCTCCAGAGGTACTTTCCCACTTCAGCCATTCCATGAGTCCATGTTTCAAGAAGTTGTCTTCTACTTCATAGATAGTCCAATTTATCTTCATGAAATGAGAAACACACTTCAGTATAAATAGTACATCTTGCCCTTTAAGGACCTGCAAAGAAGGGTTGGTGAACTGTTTGGCAGGTGATAGCGTACAGTGCTGAAAGCAGAGAAAAATAATTGGGGAAGATATAGTAGAAATGGGAGAGGCAGTTCAACTTGTGTTGCAGCTTTTGCCTCTTCAGAGACTCAGGAGGAATTTAGGTTTGGTGGCTTGCACTGAAGGAAGGTAACTCCTGGCAGCTTCTCCTCTTTCCTGTGGAGTTCCTGCCAGCCCTGTGGAGCAAATGGCTTCAAACAGAAAGTGTGGTGCCCATGTGGGTGCCCATGGCTTGTTAAGCAGCTCACAGCCATCAACTGCAATGCCAGCTGGCTGGGCTGGGGATACCAAGTCTGCTGTTGCAGTGTTAGGTGACTGTGCAGGGAGAAGGGAAGAAAAACTGATGAAGTCTCACTGATGCAGTCTTTTGGGAGCAGCCCTAGTGTGAATGACATGTCTTGATGTATTGTAATTGAAAAAGAGAAAATAAATCATGAAGGCAAAACTGGTTTTGTGATACAGTATCTTAAGTACATACATTTTTCTTAGAACAAGGTCTTTTTTTTCTCCTAAAAAACATGAAAAAAATTTTGAAGTTCTCTGACTACACATGATGTGGCTTTATGTGGTATCATTACCACAGTCTCTGAACACCCCATGGATTTTTAACATCTCTATACAAAAATGTATTTATCTTCAATGCTATAAATAATTTTGTTCTTCCTACATTATCCTCCCTCTTAATTTTCTTATACACTCTCACTCCCAGTACTCATCCACGTAGTTCATTTGTCAGTTTTCCCCATAGTCATTATTTCACCATCCTCCTGTATGTAGCTCATTTGTGTGGTACCACTTCCAGGTCTTATCTGTGAGGCTCATACCTATTCCTCATTAAACATCACTCATAGACCTATTCTGCAGTGTGCAGCCCACAAAGGAATTAACTTTATTCAGAGCACTAATATTAAAATTTTAATATTAGATCTCAATACATCTGTTCCCTATTCTCTAACCTTTCCCTGTTTGTCTACTTATCCTTCACCACAAAATTCTTAAGAAGCAAATGTCTGTTCCTGAATAATAAGAACCAAACAGACATGAGCCAGTACTAAATAATGGATAGCTGTGGTAGAGAAAATGAAATTCGGATGTATATTGAGTCAGCAGAAGCTTGTGTTAATGCCTGAATTTGTCTTATCTCCTACTGTAAGGAGGTTCGTTGAATTTTTGTCTTTACAATACTGTGCTCATATGAAATTTTACATTGTTTTCTATGAATGAACTTTCATCTATAACAATGAGAAATAACAGGAAAAAGTTCTTTCACACATGTATAATTCCCTTAATTTCTCGTTTGTGAAGATGATGTCCAAACTCACTTTTTAAAGAGTGACTTCAAGATTGTAAGGTAATTCACAGAATTAGTGAAGGAAGTACATTGTCACAGTCCTGTCAATAGTGTTCCCACAGAGTACAGAAATTCTTACTTATATATGTGTTTAATCATATTGTAACTACAAGAATAGAGTTTTTGAAAGAAATTAACAGATTAATTAAAGGGTCTATTTATATTGATGTATTTTTCTTGTATTATCTCTGTCTGCCATTCACTTTATCTGTAAACTATAGACGTTTCACAAAATCAGATTACAGTATTCTCCCATGGTAGCAAATGGCTTATTTTAGAAGTCTACTTTAGGATGAGATTAATATTACCACAGAAGTTCCACTTTATAAGCGATGACAATAAAGTACATATAGACAGTTAGCTCAGATATAAACCTCTGATACATACTAGAAATCTGCCTTTGGTAACATGAATGTCTTGTAGTTTAGCAGAAGGAAAAATTTGGACTTTTCCCTTTAATTTAATTCATTACATTTCCACTTTCACAAAAACATAAGGCTAGTGAGATGATATTTTTAAGCCTATATTATATCAAGTGAGATTCTAGCATATTTGTGTATTTGCAGAGCTGTGGAACAAGCTGTACTATCTTCAGCTGTACCCTGCACTTTCAGAGCTTGGCTCTCACACCCTTTTGTATCCTCTTTATTCAAATTTGGCCTTATGTTTAATAGAAAATAATTGAAGTCATGTCTTACATTGATGTTTCTATAAATTTGAACAACTGGAGGCATCTTTTTCCATTGTTTATCTGGAGGGGTACAGATCTCTGGTGCTCCTATATGCTGCCCTAAACACTTAAGGCAGGTTTTATATGACCACCTGGGCTAGTTGTCTAGATCCCTTCTGCAGTCAGTTTTGAAATGTGCCTGTAGAGCACAATTAATCTCATTCTAAAAATCAGATTAATTCTAATCTACAAGTGTCTATTTCTCTCCCTTCACTATAAAAGAAGTCCAGACAATCATCTCTAAAATATTAATCTCTAGTGGGGACATCAAAAGGCACAAATCCTTCTCAAAGTATTTGACCTAATCTTTAAATAAAAACAGTGCCTCTCCTGTGTTGAATTATTTCTTTTGAGCTCACTATTCAACTCAATAGCAGCGGCTCACTCCAGGCAATCGTTAATGATGTCAAATACATGCACCACATCAGCAGTTATGGAATTACTGTGAGCTTTGAGTGATATGAAGCTGATCACCTGCAATGCAGAGTTATTTACACTTCTCATGACATTTCAAACTTTAGCTAAAGGGAATGTCTTCTTTCGATCTCAAACTCATTTTAAATTTTACAGTAATATCACAAAACTTTATATCAGTAGTATCAGGTCATATTTGTTGACTGATTTTTGTGGACATTGTTGTTGTATGCAGCACTAAATGAGCATTCAGCCAAATCTTAAGGTAACCTTCCTGCCTCAGCCATACAATGTATATAATATTCCGTGTACTGGACTTCTCTCTGCCTTCCTCAGATAACCACATGAATACGTCTATTTTTTTTCAGACAAGAAAACTGAGATTGGCAGGGTGATATCAGTAAGACTACAAAGGTCTCTGGGTAGACCATGCCTTCTAAGGCATTGATTTCTATGCTTATTTCATCTTCATCTCCTTATATCAAAACTACAATGACAAAGACTGAGTGTGCCATCTGACAATATTGTGACATGCTAAATGAAAAGCTGTGTCCCAGCTGAAGTTATATAAGGCAGAAAAGAAAGGAAAGGACCATATACTCTGAATTGCATTCTCATTAGTTCTGTTTTCTGAGCTCCAAATTCTGCTTTCTTATAAATTCAGGCAACTGAGTTAATTAACATTTAGGTCAATGTTTACTTCAGTCCAATATCTCTCTGGAGCAAAATTAAAGAAATTGTCATCTATTTTTATCAATCTATCTTTTTGTCTGCCAGTGAAGATATTAATATAATTAAATCATGACCAGAAGTAGCCTAGGATTTTGATTCATAGATTACTACCCCAAAATGTTGCTCCTTTACAGATTTTCCCTCTAATTTATTGTTTTTCCCCACTTTTCTCCTCTGCTTCTGGCGCACAGATGAACCAGTTTAATAGTTACTGGTGGGGATTATTTCAGTGCTTGCTGCTTGAAGTGCAGGCTGCGACGGGAAAGGCTGACAAATTGTTCCCCATGGTACTGAAAGATTTTGAATTTTAGTACTCTGCAATTTTCTACCTCCCAATAGACATTACAAAATGAGGAAAAGATTTAGTTTTTTCTTTAAACAAAAAAATCATGGAAAAGATGCAGTTCATTTTGTAGTAAATGTGGGTAAAGGAGTTGATAAACCTGTGGATGCAGGTAAATGTCATTGAAATGAGCAGTACCTTAAAATAATGGATTTTTGAGGCCTTATAATAGTTGGTATTATCAAAGGATGCACCAAAGATGTATTATTTAATTTTGTTCCTGTTTCTGTTTGTCATTGTAATAAAGGCATAGCTGTTATAACCCTCCTAAGTAAACTAGTTAGAGGATCCCCAATTTACAGAGCATGAACAACAGATGTTTCTGTTTGTTTAGGAAAATTATTTCAACTTCTATGTGCTATATTTTATTATATTTTTCTAAATTATTATCTTATAAAGATGGACTGAATATTTGTGAGCTTCAGTAGTGAGTTTTCACTGAATTGCACATAATTATTTTATTCAATTTAATTACCAGGTTTTATATATGATCTAAAGGGAACACTATTTCATTACCATTCAAAGTATACCTAATAAAAACACAAACACACTCAAAGTCTGCACAGCACCCACACCAATGAGTGACTAATTGATTTTAGAGGTTTTGTTCTGTATGGTGTCAAATGGTTTGGGAATTTGAAAAATAGCAGTAAACCTTGCCCAACAGTCCCTTAAGGGCTCAAGTCCTAACACTAGTTCAGCATCCTCAATCAAGTCTTTCAATAATGACAAAGTAGCAGCTGAAACAAGCCCAAGCACTGATGAGAGTTCCCCAGCCTCCATGCCAGTGTCCTCTGCCTAACCAGACCCAAACTTATCTGTAGCTGTCAGAACAAACATAACTTAAATTTATCAGCCCCTGCTGGTTCATGGGCCAAATCCAGTGCTAACATCCACACCAGCACTAACTCTAACCATTGGCTGCAGGGGGCTCTGCTCTGTCACACCTCCATTCCTCCAGTGACCCTGGTGTTCATGCAGCTGCCTCAACTCCTCCTCACAAGTCTGACTCCAACTCATCAGGTCCCTTCTTAAATACATTATCACAGAGGCACAGTTACTTGGCTTGGCCTTGGTGCAGAGGAGAGTCCAATCTGGAGCTGGAGGAGCTTTAAGAAGCTTCTCTGTCCTGGTTCAGGTTGGAATAGAGTTCATGTTCGTTTTGGTAGCTGTAGGATTGATGATGTACACTGAGATTCCAGGGGATCTCCAGCTCTGTGTGCCCTTGCTTATGTGCAGGTGCATGGGGGGCGGGGGGAGCACAGCTGGAGGTCTGGGCCCCGATTGGCCGATAGTCCATGTCATGTGACATTGTGCTCACTATATAAAGGCAGGAGTGGGCTGGGAGGGGCTGCCACTTGTGGGAGTGTGGCTGTGGGGCCTTTGTGTTTGGGATTGCCAGCTGGGAGCAGGTGGGTGTCGGTCAGTGGGTGATGAGCAGCTGTACTGTATATTACCTGCTGATACTGCTGTCAGCGTGTTATTCTGTTACTGTTATTAAACTGTTTTTATCTCAATCCCTGAGTCTTCCTTTGCCCCTCTGATTCCCTCCCCATTCCCGAGTGGGGGGAGAGTGGGTGAGCGGCTGCGTGGGTTTAGCTGCTGACCAGGCTCAAACCACAGCATTCTCCCAGGAGGACACCGTTGTAGCCCCTTCCACTGCTACCAAAGACCCCACGTTATTCATAGTCAGCACATTCCAAACCACACCTCTGAGAATCATGTATTTTTGTCATTAAAATCCACATTCACTACACAAGACCATATTCACATAAACACAATAACAAAAACAAAACAAAAGAACTTCCCCACACCAAGATAAAAATAACATTAACACAATACTGAGACACGGTACACAAAATCCACCCCTCGTCCCTCCACCACACAAAAAAAAAGAACCTTCTCCACAGTTACAACAGGAATTCCAAAGATCATTCCTCTAATGGAATTCAGTAATTCAGTCTATGTTTTTCCCATTACCTCTCCCAGTTGCTGTCCTTATCAGCTCCCATTCTTCTGCCCCACCTTGAGCACCAAAAAAGACTATCATGGTTTGAGCTCAGAGGACAACTGAGCACCACACACATGATCACTCTCCTTTTTCTCCCCCAGTGCTGGGAAGGAGAAAATTGAGCAAAAGGCTCAGCAATCGATATAAGGACAGGGAGGCGTGACTCACCCATTACAGTCATGGGCAAAAGACAGACTCCTTAAGAGAAGAAAAAAAAGAACACTTGAATTCAGACACTAACAACAACACTTTACAGACAGAGTGGGACAGTGAGAAACATTGCCACAACTTGAGAATACCTTTCCCCCCACCCCTCCCTTCTTTCCAGGCTCAGCTCTTCTCCTGATATCTCTACCTCCTCCCTCTAGCAGCACAAGGTCAGGGAATGAGGGGTGCAGTCAGTGCTGCCACTTTTTTTCCACCTTGGGGCAGGGGGAACTTCTGTCACTCTCCCCTGTTCCAGCATGGTCCTCCTCTCACAGGAGACAATCCAGCACAAACTTTTTCTGACATGAGTCCCTCCCACAGGCCTCAGCTTTTCCCTAGCTCTCTGGTGTGGGTCACCCCCTGCATGTTGCAATCCTCCCAACACTGAACTACAACAATCAGGGTTTCTTCTCCCCACAGAGTCCCAGCCTTCTTCAGATGTAGTCATCTGAGATGATGTGTGCTCCTCCACTGGCTGCAGGTTAACATCTGCTCTACCATAGACCTCCATAGGTGATGGGGGGGGGACCATCCTGCCATCTCACCACAGGAAACAGGGGGGGTTCTGCTGTGGCGTACCTCCCCCTGCTTCTCCTCCTTTCTTCCACTGGCCTTGGTGTTCACATACATGTCATAACTCCTCCTCACAACTCCAACTCCTCCTCCCACATCCCCTTCTTAAATATGTTACCACAGAGGTGCAGCCACCATCATTAATTGCCTCAGCCTTGGTGCAGAGGCAGGTCTGACTTGGAGCTGGGGGAGCTTTGAGAAGCATCTCACAGAGGCCACTGCTGTATCCCCCTGCCTCGCTACCAAAAACCCTCACTACTCACAAAAACCCAGCACATTTTCTTATTAGACTCATTCCAAATACCTCTCCATCTGTCCCTGATGGCTTACACCTCAACCTAATTCTAACTGGTTTATGGATTTGTTTCTATCCAGGTTTTAGATAAACCAAGTTGTCTGAATTTATTTATTTATTTATTTGTTTGTTTCTTTTATTTATTTATTTATTTATTTATTTATTTATTTTCCTGGAATACTCAATCCCTATGGTACTGCAATGATTCCTGTTGATTCCTCTTTGGTCAAATCCTATTCCTGATCTCAGTCCTAACACCAGTCTGGTAAACCATAAAACATCAGAATTATCATGACCTGTAAACCTTTCCAGTCTCAGCTCAGATCAGTAGACCAGTCTGAACTCTGAATCATCTTCCCCAGATGGAAAATCTTTTAATCCTTACCACTGGATCACCATCAGACAAAGCTCTCCCTTGACCCTTTCTCTAATTCTGCTTTGTAGATGTCTTAATCTCTTTTCTTACCATTAGTTGCTAATGAGGTCAGTCATAAATGACAGTACTCTTATAATCAAATTTGTCATAGCCTCAAAGATCATGCTGTCTGGTAGCATCTAGATCATTAAAACTTCGAGACTAGACTCTAATCCTAATCTTGAAATTCCTGTAGCTCCTAATCCTGAAACCAGCCTTCTTCAAAAATCTTATGTTCTGGGTATGAAGGCAGCAGAAATATCTTTTTGCAGTCCAAATTGAGGAATGTGAATATTAAATGTAAGCTATGACATGCTGTGTGCTTTACCCTTTTAGTTAGCTGTAGGTGCTTTCCTGCTTGATGCTCAACAATGTGACTGCTCTGATTCCCACTAGGATATCTAAGTCATCCGCTGCATTGGGACCAAATGTTTTCTAGTCCTAGGTTCTACATATTTGGATGTATGAATCCATTACTGAGACTCACCTATAGTGGTATAATGAGGCAATGATTTACAGGGCATATAGTTTAACATTGAACTATCTGCACCTTTTCATGCTGAACTATTAATGAGGAATAGAAGAAAATATCATTACATCTAAAGTTTACAGGTTATTTGTTAAAGTTGATTTAGAATTCATTCAAACCAGATAAATTCCTAATGGTACTTATGAGAAATTGTATTCAGAATAAAAATGTCATGATTTCATATTGTTGCTGAGAATCCTTCCTTTTCTCCTAATAAAATTAATTTTTATAATTATTAGGATCACTAGGAAAGTAATTATTTTCCTCATTATTTTATATTGGCTAAAACTGTGTTGTAAAATCTTTAGTGTCCTTTACTGTTTCTGATAGCACAAATATAACAGCAAATAGATTTTGGTCTAATTGTTGTCATGGAAGTGCCACTATTTTTACTTTAGTCACAGGTTATTAGAGTCAAAGATGTGGCTCTGCAAGTATTTCAGAATAATTTTTCTGGAATTGTTCTGTGGAGAAACTGATGGCCTCCATGTGACAATACTGATATTCTTTCATGTGATCCTCGTCCCACATTCAAATCATACATAATTAATTGTCAGCACCATAAAAGTCATTCTTAGTCCTTTCATCAACGTTTTCTTTTGTGGATGGTGACACCCAGACTTCCTTACCAGAGTAGCATTTCTTCTTTATACATGGTTGATGAAGACTGTCCCCGAAGAATAATTTATTTCTCACATCGTTTTGTTTTAAGGGATCTATTTTTTTTCCCTGAATCTTCCATACTGAGAGAATTTTCTCACTCACTGTTAAAACCCAGAAAATGAAGAAATTGATCAGTGAGATGTGATCTTCATATTTTCTTAAGAAACTGAAAAAGAGCAGAGTTGAAAAATAACCTTGAATTATATGAAGTAAAAAAGTGGTGGGAAAGTGCTATCTGTTCCATCAGAAATTCTGTCCAGATGAAAAATGTGAGAATTAAGAAAATACTTAGGGAATAATGAAAATGTATATTTATCCTAAAATGTTGGGGAATATTCTACATGGAGCATAACATTGGGTTGCCCATCTGTTTTTCGGTCAGACTTTTCCTGTTGCTCAGTTAAAGAGATAAATAGCCTCAGAAAAAAATTTACCCAGCTATCTTATTTTTATTAGGCTAAAATAAAACACAATCAGAACATACCACTTGCTGTCTCTATTCACTGACTTAGGGGCCTTAAATTCACAAATGTTTACCTTGTTTTCAATTTAAAAAAGAAAAAATCAGTGCCATCAACTTAAGATTGCATGTACTGATACCATCCGGTTACAAAGAATTACACTTCAGATTAATAGTTTTTGATAAATGACAACTTCCAGGACTGAAGAAATTAAAGCAGAAAAAGCAGGGTAGCATTCATATTGAATAAAACCTATCAGCACACATTGGGGAAGAAAAAAAAACAAAACAAAACAAGATAAAACAAAAGCATGTTTCAGGAAAACATTTGATGATTTTCAATTAAAATTCAAAATTTTAAAATATTTAGTTGTGCTATCTTTAAACTTTGATTTCTAGCTGTCTAAAAAACTAAAATCTAAAGCTTCCTGTGTTCTTAAATGCACTGAGTGGATTTTCAGTCTCAAAAAGAATTAATATTTGATACCAGCTACTAGGAAGAGAATAAGTTCTAATAAATAAGTACTTTTGATAAGTCACCTCAGTTATTCACTCTGAATCATGGCTGAGTAAAGTGACTAAAAGAGAGATTGTGGTATGATGTGATTTAAGAATATTATTTCTCTGCATAAATACAAGGGATAATGTGTGCCAAAATTAGTATTAAGAAAAGTTTCTAAAATCAACTGACGCTTAGCTTGAATATCAATAATTGACAGCCCCTTTGTTAATTTAAATCAGATTCTACTTAATTGATTTTCCTTAAATTCAATTTTATAAATAAGAATATCTCCAATCTAAGCAAATTAAAGCATTTCATACATTTTCTACACACCGGTTAAACTCTGTATATTCTCTATACCATTTGAACAGTCTCATCAACATTATTGACTTTTTCTTCTAATGATATAGGAGCATATTACACACGTTTCTGTTTAAGTGAGGTGTCATACTCTAAAACCCTATCTGCCTGAAAAACATTATATAAAAGTCACATTTCACAATTCTAAATTACTTTTTCTTATCTGGCTGTGTTAAAAAAGAATAGTTATAGAATAAAAACATCAGCTGAATAATATCTGAACTCCATACAAAGCTAACAATTTCTGGGGCTATGGAGTCTAGGCTGCCCATATCTCTCTAGCTCTTTCAGAAATACAAAAGATAAAAATAAAAGAAATCCCAATATTGTTGTTTCTCTCAGTTTAGGTCTTCAGAGCCATATAAGCCAAACACATTCAATTAAGCTATTTTAATAAGGTGAGAAAAGCTACATCAGAAAAATTAACACAAAATTAATTAGGTCAGGGTTTGACTGGGGTAGAGGCTTCATACAAGTAATAAATTGCTTAAGTGGGTTGATGTTTAAGCAATGTGTGAATAAGAGCATTCCTCTTATATCTAATGTTTAATCTGACAATATGCATGAGTTTTACCAAGAACTCACCACAAAGAACAAACTGTCCAACAACTTCTAAATGTGATACATAGACAACTTTATACATCTTCTTGTGATTTATATTATACAGGAACTTAAAATATTTTTGTGACTATAATAATGTATTTTCTGCCTGATTCAGAAGAAGGAAATGAATCTGAAATACCATCAAGGCATGAGGTGGGGCCCACAGATACGTCACTTGTGCTGTATTTGGGCCAGAAACCTTGATGAGCATATCTCAGAAAAGAAACAGAGGAAATGATCCATAGCCTGAGAAAATTTCTTAGGAGCACGTTTACCTCATGCATTGCAAGTTATTTGCTCCTCTAGTCAGTATTTGTTGTAGTGATTACAGGTGAGGTAAACTGGAGGAGCTAGATATGTTGGAAGAGTAAATTTAATTGTTTAAAATGTTTTATTTCTTTTCTAATGCATTGTTTCTATAATTCTATAATTTTATTTAAAACCTTGATAATCAGCCTACCTTTTTTTATTACTTGAAATTGGAATAACATTGAAGACATCAGGACTAACACCAGTGTATACACTTGGGCTGGCTGTGTATTTCTGTGATCAAAAATGTAATATCAAAATCTGTCAGTCCAGAGCCCTCCAGCTCTGTCAGCACCTTGAACAACACACTCATAGATTGTCATTTAGAAGTTTCTTCCTGTAGAGTTTACAACTAGTGAAAATATTTGTCTACCACTTGTTGGCCCTCGAGTTCATTAGAAAGATTACAGCTTTTGAATATTTTGGCCTGATTTAATGGATCTTGTTCTTGTGGAAGATGTGATTCAGGGCTCCATTTTGAACAGAATTCCTTGCAGCGCAGAAACCTGTGTTCCCAGGAATCAAAGATGTATGCTTTTCATTCATTTTTCAACCACTATTCTCCAAGTGATAAGATCATTTTTAGACATCATGTGACATTTAATTCAATTGCCTCTTTCAAACTGGTCAACATGTTCTTCAAAGATTTTTTCCCCCTTCAGTTAGATAAATGATACTTGAATATTTTCCAAGTTTCCATCTTTCCTCATTACTTTTAAGATCAGTCTAACAGCATCTTTTCCTGGTTTCAGATTAATAATAAAAATCCTTCATCTTGATCAAAAGATTGAATATATGCCAAGATTCTTCCTCCTTTTAGGCTCCTCATTTTTCTGGTTCTGCAGTTAGGTGTGATCACATTTAGCTCTGAACAACCACTGGAAAAAGGACCTTTGTTCAGCCTTTGTGTCCAATGTTGGCTCCACCAGACTTGTGGCTAGCAAAGACAAAAATCCACCTCATCTTGGTGAAAATGCACTGCTGGCTGTAGCGTCCATAATAAATGATGGTATTCCTCATGACAAGATGTTTGACAAAATGTAACTGTTCTCTCAGTTATAGAGCTTTGAACACTTAGAAATCAATAGCCTGATAGGAAAGTGTTGCTATAAATGACTGGGAGATATACGGCATAGAAGCAGAAGTTCTTCCCATACACATATGAAAGATCCAAATGGACCTTGGAGATAGAGGAATAATATAATTCAATGAAAGTGGAAGAAGTACTTTCAGGTAATTTGGGTTTTTTAATTGAAGAAGTTAATTTGGAAGAGCCAAACCTGTCACTGAAATCAGTACATGGTCAGAAATCTGAAGAATTCAGTAAGGACTAGGGATCTTCCTAGCACCCAGAATATAAACAAAGTCATTCTTCACAGTAGTGTGCAACTTATCCATATTTATGATTTGTTAATTTGTAATTAGTTTCCAAAATAATCTTACATGTATTGTCAAATGCATCTTCGATTTACAGTGTATACCAACTAAGCAGTCAGCAGCATAATGCAGTTTGTCTACAATGTTCATGCATAAATAATCAGTTGGTAATTTTGAATTAATTTTGAAGACCAGGCTGTGAAAATCAGTTACTATGCAGATGAATGGTATTGTAGTCATTCCACTTCACAGCTATGCATACCTCTTCCAAATATTATCAGTCAGGTAATGACATACCTAATATAAACCTTCAGTACACATGGTATGAAGAAAGAGGTGTTGCTATGGTACACAGCAGTCATGTAGGGTTCTTTAATACCAATAAATTTTACATCATTTCTTCACAGATACAGAGTTGAGCTAGTCTACTTAGGATAACAAAGTTATACTGACATGCAAATAGATTACATAAATCAGGGCTGGGTAAGTGGCTGATAAAAGCAGACCCTAGTTGAATTTTTACATTAAAAATCTTTCGAGCTTCAATTAATATTTCATGTTTTTAAAATCTGAAAATTTTAACTATTATTGATGTTGATTACACTGTTGCCTGAATATGAAGAGAAAATGTACTAGTCTATCATAATTTTTAGGCTTTAAGTTACTGTAATTTTTACCTTAATCTAAACCAAGAAAATTGATCATATATAATGATTTTTTATTTATTTTAGGGCTTCACATTTCACACTTGATTCTGAAATTTGTCTGAAATTTATTAAAAGAACATGAAAAATATAAAATTAAGAGAAGTTTTTGAAGGATTGTATTACTGTCAATAATTTCTGAAAATGTCACCTACATTTTACAGAAACCTGCACATTCTTATATGCAAAAATCAATTTTGGAAATGATGTTCTAAGAGGCAGTAAAGTCTGGCAAATGCTAAGCCATCAACAATTTAACAAGCTGATTGCCCCTGGAAGATGTAATCAAGCATCCATAGGTTTTTAGATGCATTTCTAACAATGAATACGTTCTGCCCTAAAATTAGAGAGGCTGCTATGATTTCTAAGTATTCACATTATACTGTAGAGCTGGGGAACTGTTATAAGATGATGAAGGCAACTTTTATTTAGCAAATAAACAAGTTGAATTCATGACGATTAACATTTTCAAACAAGGTATATGTTTACACAGATAGCTATTGGATGATTCATAGCCAAATCCCATTTACAGTTTAAAGAAGCTTTTACTTGTCTCAAGACCAGTTCCAGTTTTCTTATAAAGGCAACAAGAGATGAGAACATAATCATACAGATATGGAAAAATATAAAGAACAGAGTAAGCAGTCAGTGAGGAAAAGAGAAAAGTTTTGGCCAAGGAAAAATAATTTTCTATAATAAAAAAATCTGTAAGCAGAAATCAGTCTTATTCATTCATCAGGAAAATGAACATTTGCTATAGTGACAACAGCATTAAGTGCACTATTTATTACACTGATGTACATATAAGTGCACCCGACACTTATCTCAAAGGTAACAAAAGCCCTAGAAATGGAACAGGTTCTCTGAAGCATGACTATCTAGTAGATGACTTTCAGCAACTTAGGCTGTAACTACATGATCCTTGGATTTTTAGATGACTGAAAATCTGATCATTTTGCTGAATGCAGAAGTGCAGATCCATAAAAAGTCTTTGACTTTGAAAGCCTGACACAATGAGGCAGATTATACTTCTGAAGCAGGTGCTGCAGAGAAATAAAATATTAGCAGAATCCACCAGTTTTGAAACCACATATTTCTGACACATATTTTCCCTTCTTCCAACATTATACATCAGCTGACTGCATCTAATTGCAAACTGGTAAGGTGAATGGGACAAAATGTTTCAACATCAGTATGACTGCAAAGTCAATTTTATTGATTTTAAGTATTAAAACTGTTCAAATAGACCTTAAATAATGCATTTTTGTACCTAATTAGTGTGATCTATATATATTTTTTAAGCAGTGTCTTATGTTTGATGTACCAAAACCAGGCAATTATATATTAGTCATTTAATTCTGGGGTGCTTTTGTAAATAGCCTTCACAGACACTAGAAAAAAGCTTTGCAATATCTTTGTAAAACAGGAACTAGCTATTTCTCTCTAACTCTTAAATATCTAAAGCTAGGTATCATGAAGCTGTGGTATTTTTTCAAGTGCATTTGTTTTCTTGAAGTATTTAAGGTTGACTAATAACAGACAACATACTAGGCATAGAATGAAGGTCTAACAGCAACACAGTTTGGAACAGGAGAGGAGAGGATTTTTCCTAGGTCTTAAATGCAGTTTCCAGCCTAGCTCATCACCTAGCCCTGAGCATAAATTTACCATCATCTACTTTAATATATGCAGGTTGGTTCCACCTCTGCTGGTACTTGGAAGCTACTCAAGAATTAATTCCTGTGAGGTTTAGAATCAATCTTCTAATTTGTAGTCTATACCAGGCTACATGTATATAAACAATGTACAATGAGAGCACAACCCTTTGTCAGAGAAAAATACCGATTTATAATTCCACTGAGTTATAAATAAGGGCTGTGGTTGGCAGTAGAGGCATTATATGTCCTGTAAAGCCTGTGGAGATATTACATCTCAGCTATAACTCCTTGTATTATTGCGGACTTACAGAATAACTTCTGGCAAACACTGTCTGCATGACATTATGATTTTAATGCATATGAGAGTTTATCTTCACTTTCCTGTAAATATAATCAATTTTTTTTCTCCTGACTAAATGTATGTAAAAAATGTTATAAATTTCAGGTTTGATATTTACATCATTTTTGCTTCTTAATTATCTTCCCCTGGAAAACTGATTTAATGGTATGAGAATATTAAGAAATCCTACTTGTCTTTTTACAAAAACAAAACCAAAAACCAAACTAAAAAACTTCAAGCATGTCAGAATTTGATATATTTACCTTTTTATTTGTGTAAACAATAATACTTTATATTGAATTGATCACCCTATTTTATCTTAAATTCTCATTCTTGAAACAGAAATACATCAAAACTTTCATCAGAAGATGTATGATAATTCTCCCTAGAATTTTTTGTTGATTTTTTAACCTGGGCCACAATCTGATACATGCTGGCAACGCTTTCCTATGCTAGATTAAGACAAGAGGATTATTTGGGCACATAGTTGCTCAGGCAGCTTTTTCCCTTTCCTTTTTATTGATATTATTAAAGTTTTTAAGTATTATAATCTCCAAATTATAATTCACATAACTGGTTTTACTGTGTCATTGAGCTGGAAATTCAGAGCTATCAAATCCTGCTCTGAAAGGCATCTGCTCTTGTAACATTTAGATTTGTTCTACATGGTGTTTCCCCTCACTTTACCACTATGAATTTATATAAGCAAAAGTCTGAGAGAACCAAGGATCTTTCCATTGTCAGTTATTCCCAGTTATATGGTGATACAAGCAATGCAAATTCACACAAGACCAAATTTATATATTTTCAGATGGAAGCTCAGGATCTTCCTACAACTGAAACTAAGCCTGTAATATCTACTCTGGGGTGTCTTCTGAAATGCATTTGAGCTACCTATGCTATAAATAGAATGACTGCTGTAACATAACTAATATTTACTCCTAACAATGGTAGGTTTATTTTCAAAACACTTTATAAATATTTGCCCTCCAAAAAATCTAGTCTGCCTCCTAAGCGGGCACTTTTATTTATTCTAATATTGTCCTTCCACATAGGAGAAAGGGGGTTTAGGAAGGATAAACAAAGCTATGTCAAGATTGGCAGTCAGGAACTCTTGATTCATCAAGTGTTCAAACTACTAAGCCAGAAACTACAGGTTTAATTTAAACTACAAAGCAAATCCCAGAAATTTATTGTTCAGGATTGTCATCTTGGGCCAGACTTGAACCAAGTCTGATGAGCAATGTGTTGTCCAATAGACTCATTCTGTTACTTCAGGAGATTAAAAAGTTAAAATTAAGGCCAGGAAAGAAAAAGCAAAGTATTATGTAGTATGAAGGTTATTTAATCAATATTGTTGTCCATGGGCCAGGAAATAATGGGCATTGTTGGATAAGAAAACGAATTTTCTTTGTCTTATCAAAGGACTTACACTGATTTCTTCATAGGACATAAATTATCTGTGAAAGACTAATGCCTGAAAATCCCAAGATTACTAAACAGATTGTGTTGAAATGATTCAAAAATATTTTTCTCTTCTGTGGAAATATTTTCATCCAATTGTAAATTTATGTCCATTTTCCATAGATGATTTTTGGGCAGAATATTGAACTGACATTTAAAAAGTTAAAAAACAAGAAGGGTGATTAAAAAATATTGCAGCAACTGCCATATACTTCACTTCTCTCTAAAGACCAGATCAGAGCAGATTTCATCTTTCCTGAAAGAATCCTCATGGGAAACTGAAATATTTCAAGGTTTTTGACCAAAGGGTTTCCACCTCCCCAGTCAATATCTTCAACTACACTGTTCACAGAATTAAAAGAAACACACCTCATTGATTTATTTTAAGCCTTTCTAGTGCATGTTCTGTTCTCAGGAAAACAAAGATGCTCAATTTCATGACCTTCAAAATAGAAGTATTTAGATGTTAAATACAGAAAATGCTATTGCCATTCTTCCAGTAGTTAATCATATGAGGATTCCGCTTTTATGTATAATTTAGTGAGGTATATGACTAATACGTTCATCAAAAGACCAACATGCATGAGAAGTAGCCTCCTGCTTTCCCTTCCTGTGTTCTATGTTGCACAATGTCAGTCAGTTTTGCTCATTGGCTTTGACAGTTCATAATCACTGACACAGTAGACAATTTTTTAGCTGCAGTGTCTCATGTTGTAGAGCTAATGCCACACAGCTGAAGATTTGCTTTTAGCATATCTAGTTAACAATTCATTGGCTGACCTCTCAGCTGTTCACACATTTTAAAATAAGAAAATAGCTCTGAGCAATCATTTTTCTGAGATAAGCACCAGATGCTTGGACCAGTGTAGCTCAGCCCTGGAGGAACACTGTTTCAGTACTGCTTGGGATCATATTGTGCTATATATTTTAACACCGTTAAGGTCAGAAAGATATCTCACATGGAACTGGCTGGAAGGCTTGATGTGAAAATTGTTAATTTGTCCAAGTATTACAACCATAGAGAAGAATGGTGACAACCACACAGTGCACAGTAACATTTGTTTGAAGTCAGATGCCCTTTTAATTCCAGACATGCTGATTTAATCTCCCAGAAGCTCTACCAGCTTTTGCTATCCTCTGTGTGACTTCATCATCAAGAGAGGTAGTGAGAGAGGATGCTGCCAGACTGGCAGAGTTTGTCTACAGATTTCCATACTCTATTGTCAGTACACATGGCAGGGAGAGGCAGAGACAAGATTGTTGTTTCCCTCATGCTGAGGTGCAGGTTGAGATGCTCAATGGTGCAGACAAAGCAGTTAGTAATGAGGTTTGCAGCCTGTACCAGGCCTGTGCTGGAAGGGACCATTCACTCTGTGGCCTTCAGTTCACCTCAGAGGCTCCATAGGTCGAACATGCCACCATCTACACTAAAGGATATGGGGCTGCATAGCATCATGACTAAAAGTAAGGAGTTTTGCCCACAGCAGTATTATAGTAGTGGAACAATGGAGCCTTACTGAGGACCGTGTGAGACAGCAAAAGAACCTGGCACTGCTGCTGACTTAAGGACTGTTGCTGCCATGCTATTGTGAAATAAGTGAACAGTCTGCAAGTTAATCTGGATATCTGAATGAAGTGAAGCTCTCTCCAAAAAATCCTGACAGGTAGTCACAGTGTTGTCATGGGGCCAAAGACTTTCACTGGCTGACAACGATCACTCACAGATCTTACTTTTGTTCTGTTCGTATCCCTTGAACCTTCATGGCTTTAAAAATCACATGAACCATGCCATAACACTGACTTTCTGAGGATCACTTTCAGCCTCAAGCTTGTAGAGATCTACTGCAGCAAACGTTTCCCAACAGCCGGTAGAAATTATATATGCTAGTCATTATCACACCGTGATGGGACAGATTTCAGTATGAGAAGGTAGGTAACATCTGCATCCTTCAGCAACTGTGGACTCTCATTTAACATATAACAGTGAAGAGCTGCAATCATTTGTGATTAGATCCTAACCTCCAGATTTGTTTATTTTGGCAGAAATGTCAGCAGTACTTAGCCTTGTGCTGTGACATCTGTTTCATGGTTTCAGAAGTCTCCAGCATAGTAGACGGTACTGCAGTTTGCTGCCCACTGGACTTCAGTTGTCAATCTGTCAGCAGAGGAGGATGGAGAATTGCATAAACTGTCAAACATTCCTGCTGGAAATTCCTCTCACTCCCTAATAGCATTTCACCATCTTCACTATGGAGTGGCACAACACCTGGGTGGTTTTAGGGACATATACTGATTTCAAGCATTCAGGAAACTGTATGAAATTTTTATTTGATCAGAAGTTTCTTGAATCTCTTTTTGGTGCATCACTCATCTTCCAGGACAGGCAACTTTTCTTGTACTTTCTTGAACTGTGTGTTGAGAAGGTTTATAAAAATCTTTTACCCCATCTTATGAAGTACATACATATAGTAGTGAACTGTTGGATCTACCATTTTCATTAATCCTGCCCTTAAACCTTTGCTGGGGCATTCTATGGTGCATCTTTGAGACCTTCCATTCTCTGTGATTTGTATTTGAATAGATGCAATAAGAATCTTACTTTTCAATCACTCTCTTTTTTGTGACTGTCATGGTGAGTGACACAGCATTTAGTATTTTAGTGAGAATTTGTTTTCTGTTCTGCAAGAATCAGACAGCTAGAGATATAGCACTGCTCATGAACTGATGGTCTGACCAGCAATCTACACCGAATGTGGTCTGAGAAAACCTAACATCACAAACAGGAAAGTGTTTTACTAAGACACTATCAACAAGATGTTATCACTGTAATCATAAATAGTTGTATAGCACTTTGCCAGTTTGTTAGAAAACTGAACACTGTCTACTGCCAATTTTCAGCTCATAATATTAGCATCAGTGTTTCTGAAGTTTTTTCTAATTGGCATAGATAAGGGACCTTTCACTAAGTCCCCACAATATATTCATGAATTTATCACTTTGTGAAATTAATTCAATCACATTTGTTAAGTAAAACTATGACATAGTCATTGGACTGGTACTAATAGAGATGCCTGGTGAAGCCAAAAAAAAACTTCTTTGCATATTAACTGGCATTTGAGCACCTGCATTGTAAACCCAGATATAACCCTCCCCTTTTACTTATGCTTGGGATTACTTATGGTTGGGACTTTTATCATGAGCAAAGGAAATGCAAGAGTATATACACAACAAAGCAATTATGTATTGGCCAACACATACAATAGATAGTTATGGCTAATGAGCTACTAGGCAAAGCCTTAATATACTCACCACTTCTGATTAGATGCTAGATGAGGATTTGCTGGCCAGAGAGCTGTCAAACAGGTGGGGATCACCTTCTGCTACTCTTCAGAAGAGGTTAAGCCTTGATATTGCAGATATTGTAGTCTGCAAAAGTTTGTTGCTTTATTTTGAACTTAGAGTTTTAGACCTTTTTGTTTCAGAACATTTTTTATCATAGCCTTCAGCTGCTACTTATTATTGCCCCAACAGTTACACTTGTATCACTTTTAATTTTTCTTTTCTTGTATGACTTTTGTTCAAATGCTTTCTCATATTTTCACACTTTTCTCAGTAAGATTCATCCAGAGTCACAAAATTTTGTTGCTCCAAATATGGTGCTGGATTACAACTGAGTTCCTGGAATGAGGGATACAGATCCCTTTTCTTCATGGTGCAATGTCTTTTGAACACAAATGCTCGGTGTTAGGGTCTGGTACCTGGCTTGAACCCGCACTTACACCTTTGCCTACCATGTTGTAGATACCAGCAGGCTGAGTTTTGCTAAGACCTGCTCTGCTAGCATGTTACAAATCAAGTTTATGGACCCAGAAATGCTATATTCCTTTCAGTTTTCTTAGCAGTATCAAGAACTCTGTAAACATTTTCTGTGCAATTCAGAGCTAGACTAAATTTACTTGGTAATGTAGGTACCAAAATATGCCCTAGTTGTTAAATGTCCCATTACGGTCAATGAAGATCTAGTTGAGATAATCAATGGATTTCACAGATTTATTCAGCTAACCAGCCAGGGAGAGGAGCACACATGGAAGTGTAGGAGAGAATGAACATATTATCTTTTTTAATATAACTGACTTAAAAGGTGAGAAACTTGGTGTAGAATCCTTAAGAGTGGCAAAGATTGCTAGAGAATAGCATTAATTTTTCATATCTCACATTCCATACTGCTCTGTGACAGCTATATCAGCAGCTCCTAGGGGGATGCTGAGAAAGCAAAGAACATGGGACAGGGGAAGGAAAAACAAGCAAAGAAAGAAAACAGCCAAAAGATTACACACCAATGACACAGAAGTCTCAGACACAATATACACAATCAATATGATCAAGTTAATGCCACTTTATTAAAGGATTCACAGCAATTTATACACTAGCACAAAGCGCATGCGTTACGTTTTGGTTGCTAATAGGTTAAAGCTGCTTGTTCACGTGCCTTGCTCTGCCGTACCTACATTCTGTTTCTACATCTTGTTATCTTGTTTTTTACATTCCAACCTTCTTACCTCTTTGAAACATAGGCAGTTTCTCAAAACCACAACTTCCTTATCTCTTTCGACCTTGCATATGTCCTTCACAACAGCTGCAGTTGTGAGGCCCCTCAGTCTGGATTGCTCATGATATGCCCATTTTCTTCCAGCTACTCCACACACCAAGACAGTTTTACTTTTTAAAAGAAAATGACTGTTTCTTGATTTTTTTATCTTGTGTGAAACAATCTTGCCAGATATGTTACCTTAGTTCAGTTTTCTGGGAATATCTCTTAAAATTAACACACATAGATGCTCTCAGCTCTCCACAAAATGCAATTTCCTTTTTCTCTTAAGTATCAAGTCTGTGTAAAAAAGTTTTATCCAGGATAAAAACTCTTAATGCAAGAGAAAATTATTTTCCAGGAAATGCATGGAGAAAAAAGGAACTGATCAAACTTATGATCTTGAAAGGCAATATTCATGACATAGTGGCAGTGATCCTCTGCTCCATTTTCTTTAGAAGCCACTGTGAGAATATCTGATACAAAGAAGTTCCTTTAAAGTGCTTTCTTTGTACACTTGTTATGAGCAATTAGTGAAGCCCCACAGTCACGTGATCTGACTTATGAGTTTTTATTTTGTTCCTTCTTTGGTGAATTCAATGGTTGCTCAGTGTTCCTTTTGCTGTGATCTCCAGCTCAAATGTCTACACATTCATTTCCATTGGGTCTAATTTACTACTGTCTCACTCCAGTGCTGTGTTGACATAATTCCATAGATCTTTTTGTTAAGGGAGAAGTGGAAAGAAATCAGGACCTGCCACCTGAACTATTCCTGAGCTGAACTAGTGAAGAGGAGCAAGAGGAGAAGCTGAACACACTAAATTTTCTCAAAAAATGTTTTTATAAACTGATCACGAAAAGGAAATGTTTTTATTTTATACTTGTAGCAAGGAATATTGCTAATGAATCAGAGGCTATGAACCCAGATTTTAGGATTAAAATTTTTACTGTCACCAGTCTCAGCTTACTTCATTTTAATTAAAGTTATGTGTTTGTGGCAGAACATCTTTCCTTTCTCAAAGAAACCAAGAGAGGCAGCTGCAAAAACTGCTGTTGTATTCCAGATGGTTTGTATGGAAAAGAAAAACAACATATTTCATATTGAAAGTCTATTAAAAAACAAAACTCATTTACACTGATTAAATGGACTGTTTAATTGCAGAGTAGTTCACTCAGAGAGGAACACAGCGAATACACTGTCTTGCATGGTGTTACCATGGTCTTTTTGTTTCTTGTCATGGTAGTATAAACAGACATTTGGTTGTCACCTGAAATAATGAAGAGACAAAGGAATCAAAATCAATAGAGATTAACCAGATTACGGCATGGAAGCAAAGAAATGAAATCTTTTTTTGTTTTACTGTGGACATTGTCCATTTTTTTCTTATGTTTTAGAAACGCTGGTTTCTGTTATCTTGATTGACATTTTGAAACATGTAATCCGTCCATCATATTAGATTAATTTCTTTGGAAACTTAAAAAATATTTTGGGAAATTATTCACATATATATATATGTGTATATATATATGTATATATACACACACATATTATACCTATTTTAATCTCACATAACCAAACTCTCTTACTTCAATTATTTTTTTCTTAATTTGATAGATGATATACTTTGAATATGCTTAGTGTAGCAATATGCTAACATTCTCTCTCATTGATATAAAGCATAATGAAATCAAGGGAAGCATATACAGTGTATGGATAAGCTCAGTGAGTCCATTAGAACACTGTTTAAAAAGCTCTCACAAGCAGACGAGTATTGACTGGCACATATGTGGATCTCTGCAGTTTTAAAAGGGATCTTTCTCAAATTTTTCATAGCAACTGAGTGGATAAATGACATAAAATTAACATTTCTCATGCAAAATTGATAGTTAGAATTAATTTATATCAACTCCAACTGGGAGCAGAACTCCAGGAATTTTATCTTTGGGAATTCTATTTGTACTAAAACACATGAGTAACCTATTTAGAAGGACAGAAGATGAATGAGTACAAGATTGGGGATATTATAATTACACTGAACATATTACCACTTTCTTGAATCTGGGCAAACTGCGTTTCTTGATTTAAAATAATTTGAAAAAACCCCAAACCTTTCAAATCAATGATATCTAAGAAATTACTAGGACTATATCAAGTATTTTTTATGCACTCAGAGGTGGAAAGCAGACAAATCTTGGGGTGTAAGCAAAGCAGACATTTCCTAATGCAGTGCTCTTGCAGACAGGACTGGACAAATTCAGAGGGTGGGCCATGAGAGGAATTGCCATTACCTGTCCCATATGCTGACTGCAGTAACTAGTAGATGTCTGTTGTAGCCTTACTTTCTCCCTTCTGCCTTGTCCAGAGCAACCTGACTCTCCCCCTTTTTTACAACAATCTGTGCAAAGGAAAACCCCATTGGCCAATATCAGCAGTCTCAAAATGTTACTGACCCTCTACTTCTCTATCTCATGCTAAACCACTTGAAATTACAGTGATCTATCCCAGGACCTTTCCCATTGACCTATCCCTGACCCCACTGACCCCTCCTCTCTAACTCCACTTCTGCTATGATACAGCTGCCTAACTGAATGCTTCTGAATGATTTTATTTTCTTTTTTCTTCTTTAAGCAGAAAATTTCCATGCAGCCTCACTCCTGGAAGTCTTGAAGTGACTCTGCTTGGTATTTTGTAATATTGCAAACAAGCCCTTCAAATTTGCACACTAACTAGAAACATATTTTCTTTTCCATTTCTTGCATAGAAATCATAATTTATTCTGGAATAAAAGAGCTGAAAAGGCAATCTACTGATTGCAAACAGCTAAGAAGCCTTGTCCTTAAATTTGGGAGGGCTTGAAAGGGAAAGGCAGAGATGGAGATCTGCTTCTTAGGTCTTTTCCTCCTGGGAATTACTTTGTATTGTGAACTTTCGAGGAGAGGGAAATAACTTCTATAATCAAAAGACTAAAATAAAACAAAAGCATTTAAGGATAAATTTTCCTCATTTTGTATCAGTTGGATATGTACAAAATAAAATAATAAAAAATGCCTTTCCAGAAGTATCACATCTTTCCTTCTCCTCTTCTTTCTATGACAAGTGGAGAAAGAAATCTCTGCCTGCCCCTGCAGCAGGAGTGCTCTGGTCGTTCAGGGACAGCACACAAGGGTTCAGGAAAGAACATATTTGGACTTTACCTCTAGCAACCCTTTGCAAGACTACCCAGAATGCATATTTATTTTGTGCACTGTTGTAACAATTGCAAATTTAATATTAGACATAAATGGTCTTCTGTTCAGAGGGTTTTCTGTAGTATACACTCTGAATGCGTTACCTAAGGGCTTTCTAGAAATCTGGAGATCAGAAGAAGATTGAATATAAAGGGAAGATAATTTCACATTTATCTCCTGTAAATTACTTAAACTTTTCTAAGAAACACCTGATAAAGTGTAGCCAACATTAAACATAATACCAAAGTAACCAGACTGTGAGCTTGATATAGCGTGGCAGTTTCCACTGGGTAATTAAAATTAACAGAACCAGGACTTAGCTTAGCCGTCTACTGTTACGCCATTTATTATGCACAAATCTAGTTCTATGGGTCATCTGTAAAACACCTTGAGAAAGAATTTTTATTCTATATTTTGAAAACTGTGCTTAAGAAACACATGAACAACCCTTTGCAAGTTGACATCTTGTGTTGTAATTTCTAAACTGGAAAAGACTGTCAAGTATGCTAGCCTCAATTCAGATTTACAAACCCCAGTTCTGGAGGACATTTCTTATTCTGTCATCATTTCTCCTTTCCCTAGTATGAAAGATCTGAACACCAACAAGGAAGTTTATGGAAATGGTTAGACTTCTGCAAAGCAAAATCCTTTTAATATGTTGTCTGGTTGTATAAACCAATACCTACACTCAATTTCTTAGTAATAAAGCTTTGGAGAGTACTTCTTATGAATTAAATATTAACAAGTAAATATTTTTTTTCATGAAAAAAAATATGCAATAGTAGTTTAACAATAATGTTGGCTGCACAACGTCACATCAAAGCTCTATTTAGCCCTTTATTCATCTAACCAGTAGCATCTGTCTAAGGATGTCAGTCAGATAGGGAACAAAGCACATTACAACTTATCAAGAATGCTCAAACTAAGCTCCTGAATTAAAGAGTCTTATTAATTTTCTTTGAATTTGTAACAATTTTTTTGGTAAACTTAGTATACAGAGGCTGGTTGCTTCTGATTATCCTTTTCAAATATTTATGCGAATATAATATACTGAATGATCAGGAGAAAACACTTGGAGCACAGGAAAAAATAATCAGAAACTAAGGCTGTTTGTACATTTTGCTTTGGAAGTCCAGAACTTTCCTATCAATTTCCTATGAAATTCCAACACATTTTATTTCAAGTAAAACCAGAAAACTCTCATTAACTAGAGAGGAGAAAAGTTACAGCTAGAATCTCAAATACATAAAATGTTTACATCTATGAGCATACTTGAGTGAGCTTATCCTTTGTGATTAAAACATGGTAACTGAAAGACTGTGACCTATAAAACATAATGCTTTGTGTTAATTAAGAGTTTAAACATCAAAAGAATATTTTAGCAATTGAATGGGACAAGATTGGCAGATTATTTCGATGAACAATGTGCCATTGTTTCCATGAACGCACACTCCATTTAACTGGAAACTTTTGTATGAAATACATTTTATTTGCATTACTACTTATTCTTTTGTAATCAGCAGACTCATACTTTCAGATTAGAAATAAAAACCAAGATACAAAGCTTTTATCTTCTATTTAAGATTTTAAATAAGGATCTATCAAAGATGATTAAAATACACCATGCAAAGAAAACTAAATTTCTTATATATCCTCTAAATCTTGTGAGGTTAAAATACAATTAAAAGCAAAATAGCAAAATAAAAAAGTGCTTTTAACATTATATTTATTTCTTAGTTAATACTGGCACAAATACTATTCCTTACAAAACCAATCTAAAATATTTTTTTTCCTAAACAGAAATTTACTATTTCTATTCTGAGAAAGTATCATTTAATAGGTAAAGTATTAGTAACAATAAAACATTCTTTTGAGACCTTGTAATCTTTTTTAATAAAATTGGTTAGGCCAATTCTTGGCCTGGTCATTCTTCAGTCATGTTTAGGCTTTCTTGATACAGTAAACTAAATCACATGCAGCTGTGCACTTAACAATGTACCATGGACTAACAAAATGAAATTATCATTATCTTGCATATTTTGTTTCTACAATGTTCATTATTCAGATTTGCTATGGACATTGAGAAATTTTCTCTTGTTCTTTTCATATGGATAGCATACAATGATCTAGAATCCACTAATGTTAGTATCTAACTTCTGTTATGCCAACATTCATTGTTAAGGACTGGTCAAAAATTTACTGACAACATTTTTAATGGAAATGTGTGAATATATCAATGTGAAAATACATGCATCCACATTTTGTGGAAAATTTAAGACTTTTTTAAATAATCCATTTAATCACAAGCCATTTATAATGCTGTAATTCTCTTTCATTTACTCAAAAATAATGTAATATGTTCTTTTGTTGAGCTAACTTCCTGTAGTCACTTTGAAGATTTTTATGTCTTTTGAAGCACTGATTTACTTAATCCCTAATTTATGTACATTTTGTTATTTTCTGTTCGTCTGCATTTTCATTTCATTCTTAACATTTTGTCAGATTGAGCAAGCAAGCCCAGTTCCATTTTTGACTCAGCTAGTCTCAGATCCATGTCAATACTTTGTCCCTGAACCTGATTACTTATTTTCCTTAATAGCCTCGTGTGACAAATTTTGTCTAAGTCTTTTTGATAATTGTAATAAATGATCCGGAGCAATTTCATACACTTAATGAGAATGTCAATCATACTTATCTTTTATCTATTTTATTTTTAAATATTTGCTTTATAATCAACAAAGAAACAAATCCACAACTACTGTAAATCATCACAGCCTCAAATTATTAAAAAGCAGATTGTTAAACTGAAAAGAATAATTGACAAATTTATCAAAAGCATACAAAAACACCATCCCTATCATATTCTGAAAATTATTATGCAAAATTTACCAAGCAGTAAAACATACATAAATCTTTATTTATAAGTAGAATGTGTAATATTATTAAATGTTTGTAACGCTGGTGAGTTCCATTGATTTTAAAGAAAAATGGTCAATGTGAAATCTCTAGAACTCTTCCAATGTTTTGTATAAATGTAATTTAACAAAACAAGCAATTTTAATTATATTTTTTAGACTTTCTAGTTAAAAATTGTATTTTTTAAAGAAAAAAATACTCTTATATTTGTAAACTTCCTTTTTCAGCACAGTTATAAGTTTTGAAATTTTATTTAATTTAAAGATTTATAGTGTATTTTTTAATAACACAATAGCTGAAAAAGAGAAATTAAAGAACATGTAGATGTGTCATGGTTTGAGCCTGGTAGACAGCCAACCACCAAGCAGCCACTCTCTCTCCCTTCTCTTCCAGCAATAAGAAGGGACAGAGAGCCAGGCTTGGTGTTCAATATAGGACTGGGATGGGAAAAAATCATCCTTTATGGTCACGAACAAAAGGCAGAGTCATTAGGGGAAGAGAAAAAAGAACATACATTTATTACAGACACTAACAACACTTAACAGATTAGGACAGTGAGAAGCATTGCCACATCTTGAGAACACCTTCCCTCCACCCCTCCCATCTTCCCGAGCTCAGCTCTTCTCCCGATATCTCTACCTCCTCCACCAGGGCACAGGAGCAGGGAATGGGGGGGTGTAGTCAGTATTGCCTCTTCTTCTGTCTTCGGTGGGGGGGCTTCTGGAACTTGTTCCCCCTGCTCCATCGTGGTCCCCCTCTCACAGGAGACAGTCCTCCACAAACTTTCTCCGACATGAGTCCATCCCACGGGCTGCAGTGTTCTGCACTTCTGCGTCATGGGTCACTAATTTTCTCCAACTGGAGTCCCTCCCATGGCTGCAGCCCTTCCTGAGCTGCTCCGGCGTGGGACTCCCCCGCATGCTGCAATCCTCCCAGCACTGAATTACAGCAGCGGGGCTACCTTTTCCCACAAGACCCCGGCCTTCTTCGGGCACAGAACCTTGATCAACCGACCAGGAGCAACAGGCCATAAATCAATGTCTGCTCCACCGTAGATCTTCATGGGTGGCAGGGAGGGCCGCCCTGCCGTCTCACCACAGGATACAGGGGGGTCTCTGATCTGGCACACCTCCCCCCTCCTTTCTTCCTCCGTTCCTCCACTGACCTTGGTGTTCATGCAGCTGCAGCAACTCCTCCTCACAAGTCCCACTGCACATCACCATGTCCCTTCTTAAATACGTTATCGCAGAGGCGCAGCTGATTGGCTCAATTTTCCAAACAGAAGTGGAGCTGACTTGGAGCTGGGAGAGCTTCGAGAAGCTTCTCACAGGGGGCCGCCCTGATAGCCCCCTCCCCTGCCACCAAAAAACTCCACCACTCACTCAACCCAGGACAAGGTGGACAACTTTAACTCTGCTTGTTCAGTTGGTCATTGTATTATGTTTTTAAAATATTTCATGTTAAGTGCTGAATGTATTCGTGAGGGTCTGATTTGCGCAGTAAAACCTGCATGAGTTTCCAGTGGTCCCACTGCTTTATGTAGACCTCAGTATGGTACCTGACATCATGATCCATCTTCTCTGTTCTCTTTGCTGCCACTAAAATTGGTGACAGGTAATTGGCCATTGACAAACTGTTTACAGTTCTGAGGCAGTTCTAAGGTCTCCTCTATACTGAGCTATTTCTCTCTATTAGTGACCAAAAAAAAAAAAATCTACAGAAATAGGCATTACACCACATAGTCAAACAAAACTAAGCAAAAGATGAAACAAATTATTCATCTGGTTATCAGCTAAACAGATTTCCAGACAGTCCCATATGTAAACTGGGTCTCCCAGGGCACCATCTAGTTGCAGAGCTTCAGTTTAGGTCCTTGGTCTTTCTCAACTTCGGAACAGCATCACAGGGCGGAAGGAGGAGAGGAACATAAAAAAATAAAAAAGTGGCAATCACCAGGAAGGCAGTAGGTATAGATGTGGGTAGGTGGCATTGACATAAGGAGCAGGAAGGTAGAGGAACAATGATTTTGAGGAGTACAGGTATGAGAAATAGGCTGCTGTTTAGGGATATTTTGAGTCAAGGCAATAAGGAAAAGGTTTAAAGAATATTTCTAACAGCTAAAATCCTTTTTTCATAGAGGCATTCATGGAAATACAACAGTTTAATGAAAGCTTTCCAACATGAGCTTAAGCAGAGAAAAGGTAAATACCTGCAAATCAACTTTGCTGTGCATGCTGGCTACACTTCACAAAATTATAAACTGCTGAAAGCCAAAGCTGAAAGTGGAAAGTTTGTCCTTCTCAATAATTAATATGACCATTAGCTGAAGAGAGGGGTTTGCCAAACTCATCCATTTACATATACACAGAACATTTCACTGCTCATTACAGATTCTGGTTGGATTGAACTATTAGGACATGAATAGAATAAATTTCCTTTGTAGTAAAAGAGGCCAGTAAGCAAAATTTCTAAACTGCTGCAGTACCAACTGAGGTTAGATGGTTCTGCAGAGCCTATTTTTTAAAATTATCTTTTTTACTTGCACTGACTTCACAGGATTTTTATTTTTTTTTTAAATAAAACTATTGAAACTATGATATGAGTGAATATATTTCTATTCTACAGAAACATATAAATATATACTTTATATATCAATAGGTCCAGATAATATATCTACATTATGAAATTTTAAATATGTCTTAGAAAGATTTTTCTACTCCCTGAAATCCATTATATCATTTCCCCTGTTACCATGGGACTATTTATTCCAGTCCCCGATGTTTACTTTTGTGTATTATTTTTTTAAAAGCAGTGCTTCTAGCAATTTTCCAGTTTTTCCTCTGTCTTTCACTGTTGTTGTGTTTGCCTTTACCGAAGAATTTCAGAGCTTTCCAACATGTTGTAATAATAAAAATAAAACTCAGCAGACTTTCATCCTAAGGTGTGGGTGTTTAACTTCTGATCCCATAACAATCATCAGATAAGTAATAGGTTTCAGACAAGTGGTGGCAGACAGGGAGGTGTGGTGGTGTGCCCCCTCTCCCCAGCCTGCCAGCTCAAGTCATGAGCAAAGGTCTAATTTGAACACCTAATGACAGTGCTGGGCAATGTCTGACTCAAGGCAACTTTGGAAGAAACTAACAGCTGTAGTCGGTATGCAAATATGACTATAAGTCAGTTATTCTACTCCATAAACAGTGGACAGCCCAGGGACCGTTGAGCTCTTGTGCACCGAACAGGCTGCACACCGGGATCTCCCCTTGAGTAGGGATGTCTCTCAAGATTACTCCTCAAGGTTGAGAGAGCCCTTGCCACAACAGAGTCTCAGTAAGTGTTTAAGAGTATGCTAAACTTTGAAATTCTAAGTCATATAAAGGATTGATTGTGCACATATAATCCTTTAGATATAAACCATTGACCGCGTTTGGGGCTAATTCTTGATCCACCCGCACGTAAACTCCCCTATGAGAAGGAGTTTAGAACACAAGGGGGCCCTTTCTGAACCTCATGACTCAACAGGAGGGTCTTCCTGACAGTTTTGTTGCATCCTGTCCTCTATGCAGTAAATAATCAAGTGCACTTTGCTATAGAAACTTGTTAAACCACTGTTGCAATTACTATCAAACTTACTTAAATCACTGTGTTACATCAATAAACACATTGCTACTTCTCTCTTAGAAGTGAAGTGTGTCACTCTATCCACAACAGAAGGTATGATATGATATTAACCCTATGTTAAGATAGTCAAATGAATAAATGCCTTCTCTCTATTTCTGGAGCCAACTTTCAGTCTGCCAAACCTCCCCAACTAACTTCTACAGCAGAACAGATACTAACTGCAGTATGGGGTCAGTTGATTCGCCTTTTTTGCGTAAAAGCACCATCCATAAAATTGCAGCTTATCAAAATAAGCCAGTACTGTGGAGGTAGTATTGATCCCTTTTAGGCCATCACAATTACATGACTGGAAGGATAGAAAAAACTCTCTTTTGTATTTTTCAAACATGGGCAAGTTTCCACAGTCACAGCCCCCTTTTTTTTTTTTTTTTGATTCGCTGACTGGATGTCTGAAGGCTGATCAATATAAAACATTCCAGAGATCCCAGAGAAACTTTTCTTCACATGAAAGTGCTTCAAAAAGTCAGTAAAATAAAAAACAAACAAACAAACAAACAAACAAAAACTCAGTGGCATGAAAGATTTTTGTCAAGAATTTGCTCATATGTATGGTCAGTAATTTGCATATAAAGTATATTAGAATATTAGACAATAGAAGTTTGTAAAATCTGCTTAACTTTCTATCACTTTCTTAATGTGGGTTATATGAATGCTCAGAAAGTGAGTTATATGAAGAGCTTTCTGAGAGTTTAAGATAAATTGAAGGAAATATGAAATTAAGTAGAGAGTCATTTTTCTACTTTTTTTTTTTTTTCAATAATTCTTGCTTGGTTTCTTCGTTCTTTGGTACTGAGAATTTCTATTTCCCTTGGAAGCATATTAACACATTACCATCAAGAGTGTTACGATATTGCATCACACTACAGGAAAGGGACCATGACTTGAAGAGTGTCTGCACCAGCAGCATGAAACCAAAGTTCAATTTCTTCTTTTCTCTGCTGCATACTCTGGGTTGCATAAATCTCTGCCCTGGGTAGTGTTCAACATGCCAACATTAAGAAACAATAAAATCTGAGCTACAGATGATCAGATAAGATACTGTTTGTGGGGACAAAACAAAAATAATCCTGTTTTGTAAGAAATACGGATTTCATATTTCATATCTAGTACTGCAGCCATTGTGTCAAACAACAAAGTCAGCTTAGATTGTTCTTCAGCTCTCAGATTTGAGAAAAGAGAGATAAAGTCCTGAGGAGAGACACTGGAAGACCTGAACTTCACAGAAGATAACATGCACAATCTAATGGAGAAAACATGTAATCGCAGAGAAAATGGAGGCATTTTCCTCAATGTATGTATTTTTACAATGCCAGACTACAATTCTCCTCTTATTCAACTGTAAAATAATTCAGCAATCAATAGACATTGAAATTTTCAATTATGTTCATATAGAATGAGGTTTGTATGGAAACAAAAATCTTGTATATATTCTGGCAAGCATACTCTCCATAGGCTATAGGACAATGAAATAGACCCCAGCAGTCTGGCTAATGAAGTGTACGATGCATTGTTATTTTCACACACAGAAGAAAAATGAGGAAGGGAAGTAGAAAGGTATCATTCTGCTAAGAAACTTCGTATCTGCATTTCCAAAGTATAAATGTCTACTTTATCTAGATATGCACTTTTGTTCATGAACATTTTATCTCTGATTTCTGCAATTATTTCTGGAGCCACCCAGCTCATGAGACGGGATCACGGGTTGCCTGTACTTTGAAGGATACTGCAGAGCACACTTCCCATCTGTTCAGACAGAGCCAATATTGTGTGTCACCTCCATTCATCACACCTCCTTTGAAGTGACGTCACATATCCAGCATCAGAAGGACAAAGTGATCCAGGATACTTCTTAGAAGAGGCTTAAATCACTGTCCAGGAGGAATTCTTAGGCAACCCATATTTATTCGGCATTCAGGTCATGTGCAACAGCAATAAGGACAACAGGTGCTGGATACTCCCACGACATGCCTAGCTCAGGTACAATGTCAAGTAAACACATCAGAATATTTATGTTCTCCAGTAATTCCAAACAAGACATTCTTTATGCCATCACTGAAGCACTCGTGAAATTAGTTTGCATGTCGATCAGATTTGAAGTCTTTTCCATGCTATGAGATACTTTACACATTTTCATTTGCTATTAATACAGAATCATAACCTGAGCTTTGGCTTCAATCACTGTTCATTTGTATGACAGATCATTCCTATATTAATGTATTGTATTGCTTACCTTTATCTCAGGTAATCTACGTTATTTTAACAAAACTTTGGAAATATATGCAAAGTTGAAGTTACAAGTTAGTTACGGTGAACTTCCATGATTTTCAACTCCTCCAGAAGTATCAATCATTATAGTTACAAACTGTACCCAAACAAAACTTCAGAATACTAATAGGAGCTGCATCTCTTCATACTCTCCAAACAGTACATCAAACAAACATAGGGACATCCACTGGAGAGAAAATAAATGAAACAAAACATTGCAGCATGAAATTATTTTGCATCTGAGAGGTGCAGATTCTGTGTCATAAACTGAAAGACCCCAAGAATTATAAAGAAGTTACAAAATATCTAGGAAGAGAGGTGAGAGCTCATCTACCTGCAATCTTCAATGCACTTAGGTTGCCTTTTTAGCTTGCATTTCATAGCTTATTTACAATTAAACAAAAAACCTGTCTTTATATTTAATGCTAACATTAAAAGAATAAAGATGATTCACAGCAAAACAAGGACAAAAAAACCACCAAACTGCTTTGTCTGATGAAATCAAATCTGCCTTGAGGTTTTTTCCTAATAAAAAGTGGATTTATAAACAGTGGTTCCTAGCTGTGCTGTGTGTCAGTACAATGGAGCCTTCATTAGGCTTTTACCAGTGATTTATATATTGTGAAGCACTTTCATACTACATCCTCTGACTGTGTATTTCTACAGCTGTAAAAAATATACAGACTCTCTTATTAAAGTTACATACTGAAAGATTCAAAAACATACTCACTACAGAAAATAAAGATTCCAGACACCATCAAACACTCTTTTTCTAGCTGAATTAAAAACAGAAGGAGGATTTCCATTTGGGATTAAACATTTGAATAAATCAGCACAGAAAAATGAGTTGCTAATTATGAGGGATGGGACAGGTAAGTAGGAAAGGTCTTTTCCATAAGTAATATGGAAAAGAAAAGGAGTATTGTCATGGATGGAGGGGTGGGGAGTGGGAATTATCATACTCCTATTAATTTCAATGGAATTGGGAGGGACTATTTACATTTGTCAAGGTGCTCCCTTGACTGTCTGTTGTTGGGAGAATTTGCCAATCATTGCCCTTCTTCTAAACCTACAATTCATCAAGAAAATCCTCCTGAAAAAAATCTACAAGCAAATTTATTTTGTTTTAAGTTTAATAGAAGAAAGAGGAATAAGAAAGGACGCAACATGAGTTTATTTTAGCACTAAGTTTTCAGCTAATAATTAACAACACTGTTTTGAACTGTTGCATGTCATGTTTTATTCAGCAGTTCATCATTACTTTAGAGACATAATAATCCAGAATATAAATGACAATTTAGATAAATACAATACTATCCTTTGGTCATGTATATGTTTATTACAAAGAAGGCTGTACTGTGCATCCCCTTTTCTCCAGTCTATTTTGACACTGAACATAAAGTGTTGAAAAGAATGGCACATGATGCCCAAAGCATTGAAGTGTCAACTCTGTGCTTTGTACATAACTTTATTACAATGGTCTGTATTTCACCAGGTTTATTTTGAACATAGGAAAGGAAAAAGAATTAGCCAGTAAAGCTAAAATATTTGTTCAGGAAAAATAAACAAGTATCCCAAAGACTTCAAACGCTTAGGAACAGGTATTTGAAGGTGGCAGGCAGGAGCTCAGCTTTAAAAATGGCTCATATAAGTGGAAGCCTATAAGAGGCTTGTCTTTCTCAATGTCCTGAATTATAATCTCTCTCATCGTGATCTTTCTTATTGGCCTTTTTTCATTATCTTGCCTGTTAGCTGTGTACAGGGAAAGCCATGACTAACCGAGTCCATTCTTTTTGTCATTAGTTCAAGGACTTTTCCCAGTAGAAGTCAGGCTAAAGCAATGTGTTTACCTTGTTTTTTTCTTTTAAAACACCAGAAAAATGAAGAAAAACAAACCACCATGACAAAATTTGTAGGGAAAGATTATTTTAGCTGACAATGGAGTTGGAAAAATACACACAGATTTTGTACTTTAGAAGTCTGGATAAAAAGCGACCCTGAACTATGGTAGTTCAAAAATGAGATGCTGATAATGGAAGGCAATTGTGAATACTGGAGCAGGTAAACATCTCTGAAAATATAATCCATGTTGAAATTTTAAACAGTAGTCTAGTCTCAACATAAAGTTTTATAAATGTTTTACTTTATAGTTATTTATTTATTTTTTTAATACAAATATTATTTTAAATTATACTCTTTGTCCATTAAACATTCACAGAGACAAATAGTTATATATTTTTTTTCCATCATGTTTAAATCAGTGGGCCACCTTGTACCTAAAGCAATCACATTTTGAACAGTTTGAAAAATATTTTTCACATCATGGTTATTTCATCTTGCCCCTAAATGGAAAAGAAACAGATGTCAAATATTTAGAGTAATCTCAAATCACACCCAGTAGAGACATTTATATTCAACATTCTAACTGGATGACTTAAATGCTGTTAGGTCAAGAGCGGTTGCAATCTAACCAGATAAGGGTAACATTAAATGAGTCATAAATTGTTCCTATAATTGAAAAGGTAGAGGAACAAGAATAAAAGCTCTTGTTCTAATTTCTAATTCAATGTTCTTCATGATCTGTCTAAATGAATGTGATGCCAGTGAAAGACTTAACTTGTAGCTCAGCTATAGTTAGAATTTTTCTGCTGTTAGGATTGTAAGTGAACCAGTGACAATTATTTTGGATGGTACAGACTATATTCTTACTTAGCATGACAACATAGTAATCTGTTGAGAGCTTTTCTAGGTAGGATACTAGAACTGGTCTGAACTCCTTATCCTTCTGCTTAGAAGGCAATCCTCCTTCCCTGCATGTGGAGAAAAGTTAATCCTTCTGAATGGAATCAATTATTTCTTTGTTTCACCTTCAGCTTTACCTATCTTTCCATGCACAGAAACAGAGAGAATATTTAAATTGGGCTAGACAGGTCAGTATTCTGCCTTCACTTTCACCTTAGGTAGCCTAATGGAGAGTGCACTGAGCATAAATCCAAGATTCTGAGCAATATTACCCATTTAGATGTCTATGACATTTGTTTAAAACAGTAGGAAAACAACATGGTGAAGTCTTAGCACAAATAAAAAAAATCTTAGACTGCCTGATCATAAATAACTGATTTTATTTTGCTTTTGTTCCAAACAGAAGCCGGGTTATCAAACAGCCTCTTACTGTGTACTTGAACAAGTGTCATTCCAGGCAAGAACTCTTCTTTTTTATTAACATTTTTATTATGTCAGACTTGAACAAATGCAACCAGTTCAATAGGCAAGAAAAAACACAAGTGTCCCAGATCCTTCTACATTTCAGTGTCTCAGAAGAATTTTACTGTTTATACCTGTATAAAGAAAAAAGGAGACTATAATGTATGCTACTATTTGAAACAAGTGAGAACTGTCTCTGGTGAAGCCAAGTACCAGTCTAAGTTTCCAGAAGAACACTTATACTTGTAACAATGCAATATATATTTCTTGTCTTTAGCAAATATGTAATATTCTACTCTTTCCTGACTTTCTCTTGCCTCTCTTTAGCACCCCTGCTTTAAAAAGGGTAGACAAAGATTGTGAGGACACTGATTTTTGAAAAGTTTAAACCTCTCATTTAACCATGTCAAGGAGAAATGTCTGTAAATATGCAGTGAGATTTAGAGTGCTACAGCAATATTTCTGCTATACTTTTACTGTACAGCTGTACTGCATCTTTTAAAATTCAAGCACTTAGATTGTCTTGACATTTGCCATATCTCATGAAGAATAAGGTATGAGCTATTTTGAAAAGATATCTTTGTGACAGAAATCCCTGTACATTGAGCGAAAACACTAAGTTCAAGTCTTTCTGTGTACCAGGTTTTGATCTATGATTCTAATCATCCCCTGTCTGCTCTTCGTTGCTCGGAGTAATAGCAGATTATGCAATGCACAGGTTGTTCCTTTGGCAACTAACACTGACAATCAAAAATACAAGCTGCATTAAAATTTAGAATTTAATTCTCAGTCTACACAAGAGCAAAATGTACTCTGTAAACACATGCAAAAAGGTGCCAGGCACCTATGACCGGAGCTGAGTATCTCAAGGTGTTACACTGATCTCTTTGAACCTGTGCTGTGCCTATGTGCTGTAGGTCTCATGCTACTTGTTCTTTATCAATGTTTTCGTAGGAGATCCTTTTAGAAAGTTGCTGAAACTCCATATTTTGCTTTAAGCTTGGGTTGGGTTTTGTGCTTTAGAACTATTGACAAGGAAAGTGGCATTACAGAACACTGACTCTGGCAACTAGTTGTGACTGTAGTACTACATGTTTTTGCTGGTTGTTGGATATGAAGCAGGGATATAAATGTTGTGTGATTTTCCTGCTTGCAAGTCTCCCTGCCCAGTGGACCACAATGCTGAAACACATCCCAGAGCTCTGCTCTTACAAGTGCTACCAAAATTTTACACAGATGCATAAGGCACTGAAACACATTTTTATTTCATTAACATGAAGATTCAAGGTGAAGGCAACTTACTGTTAGGCTCCATTGCTAAATACTTATGGTAACAATAAGCTATTCCAGGAGCAACCTTACGCTCCTCTCCCACACAGATAACTGTGAGCTGTGGGGTAAAACCAAACTACCTTCTGGTCATGTTTGGTTGTTAGTTGGTGGTGTTGGTTACCGTGAGTTCTCTACAGGGTTGGAGAGGGATAAACATCTTTTCCTCAGTACAGCCATGACCTTTTTGCTCACCCCACAGCAAAGTACAGTGATACACTAAGCTCCCTCAACTTTATAAAGTGTACAGGGATCGAAAGCCTCACTTCAGCAGCAGTGGCACCTGTCAGGGACAAATAACTCGTAAGTAAGTGTCAAAACACTTACAGCAGAGTCACATCCAGCATGAACTGCCACTCCCACAGAAATCATTTATTTGAAGCGATGGCTGCCATCCTGTACTGAGAGTTGTACAAATGGGCAGTGTGCCCTTCTGCTGAACCCTATTGATCTGCATGAAGCTTAGGACAGACACAGCTGTGCATTTGAATAGACCACAAGGCAGAGCTGAGGCTTCATGGGCAAAAGTCAATTTGTTGTATTTAAAAAAATAGAAAAAAAAAAAAAAAAAAAAAAAAAGGAAGGGGGAAAGGTTATAAAATCCTACATTTCAAGCTTTAAACCAATCTCTAAATAATAAGGATTAGAATGAAGATCACTTTGCACCTGTAGGCTGGGGTTTCCATCATGTTCTTCTGCAGTGTTTGCTACAGATCAACAGTGGGAGTGAAAGCACCCTACTAGCCCTGATCTAGTCCAGCAATTCCAACCTTCATGAAAGAATGCAACCATCAGTACAATTTAAACTGACAGTTTTTAGATCAACTCAGAATGACAGTAGGCAATATTTCAGAACAGAAAGTAAAGAAATATCTCCACAATCAATATTTTGATAGAGAAATACATACATTTTTAAAAAGAATTTAAGATGGATACAAAAGCAGAAACTGTGTTCCTGCAAGAGGTTCAGGCTCTTGATTATATGTCTCCTCCAAGAAATGACACTTCTTATAGATTGCCCCTTTTTTTTCCCCTTTGTTATAGTAAGGCATTATTCTAGCACCTAGATAGTCCTATGTGCTCTCCTGTCCAATTAGAGAAAAGTTCAGTCCAAAATAAGTATAAGTTACGTTTATAAGGGCTGACAAGAAGACAGTAGTGGATGGCATGAATGCAATCATATTAATTCTGGGTAATGCTTTTCCACACATTAGCAATTCGGCTGCTGTGCACAGAATGAGAATTAAAAACTGTGAACTTGTGGCTGTAAAAGATAAAACAGTACATCCAGTGGAGAAGAAGAAAAATATAAATGTAGCATACTGCAACAGCACTCTGTTATTACCAAAAGTAACAATATACAAGGAAAACAGCTGTTAGCATCACCAGCAACAGTGCAGCTATGTCCCTGGAGGAAGACACGGTGCTTCCCTGCATGTTTCTGAAGAGGGCACTCATTCCTTCACTGAGGTGCTTTTGTTCCCCAACCCTGGTGCTGCCAGGCTCCCGCTGCACAAGCATTCTGCCTCATTTAGGTTCACTTCAAGTTCTCTTTTCCCTTTAGGGGGCTGTCATTGTTAGTATTGCACGTCCACTCTCTTTCAGTTCTTGGTCAGCTATAACCAGTGAAGTAAAACATGAGCGAGACAATCACCAGAACTGCCCCTGTGATTATTACTTCTTGGTTTTTGACAAGTCGTTGAAAACAACATGGGAAAGAAATGCTTTTTTTCGTCATTTATACCTGCATTAATGTTCTGATCCTCTCAGCAGCTTCTTTTATTTCAACAAGACAAGCAGATACTGTGAGCTTATTTGGGATCCAGTTACTCCAAGAAGAAAGGGGCATGCACAAGCCCCCCCTCCCCCAACACTGTATTCTTAATAGCTGAGAAGTCATGGTCTCTTTACTTCTACAGACTGCGTCTGTGCTTTGAATTATCATTGACAGAGTAAACAATAAAAGAATTTCTTCTTTCGTCCAATATCACATTTCCAGCATTGACTACAGTGTATGCTTAGGGAAAGACTATGAGAATATTTTCTTTCCATATCTTAAGTCAGTGAGTTCCACCATTAACTATATTATATGGAAAATAAATGTTTTCAGTGTATTTAAATTACTGCTTTGCAATGTCTTGTTTTTCCTCTGCTTATTTCTAAGGGGAAAATGAAAATTGTTTTCTCCTTGTCTTCTCTATACCTCTCATGACAATGAATTTCTATTTTTTACCATTCAGTTGTCTCTTTTCCAAGCTTTATTTAGTTTTCCTCACAACCCCCTCCCATATTTCTCTTCACCTTTCTCTAAGTCTTTTCAAGTCCCATTGGAAATGTTTTGAGGCTAGAACTGCACATAAGAGGCATGCCATCCACTAAGTAGTAGCATAATATATTTGATTTGTTGGATCTTCTTTTCCTAATAACTCCTATCATTCTCTTTTCTTATTTGACCAGCACTGAATATCAAGCTGATCTTTTCACTGAACCTTTTGTCATGAGTCCAAGGTTTCTTTCTGAAGTGTTGAAAGCAAATGTTGCCATTCCCATTTCTCACATGCTAAAGGGGTGGTTTTATCCCATGTGTAAAACTTAGTAATTTTGAATTTTACATTCTACCTTATTATAAAATTAGTCAGTAATATGAGATTCTTCTGCAACTTTTATAGTACCAACAACCTGTTCTGAAGTTCCTGAAGACAGCAGAACTGGAGGGATTACATTTCTAAGGCACTTTCCCAGCACTGTTGACAGACCATTATAGTTATTATCTGAATGCTGGCAAGGGAAGGACAATGCAGCTGGGTTTAGCCCTACTCACTTATGGTGTTGGGTGCTTCTTGTGTAAAGGAATGTCATATTTTACTCTATGTTTATGAAAAAAAGCTTGCAGTTGCAGCTGATACCACCAGAAAACTGAAAAAAGCTGAAAATTTTGCATTTTACTTGTGTAAAGGACACATCTAATTGAAATTTAGGTAGCATTAATTACATAAGTCAGAGACCCATTAGATGCATATAGAGTGGACATTGGGTCTTCAACAATCATTTCTCTTCATAGACCCATGGGAAACCACCGAGTTATTCTGCTCCAGCAGTGTTTGCAGCATATAGCTTCAGTATTTTTGAAGGACTTCACCTAGTAAGCACAGACAATTCTGAGTGTGGTGCAAAGCAGAGCAGGATACAACCATTTGCAGTGAAATTCAGGCCTGACAAAGAAGCTTTGTAATGCCTGCGTTCCATGCAACAGCTCATTGCTTGGAATTGCAAGTTCCACTGAGCCTGGCAACCCATGTCTCCAACCTGAGCAGACTGGGGGATTCAATGGAGATAAAATACTATGCAGCCAGGAATCAGAGAGAGTAAGAAATTGCAAAGACGAATGTGGTGAAAAGCTTCTAAGAAGGTATGCTCCAGGAAAGAATCGGATCCTAGTTCTGGATCCAAGTAATTAAGATTTAGAAAACTGACCACAGCAAAACTCTGGAGCAATGATACCTTTCTGGTAGGATGATGTCAGAGTTCAAAGTCCTGCCACGGTTAAGACTTATCACCATTTCATGCAGTTAAAAAAGACTGCAATATCAAAAAGTTCCACAAATACCTGGTTACATACAAATAATTAATAATTTTAAAAAGTGATCTTGGTAATAGTTTCTGTTTACAGCCATTTTTTGTTTACGGTCATTTTCACTAGTACATATGCAAAACTTCTTACACAGAGCCCATTCTAGACCCCTAAAGAAAAACATAAGAGTTTAAAGAAGTGCACAGTAAAAAAGCCAAGATTTTTGATGAGGTTTACAGAAGTACATGCTTCAGATGGGGATCATTCTTGAAAAAAATTATGTAGCTGACATCAGGTCTACAGCATAATTTGACAAGTCAGTGCAAGACTCAGGAGGGAGAGAAAACATAAGTACATATGCTACTAGCATACAGGATTTGATAGTGAGAGAACGTAAAAAGAAACAGCTAAAGCAGAGGCAGAGACAGAAAACTAAAAAGCAATAGCAGACTGAATTCTGTACGGGTATGAGAAGTTCTGTCACTGTACCCATACAGAATGTGTATTTTCAGACACTTCAGTAATGTGGCCCCAGTTCAATGGGCAGACTGACAGGCGTATTCCTCAAAGAAAGCTGGTAATCTGGTGCGTTTGGATGTAAGAAGGAGTATGTTTATGAAAAGACCAAGCATATGTGTGAGGCTAGTTCCTGGACATTGGATATAGAATTAACAGTCTAGGTTTAAACACAGCTTTTAATAAGTAAAAAGGCATCACACAAGGTTAAATACAGGTTTAGGATTTTGTAGCGTTTTTCCAAAGCAGAAAAGTGGACTCCTACCAACAAATAGGAAGAGAAGCAGTTGGAAACAGCTTAACCAGATTTACAGTTATTATTACAATGAACAAAACAAGAATGATTTAGTGAGAAAGTTCTTTAAACCATCAACATGATTGTGTCCTAAAACAATGCAGGTACAAGAGTGTGAAGCTATTAATGACCATAATTGTGCACGAAGGCTCAATAAGCCTGTAATCTGTACTCAGAGACTTCAGTACACGCTTCTGTTTGGAACCCCTACTAAACAACCCAAAGAACACATTTTTATTCCTAATTGCTTGAGTTTTTCAGGATTTCTTGTAAGGAAGGGACAGGGAGGTAGGGGAGTGAAGAGTTCATGTGTATGGTAAGATGGTCATTAGCAACACATTGTCACTTTTACAGTCATTCTATCTTGAAAGGAACCTTCAAAAATTTGTTTGCTACTGGAAGCCCTTGAAATCTTTGTCAGGAACCTACAGAAATTCTGAATTACTGCATGATACTAGTATATGATAAATGACACTGTGATGGGATTTACTGGCTGCCTGACTGTTATGTCTTTAAAAGCTGAAACTAACAACAAGATTTTAATTTTCCATTGCATCTTTTAATGTTTCCTGTTCATTAATATCTCATTCACCAATGGCTACTGATAAATTCTTTTAAATCATTACTATAAGGATGGGTTTGGAGTCAGTTTAACACTGAGACACCTTGGTCAGTGAAGACCTAAAGCTTGATTTAGTTGGTGATTCATGACATCTAACAAACTAGTTATTCGGGATACCTTGATAGGGCTAGCAGATGTGATGACATCAGGATCTGCGGGGTTATCTTTTGGCTCAGGACTTAGAGGCCAGCCAGTAAATACCCTGAAGTATCTCAGTTGGGAGTTGCTACATATATACATCGAACTGAACTGAGCTCTTGTTCAATGTGTCCTATGGATTGAATCATCTCAGCCAGTGTCTACTTTAGGAGAGCTGAACCACTCTGTAAGCTACACCAGTGTTTGTAGGCCTCATGCCTATAGGGGTCCAATCTAGTCATGAAGACCATGCCTCAGTTGCCTAAAGGCATCTCCGAGCAGCTAAATTACCTTACAATAGGAAAGAACCTAAGGGATATAGATATAGGCACAAGGCCCGTAGACAAACCCTTCCCTTCTGGAGTACCAGCTGGAGATCAGGCAAGATACCCCAGAGCTCTATTTTAGTCCAAACAGAAAAGTTTCAAACAAATATAATAGTGTAAGCAAGCCTGTCCTTCAGGTAAATCTGCAAATCTGTTTGTTTTGTGGGTTATTTTTATAATCATACCACAAAGCATCAATAATTTCTTACTAATTAGCCTTTCTCTTTCTTCCCAGGTTTAGAGAAGTCCAGTCCTAGCTGAAGATGGATTTTAATAATATTTGTTTCATTAATGAAAAGCGAGACAATAGTCTTCTTGGTTTTAATCAGTGTTCTTTGTTTCCCTAATATTTCTTCTCTTACAGTTTTGTATTTTTCTGGGCTCATCAACAACTTTTTGTCACTGTTTTCAAAGGTTAGGGGTTTAAGCATAGAAAGGACCATTAAATCATCTGATTTCAACTCTTGGAGAGAAAAGACTATAGGATACCATTCAGTCACCCTAGCTGAACTAAGTCAACAGCCTTAACATAAAAGCACCCTAGTAGAGTGGTTTTACCTTTGACCTGAAGACATCATGAGATTAAAATATTGCTGTTTCCCATAGCAGTTTGTTCCACAGGGGACTATACTTCCTAATGGTGAAAATGCATGCCCTGTTTTTATTTGAATTGCCTTATTTTTTTTATCAGTGATTTTATATTCACCTTCAGTCATTGGCTGAAAAGATTTAATACTAAGGAACCCGACTAGTTGAGCTTCTATGCAGCTATGATTCTCCACTGACATCTCATTTTCCAATTCTATTCAACAAGGCAGTTCTTAATCCCTTTTAAAATGCTCTTTACTGATACTTCATAATGCATATTTTGGTAGTCAGGGTGTTATAAGTGACTACTAAAGCACCTAAATATATTAATTCATTGCTTTTATTTTTATGAAACCCACTTCTAATGGTATGAAGGAATGAAATAATGTTTCTTTGACAAGGGTTCTTTTCCATAATATTAAGTTGTATGGTCTTTATTATACTTCCATCCTTCCATTTTCATCCTGGTTTCCTCTGGAAATAAGACACTGTCTATGTATATGCTGGCTTGTTGATCAATCTCACGTAAGAAACCATGAGCTGACCAGCAATTTCAAACATATTTGTCAGGGTGTTAAATATTTCAGAGGTTTCATGCTTCTGTTTAAAAAAATGGTAAAACAAAAGAATAAGGACATTTTAATGCACTCATAAGCCCTACTTTTATTAAACATCAGACCTCATAGGTCCTCGAGTCTTGGCTTTCAAGCCTTCATTGTTTCTGCTACTCATGTAATTTGCTGCTTGTTCATTGCATCCTGTTTCAGCTATTAATTTTTGCCTAGGAATCCTGTCTGGCTACCTAAGACCTAACTTGTTAAACAGCATAATCCCAGTTTAATTCCTAACTGGAATGTTCTTCTATAATTCTAGAATACCTCTGATAATCTCATATTTATTTAAAATCACTATCCTTTAAGCATAGCATTATGGAATCACAGAGGTTGAAAGGGACCTCCAAAGCTCATTTTCCCAATGCAGTCCTAGTTAGAACAAGTTGTTCAAGGCTCTATTCAGTTTTTTCTATCTCCAAGGGTGGACATCCCACAGCCTGTCTGGACAGACTTTTCCATTGTTTGACTACCCTTGTAGTAATAATTTTTCCTTACACTGCATTGGAATCCCCTGTGTTGAACCTCCCATTGTCGTGGTTTAGGCTTAGTTGGTAGCCAACCACAATGCAGCAGCTCTCTCTCCCTTCCCCTCCGGCAATGAGAAGGGACAGAGAGCCAGGCTTGGGGTTCAATATAGGACTGGGATGGGGGAAAATTCCCCTTTATGATCATGAGCAAGAGGCAGACTTGTTAGGGGAAGAAAAAAATAGAACATACATTTATTACAGGCACTAACAACACATAACAGAGTAGGACAGTGAGAAGCATTGCCACATCTTGAGAACACCTTCCCCCCACCCCTCCCTTCTTCCCGAGCTCAGCTCTTCTCCCGATATCTCTACCTCCTCCCCCAGAGGTGCAGGGGCAGGGAATGGGGGGTGCAGTCAGCGCTGCCACTTCCCTTATCTTCGGTGAGGGGAGTGTATCGAAACTTGTTCCTCCTGCTCCATCGTGGTCCCCCTCTCACAGGAGACAGTCCTCCACAAACTTTCTCCAACATGAGTTCCTCCCATGGGCCGCAACGTTCCCCACACTTCTCCGTCATGGGTCACTAACTTCCTCCGACTGGATTTCCTCCCACAGCTGCAGCCCTTCCCGAGCTGCTCCGGCGTGGGACTCCCCTGCATGCTGCAATCCTCCCAGCGCTGAATTACAGCAGCGGGGCTACCTTTTCCCACAAGACCCCGGCCTTCTTCGGGCACAGAACCTTGATCATGCAAGCAGAAGCCACAGGCTGTAAATCAATGTCTGCTCCACTGTAGATCTTCATGGGTGTCAGGGGGGGCCGCCCTGCCGTCTCACCACAGGATACAGGGAGGTCTCTGCTCCGGCACACCTCCCCCCTCCTTTCTTCCTCTGTTCCTCCACTGACCTTGGTGTTCATGCAGCTGCCACAACTCCTCCTCTCAAGTCCGACTGCCCGTCACCATGTCCCTTCTTAAATACATTATCGCAGAGTCGCAGCCGATTGGCTCAATTTTCCAAACAGAAGTGGAGCTGACTTGGAGCTGGGGGAGCTTCGAGAAGCTTCTCACAGGGGGCCGCCCCGATAGCCCCCTCCCCTGCTACCAAAAATCTCCACCACTCACTCAACCCAGGACACCCATCCTTCCTTATGTATGTCTGACAAGTCTGGCTGCATCTTCTCTATAATCTCCCAATAAAGAGCTACAGGCATCAATTGGATCTCCCTTTAGTCTTTTTAAGCCTAAACAAACACATTTCTTTCTGCTTCTCCTTGCACATCATCATTTCTAGCCGCAAAAACATCCTGGTGGCCTTTTTCAGACTCACTTTAGTATGCCTTTTGTGTATTGGCAAATGCAAAACCAGACAGAATACTCCAGGTTTCACAAGTTCTGAATAGAGCACAAGGATGGCTGCTTTGGACCCGTCAACTACATTCTTGCTAATAAGGTTGGCCTTCCTAGATTCATGTTGAAGCTGTTGTCCACCCTGACACTCAGGTCAAAAAAGAGCATCTGCTGAATCTTATAAGACTTCTGAGAAAATCTGTCTGGGGTTTCTGGTCTTAAATATTTCTTCTATTATTGCTCTTTTGTGAGTTTTTTAATCAATGGACTGGAAAGCACTTTGTTGTTCTGATACACGAGTGTATCTCCTCCTTTTTTAAAATATGGAAATTAAAAGTTATTAAATACTATTGTTTTTCAGCCTCACTTGCATATCTAAATATTAGGGTAACCTAGAGTGTTATTGGTATTTCATTCCAGATATACTTTAACTTTATTGAAGTCTATGCTTTCCCATTACTATTGCGTTCACAACAGTAACTTACAGGAAGTTGTTCCTGCTATGTTTATATTCCCTTATCTATTTATTTCTTACACTTTTAACTCACCACATATACCAATTACTAATTACTTGTCATTTTCATATTTGTCAGATGTTGTAATAATACTTGTCATTTTTTCCTGAGCAAAGTGGGGAACCTGGGTGTCTTGAAAGTCAAAGTCATCATACTGTGAACTGTAATAGAAAAAAGCTCATTTTGAATAAGTCTCTATTTTCATTTGTATTTTTGTCTTTATGATCACATGACAGTCTTACAAAGCTATCTTGACCATTGATTTTGATAAGATACTCCCAAACCTTTCAGCAGTCTCTTGTTTGCTGGACTTCTCATCTCATTTCATGAGTTTCTTCTTGAAGGTGTATTATTGGAGTGAATTGGATTTTTTTACTCAATTCTCTTTCGCTTTGGCTGCTTAGTATCCACGTGAATGTCATGTAGTAAAGAAGTAAAAAACACATGAAACAAGAGTATAAATCAAGAAGAAATTATAGAGGGACCATCAGACAGACTGATTAGCTAGCAACTTCAGATGAAAGAAGATAACCTCTTCATCATTGTGCTAATAACAAGAGAGAGTTCACACAGATAGCCTTCCTTGCAGTAGAGCTTGAAAAAAGCCAAATCAAAATGAGAAATTATTAAAGTAATTATAGGAATGTGGACAGTAGGAGGACTTTTTAGGGCACTTTCTCCCTCCACTTCTCACTTCGCAATTTGGGAAGATTTGAGGTTTTTTTAAACATTCTTACATTTCCTACTTTTCTTCCACATCAAGAATCCAAACATGTGGCAAAATATAGTTCTTGATAGAACTGAATACATCTTCTGATGTGCATTTTTTTCAGGATTATTCACATTTCAAGAGATACAAGAAATAAACTGTCAGGATAGACAACACTGATCACCTGCAACATGTTTTGAAAAAACACAGTACAGCGTTTCATGCCTTTTCTGTGAACTATCAGTCACCTTTTCTGTGACAAAAGTTGCAAGAAGGGGATGGATGCTTTCATCTCAGATTATTTTCTTCCCTCTTCTTTCTTCAGTTGGCTTCTCTCTTTATTTCTCTGCAGACTTCTGAATTCCCTGGAAATAAATTTCAAAGCCATGTAGGCATTTCAGGACACTCTTTGGTTTGCAAGCGATATAATGACAGTTTTCATATTTTATGCAGAAACTGTAGTTCTGATTCCCATGGGTACATCTACACTTTGAGTACAAACTTATCCATACTCAGATGACATGCACAAGTCCTTAAATATCACAGTTTAGCTATCACTAAAACCTGTGTCTTCAAGTTACTGATACTCATCTAAGAAGTTTTTCAGAATGCCTCCAGCTATCCTTTTCGTCTGTGCAAATGAATAGCAGTGCAGCCTTTTGGAGATGCAGAACCTCCTTACCCCCCCCCATCTCCCCATACATGCACAAATGTTACCTCCCATTCATTCCTTCCCTTATGTTTCTACTGTGTGACTGGCAAAAAGATAGAATTCCTTACAGATATTGTGCAAATGAGTGAAAGAGAGCCTGGAAGTATCCCATGTGAGGAATGGTTATAGTGTGATTTCACAGTTTATTGGACAACAAAAAGTTCATGAGGTGAATGCAAGACAGAAATGAATAAGAAATGAGGTTTTATTTGTTCCAGAATTGGTGGAACCACTTGGTTGACATTCTCCTGACAGGGAAATATGTTCTGGTGGGTGACCACTGCAGGGCTCACCAAAGTACTGGCAACACAAGGGCTTGCTAAGGCATTGACTCACACTTGCAATCTTGCTGGGATGGTTGAAATTAAACATCGTACTAAGTGCAGAATGAGATAGGGATAGAAAAGAAACATATAGGACAGGACAGTTAGAAAACACAGATACAGCTGCAATGTGATAGGCATGTTGTGCTGTTTTTATCATATCACAGAAGAGGATAAAACCTTGCCAATGACCAATACAGGGTAAGTGGTATCACTGTGTTTTGCCAATCACTTTTTCACCAGTACATATCCCTTTACTTCTGTCCTGATAATCATTAGGATAAGCGTGTTGGAATTGTGCTTGTCTCCAATAAATCTTAGTTACTGTAGCAAATCCATGGCCATTCCTCAAGTCAAGTCAGAGTGCTGAGATCTCCTGACTGCAACTTTGCTGTCATCACAATGTTCAGGACTTCACACTAACACATCAGAAACTCTCAACAAGGGCAATAACAACAATAAAAAAGATGGCACTGGTTACTGAGTCTGGTGACCACTGACAACCTGGCTGATACTGGTAATTCCATCTGATGATTCAGTTAATGGCAAATTGCCTCCCTCATAGGGTTGCAACATTTAATAGTGGAGAGTTACGAAACTCCTTCCCACTCTTTAACAATCCCCCCAGAGATGGATGAATTATGGCCACAGAATTGAGGTAAAACAATCCATAAAGGTTTTAAAAATGGCAAGGGTAACCTGGGAAGGAATTAAAAAATCTATGACATTATTAGTTCTCTTAAAAATAGCAAGGGTAAAAAAATGTAGGATGCTGCAGATAATGGGGACAGTTTGCTGTCAAAAGCTGCTTTAGTCATCAATGTTAGCACAACACATCAAAAAAAAAAAAAATGGAAAAGGAGTCAGACTAAGCATTTCAAGTCATGAAGAACTGGAAATCTCAATCTCTACTAGCAGACAGCAGGGTACCCACACATGATAAATTACAAGAAGGCCAGGAATAGAACAAGATGCTAGAATAGCCTATTGAAAATTTAATATAACTCAAAGCACCACTCTCTATTAACAAAAGATCCAACATGTAGATGCAGAAATGGAAAAAGACAGTTCTAGCAAAATTAAAAAGTGAGCTCATGAATAACTGGGCAAAAAAACATTTTGGAACTCTTGATATCTTAAGGGTACTCTACAACAAAAGATCGGGAAAGATGCATAACTGTGTTTCACACTAGTCAACAGCCATCTCAGCAGACACAGTTCTCATACTTCAAGTGAGACAGCACTTTACAGCTCAGGGCTAGCAGAACAGCTTTCTGCTCATGACGTGTTGCAGTGTCATGTTTCATAAGTATCGCAAGGTGGTATGTAGGCTGTGAGAGATTCAACATTAATATTGTGAACATGGATGTGCTCAGCCTGACTATACTGCATATGCCCAGAGTCATATTTACTATTTACTATAACTCTGGACATATGCAGATAGGCTTATCTGAGCACCCTGAATGACTTGGCATGTTTTGAAGCTCGTGCTAAAGACAAACAGGGTTGTAGTTTCTATACACACAAGATGGACAGTCATTAAGTTTTGACCTGAGCACTTGTTGGACATGTGCTGAGCTCATAGCACAGAAACAGACACAGAAGCACTTAACAAGTTCTCAACCAACATCTAGAAAACCTACACAGTGATGAGCCTCTGGTCTAAAATTTGCCCCAGAACATGAGAATGCTGCAGTCAGATAAAAGCGTAAGACTGATATGTCCTGACAGTGAGGTGGCCTGTCACTGCCTGTGGAGCCTGTGGGGTGCCAAAGTCAGACAATGATCTGAAAGGTACTAAATACCACTATCCTACCACATTCACATTCAGGATCTCACAGCATTTCTCTCTGTCTCTCTATTTTAGACAGAATCACATCGCCATATCCTTGTCTGCCTTTTTGGTATTTAATATCTTGGAAGACATAAACCTCAGTTTAAGTTCTTTTTTACCCAAAGTATCCATGTAATAATCCCTTTTTCCCAGGTCTCCTAACTGTCTTTACCAACTTAATATGCAGTTTCGAGTTAGTAAATTCTGATGTCAAAACAAACCAAAGAAGACTTCCAGTATATTCTTGCAAGGTAACAAAGTCCTTGAGAAAGCACAGCCAGAAGATGAAATTTTCTTTAGGTTCTTTGTTACTTTTTATGAAATAAAAACATATTTGATGAATACCTTTTAAATAAGGATTTCAAAATTCTGTACCCAGCTGGATAAGTATAATTATCTGCATTTAGGACAGAAGTATACATAACTGCTGTGTGAAAAATAGAACATATGAGCTCAGCACAAGTCTAAATCCTAATTATTTTTATTTTCAATTATTTTTATAAAAAATAACTTCTAATTTCTCTGAGATACAAAAATCTAAGAGATAGGTAAGAGTAACCCTGTTCTGAAATGAAAAGCAGACAGCAGCAACTGTCTGAACTGCAGGGAAGGCAGGATAGTCTATTATATAGCAAAGCTATCCTGAATAACACTGATCCCATGATTGGTGGTCATTATGCTCTCTCTTGCAAAAGGTATTTTTATGACTTTGAATCTTCTTTTCTTATAAGTATTCCAGACTTGAGTTCAAGACCTTTGGCTTAGACAGAAAAGATTCCAGTAAAACCTTTGAAACTTTCTGAAAAATATACTTAGCATATATTTGTAGAAGTTGCTATGCACAAAAGTATGTATTATACAGTAACAAATATTTTGAGAAACTCTTTTTTTTTTTTTTTTTTTAAATTCATGTCAGCAAAGTGTGATGCTAACCTGTTTTTAGTTTGTCTGGATGCTGCCAGGGAATGAACTCTTTAATCTGACTGATCCAGGACATTAGAGAATGGTAGGGAGATGTGACCAACAGTACTGGGATAGAGTTGGAGTACCGCTTTTTACAGCAGCCTAAAGTTAGATTAGTTCAAAATGGCCCCCAAAACATCTCCATCTTGAACTACCTGTATTCAGAGAACTAAAGTCAAAGAGCAGAAACACTGTATATACCAATAGCCCTTTACAAATACCCGGTAAGAATTCACAATGTACAACCATGAAGTAATGTTCCCTTTTCTTTAATTAATAGCAGAGTTAATGAACTGCAGGTTTGGTTCAAAACTCCATGATTATGCAGCCTTTGCAGATACAGAAGGACGACAAATAACAAATATCTTGGACAATGTCTTTTCTTTGTGAAATAGCCAATAAATATTGGCTAAGATTTAAAAGTATTGGTTAAGATTTAAAAGTTATCTAAGAGTAACTGTCAGCCAAAAAGTAAAGAAACTGTAACAGAAGGAGCTATCAGTGTCCTGGGTTTGAGTGAGTGATGGGGTTTTGGGGAAGAAGGAGATATGTGCAACAAGGTAACAAGGTGATGATAGACAAGGCCTTCACAAAACAGTTGAGCAAATGTGTTAGCTTGATTTACAGCTTCACTGCTGACTTGCTGTTGACTCACTACTTAGAGTTTCTGTGTGAAGTTTTCAATAAAGGCTACAAAAAGAGGGTGCTACTGGGAAAATAAAGCATAAAGCAGACTGGCACTGAGAAACAATGTGAGGAAAGAATAGGAACTGGAATATTTTTTTTTTTTTGCCCAGAGCTACTGAAATAGTTATTGACAGGCCTACAAGTATTAACCGCATGCAGTCTCTGTCTTGTTGACATGTTGTAGCAAGAGGTTTTGTTCTAGACCCAGGGCATTTGGAGAGAACAGGCCAGGGAAGGGTACATGAATATGTGCTTATTTATTGGTGTACAAGATGAAGCAATCTTTGTTCACATACCTGTCAGAATATAAGACTAGATATCCTCAGCCATCCCCATCCTCAAGCATCTTTCTCTTTCTCTCACTTGACCAAGAAATGAAGTGTTATTACAATTCCTTATCTTCCTTCCTGCACCCTTTAAGGAAGGTAACTTAGTTGTGCCTTCAACTCCAACTGATATGCCCTGAAGGAACAGAGGACTTTTTGGGACAGGGATATGGGATGGCTAGTATCACAGCAGAAAGGGACAGGGATGGAAAGGCTTTACCCACAGCATAAAGTCAGAGCATAGGTGTGTTTAAAGATCAAGCACACTTCTCTTGTAAACCTTAAAAATGTTCTCATGAGCAAGCTTTACCGGCCTCTGTAGAGAAGAGGTTGATGCCAAGATAGGAGACTGAAGGGTCTATCAAATGGAATACCATCAATATGCATAAGTTAATGCAGGGGCCCTCTTCACCTTATGACTACTTGGAAATTCTGTTTGGGATTCAGTGATTGAATAAACCAGAGTATGTTTTGGTTATTCATATACCTGTTACTTAGCAGTAAACAGTTTTCAGAGCACTTTCAACCTTGAAGTTTGAAAACCAGTGAGGCTTTGAAATAAAGTATAGCTTGGACCTGTAATCCAAGAAACTCTAAAAGCCGTTGCTTCTGTCATCTAATTCATAGCTACATCACCACTACTGCCAGCTGTGGGGGCAATGTGTGAATACTATCAGGGTGAAAAAGAAATCTGCCTATTAAAAAAAAAAAAGAACAGCACGAGTTCTTTTACATTGTTTTCCAACTCCTATGCTTACTGGCTTAGGAGGTGGGAAATGCTTTTGTATGTCTTTGATACAAAAGAAATTCTGATTCTGAATAAGGCAATCTTCAGACAGACCTGCCCTTTGCAGAAATAACTTTCACCTGGGACCATATTTGGCAACCACAGCACATGTGATTTCTCAGTTGATGCAGAATAAAACCCAGACTGATAACTTCCTCTTAATGTTATCTCTGAAACCCATGCCACTACCCACTAATTAAAAATAGAGAATGTTGGTGGCAGAAGAAATGAAAAAGGGGAAAAAAGAGAGAAAGCATACGTAGAACAGAACAGAGGGAGTAAATAAGAACAACAATAGCTGTCATTTTTCCCTTCCCTTTTTTGAGCATTTTGTCTCCTTTCAGTTTTATTTAATGACATGGAAACATTTCCCATCTCTCCTCAATTTCAACATTTTATTTGAATCACACAAACAGAATACACTTCTCCATCATTACCTAGAAATATTAGCTGCCCTGTAATTAAGGTTGCCGCCAGCTCCCACTATAATGCTCTATTCAGCAATCTTACATATTTGGCAAGGAAAATTGGTCTGGCATGAAAATGACTATGCATACTGTGAAGGCTCAACAGAGGATCTCCAAAATGTCTGAAGAAGAGCTATCAAATGACTTTGCAGTGGGTGACTCACTCTTACCAGAAAGGAGAGAGACATGGGAGAAACTCCCTTCAAGATATACATGATGTTGCAGCAGGCCATGACATCAGACACAGAGCATCTTAAAGAAATTGCATCAAAAAGCCCTAATTAAAGTCAATTTTAGGTGGAAGACACTGATAATATCCTACTTGGTAATGTGGTTTGCAGTGCAACGACGAGAAAGCCAGATGTTAAAAACTATAATGCATGTAATGGATAGGGAAAAAAAGTCAAACCTGGGATATTTGACTTGAGAGAATTCCAGTAGATCTGTACAACACAGGTGAAGCTGAGTGGGTACTATCAATCTGAGAGGTAATCTAAAGTACAGTGCCAGTTATAAGATTTCTATGTACCTCAGCTGTTAGGTGGATAGGTGGATAGACCTGCATTGCAGCCATCTCTTAGAGGTCTCATGGATTGCATTCCCCTATTCTTCCCATGAGGCAAACCAGGTCAAATTACTAGGGTAATTTTGATTAAGTATCTGTTGAATTAATTCTCATCTCAAACTATTTTCTTGGTCATATGCCATTAATTGACATGCAAGTCTACTTTTTCAGTTATTGTTTAGTATTTGAAATGTATGGCTGTAATGTATGGTTGTTTCTCGGCTTATATATCCCCTAGGTTATGGATATGCCAAATGTTACAAAAATCAAAACCACACACCACCCAGCCAACTCTTCTCACCAGCTTCCAAAAGATAAGTTTAAAGCTTGGTCAGAAACACAACAGATCCAGGCTTTAAACCACCCAGATAGACAGAGAAGTGAGGCCCAAATCATAGAACACCTAATCAACAACAACAGCCTAATCTGACTCTGAAAATTAGCTCTGAGTCAACTGGTGGAAATACCACAGTCTGCAATTCAACTCACAAAGCAGATAGAGCACTCTGCGCTGCTTCCACCTGTGCTTGCTCCCAGTCCTGGCACCATGCAAAACCCATCATAACACCCGCATCTTGAGGTGACAGAAATGCAGGTGGCAGGGTCTGCAATGAAAAGGACAGGGGCCACTCCTTTGACTGAAGTTATGAGGATGAAAGCTGTGGGCCCACATCTGTTCCCCAGCCATTCAGATGTAGCAGCTTCCCCAAGATTCCTACCTGCTTTGCAAAAAACTTTCATTTCCTTAACAGCTCATATGAAGATAAATTCTGCTGGCTGCTTGCTCCACTTTAATTATCTTTTTCTCTACTGGATTAAATCCCAGCAATTTACCTCATCCAAGTTCATCAAGGCATGAGTTACTTTGTTCTAATAACAATAATTTAAATGACATTACTATTTTTTTATATGTCCAAACTACTGTTAATAAATTGATATTTAAAAGGATACTGACTTCTGTAAAAAAAGTACTAGAACATCAATTTGTTCAAATTGATGTCCCTTGTTCCAAAGATGACCACCTATTTTTCTAACCAATATCAAATTACCTTTCTCTATATAAATATTTCCTAAATAGTAAATATTTTATATAGAGATTCATAGAATGAACTCAGTTATTTCCAAATGAGGATGATTAATATAATATACTAATCTTGTACGGACAAGGCAAATCTCTGTTCTGTGCTCGTATAATGCCTAGAAAAAGACAATCCCAGGCTACCAGTCCCAAGAGCTCTCACAGACTAATGCACAAATGGCTTTGCTTCCATTTAACGAATGTAAAAATGATTACTGAATTTCCTGTGTTTCCTATATGACATGGTTTGAGCTCAGAGGGTAAATGAGCACCACACAGCCGCTCACTCCTCCCTTATCCCCTCAGCACTGAAAAGGAGAAAACAAGAAAAGGTTTGGGATTCGAGATAGGACAGGGGGGGATAAATCACCCATTATGGTCACAGGCAAAAGGCAGACTCATTTGGGGAATTAAAAAAGAACATGGATTTATTACAGATATTAACAGCAACACTTAACAGAGTAGGACAGTGAGAAGCATTGCCACATTTTGAGAACACTTTCCCCCCACCCCTCCCTTCTTCCCAGGTTCAGCTCTGCCCCCAATATCTCTACCTCCTCCTCCAGCGGTGCAGGGGGCAGAGAATGGGAGGTGCAGTCAGTACTGTCACTTTTTCCATCTTCAGTGGGGGGAGCTTCTGGAACTTCTTCCCCCTGCTCCATCATGGTCCTCCTCTCACAGGACACAGTCCTCCACAAAACTCCTCCAATGTGAGTCCCTCCCATGGGATGCAGCCCTTCCTGAGCTGCTCCAGTGTGGGACACCCCTGCATGCTGCAATCCTCCCAGCTCCGAACTACAACAGCAGGAGCTGCTTCTTCTCACAGAGTCCTGGCCTCCTCCGGGTGCAGCCACCTTAATTTTTCATATGAGGCCCCTCACAGGCCATAAATTAATGTCTGGCGGGGGGGAGGGGCACCTTGCCATCTCACCACAAGATACAGGGGGGTCTCTGCTCCGGCACACCTCCCCCCTCCTATCTTCCTCCATTCCTCCACCGACCTTGTTGTTCACGCAGCTGCTGCAACTCCTCCTCACAAATCTGACTCTATCTTACCAGGTCCCTCCTTAAATATGTTATCGCAGAGGTGCAGCTGATTGGCTTGGCCTTGGTGCAGAGGTGGGGTCGACTTGGTACCAGGGCAGCTTCTCAAAGCTTCTCACAAGGAGTCACTGCTTTATCCCCCTCCCCCACCACTCACTCAAACCCAGGACACTATGAAGAACACTTTCCCTGCCATGTAGTCACTGCTATCTCTGTCAAGAGTACTCTGGCTGCTTGTCCACACCAGGGTGGTGGCAGCTCTTGCACCACTCAGAAGCATGCCTGTGGACTCCAGAGGGACTTTGGGCTGCTTGACAGCACGAGTTGGGCAGCAACTTGACAGGACTTTTACAGCATAAAACTGAATCCCACTTGAGTCCTCCTTCTCTGAGGTAGGTTCTTGCCCTAAATTAATCATCTGGAAAAAAACAGCAGGATAAAGTTCTGAATACACCCTGAAGACTGATAGAAATAGAATAGATCCAATATGGATTGGAATGGCCTTCCTGTTCCCGCCTTTTAAATTCTGTATCAACTGAAATATTTCATCCACTATTATACAACTTAACACCTATTTCCCGTAACTTCAGAATATTAATTGCACCTTCATTCTCTGCTCTAATTGTTTCAAATCTTTCCAAGGAGCTATCAAAAGAAAAGCATACACATGCAAAAACTGAAGATCACAGAAAACCAGAGATCTCTAAGAATTAATTTCATTCAAGACACAGGATTAATATCATTATTACCTAACAAAGGCATAAAATATTCACAAGTTATTATGACTTGAACTAGCAATTAGCTCCCAGTTATCTGAAGCAATGAGAGAACGAGGTTAAAATAGTAAATGTTTAGCACTCTCTGTACAGGAGTATCCCACTTAGAAAGAAATGCAATGTTAGTTATGCAAACAGAAATATGTCTGGTGATTTAAAGTATATATTCCTAATGTATCATAGGAAAAAAACATTCTGCTGTTCTTGAAGTTTCCTTTTCTCAGTAATATTAATTTGTCTATGGTTTATTAAACAAACAAACAAACAAACAAAAAAAAAAACAGACAATGGTGAAATAAACAAAATTGACCCTTTTCTGTTTTTTTACAGATTTCAAGTAATGTTACCTTCAGATTGTTTTTATTACCCACAGGCAAAACAACAAGCATTACAGAATTATATTTTATGATGAAACAACTAGATCACATCACATACGGGGCACAATGTACATTCATATTCAGGCATTCACACAACAAAGACTGGATTGAAATTTTAAACCAAGATACCAGTTTTTTAATGCTCTTTTAAAGGGTGAAGTATTCACTATAGGTTTAGGCTGGAAAAAAATAGCACCAGTAAAGATAAATTGCTCCTCTTGCTTCTCAGTTACAAAAGTGAACAGATAGGTAGATACCAAACAATCACACTTGAAAATCCTATCGATCAGGGAAGACACTGTGACTGAAAGATTAGATTATCTATATAATACCGGATTAATACCTTTATCCCCAATGAATAGATGCTAGCGTTTTCAGTTACTGTAAAAATGACAGATACTTTACACATCTTGTGGGCAGTGTCCTCTCAGAATCTCTTTATCTGTATACAATCACTTTGCATCACACGTTTGACTTGTCTGAGGCAATTTCATGGATTTTATATAAAAATAATGCAATTGGTGAGCCAGACTATGACTCTATTATCAGAGTGCTATGGCAGGGAGCAGAGGAGTGAATTGCCTCAGAGGCAATTGCTGGAGACAAATTCCTACACCTAACAGAGGTTGGCAGGATAATTCTGTGGGTCCTGGAATGACCTGATGATTCTCAAATCTGCACTCATGAAAGGGGATCAACACATAGCACATTTCCTTTCTGAACACAGAACGGCTGCTGCCTCTTTCTTTCACACAAAAAGAGGTAGCTTCCCCTGGCAAAAAGAAAGTCACCTAATAGAGGCGGAGATACATTGGGACAGGCTTTACCTTGCTCTTAGAAATGCAAAAAGAATGAAGTAAACCCCTCAAAAAGGTTCCTATCTGTGCTCTGCTCATGCTTGTGCCGTGTTTCTGTCAGTCAAAAGGGAAAGATGTAAAAATAGTAAAATCACAAGAGAAGAGTAAATAAACAAAATAATATGAAGGATAGATTGTTCAGTCCTAATATTCTTCTCTTAAGAGACATTTGTGGCCATGCTCCACTGATGATTAGGACTTCAGTTCTCAGTAGGTTTTGTGGTTTGTTTGGGGTTTTTTTGGTGAGGGAACCGATCACATGGCTGTTTTGCTCTTACTTTCTGCATGTGTATACAGGCCCAAAGTGATCACTCTGTGTGTGTTTTTTGTTTCTCCTCTCCAGATGGTGATTATTGAATATATATATATATGTCTATTTCATTGAAAACATTTAATATGGATTAGCATTATTCAGAAACACAGCTGTATGAAACAGCAACACTGCTGTCAGCCTCACAAAAAGCTGATAACAGCAGATAAAAACATACAGCGTGTTTTTCCTTTAATGATAACGACATGAATCTGCCTAGTATAGGAAGTTTATACCTTCATTGTCATAGGATCTGAACACCTCATTTTGATTACAGGAATGGAAAGGAGCACCTAGATCATCAATGATGTTTATTTCATGAGGCACTAAAAATGCTTACAAAACATGACAAAACACCGCAGTGTGTCTAGATCTATACCAAAAGGCCACAAACTAGGGTTACAAAGTAGCACATAAAGAGAGCGAAAGTGCTGGAGGGTGTTTCCAGGGCCACACAACAGCAAGAAATTTGTTAAATAAAAATCTCAGCTGCTGTGTACTGGAAATGGTTTATTTCTCATATTAAAAATTAAGGCAATAATAAAATTGTAACATATCAATCTGCCATGAGGCAATTAAAGTGGCAATTAGTTTAGCTTAATTTTGAGCTAAGGAACCAGATGTATCAGTCAGGTACCTGAAAGTTTTTAAAATCACAGAGACAACTGCAGATTTTCAGTATTTTCTCTCAACATGTCTCCAGATTAGAATGATCCCAACTGTGCTTCGGCTCAGGTCAACTACACTCCTCCAAAATATTCCTGAGCATGATTCAGACCTGAGACAATTCCCAGTAGGCAGTTTGGAAGTGGTCACCCTGTTTTTATAGAACTGCTGAGGTGGAAAGGGACCTCTGGAGATCATCTAGTCCAACCACCTGGCCCAGAGCAGCGTCAGCTGGAGCAGGTTGCTCAGGGCTGTGTCCAATCAGGTTTTGAGTATCTCCAAAGAAGAAGATCCTACAATCTCTCTGGGTAACCTGTTCCAGTATATGGCCAACCTCACAGTAAAAAGTTTCTTTCTTAAGCTTAAACAGAATTTTCTGTGTTTCAATTTGTGCTTATTGCCCCCTGTCCTGTCACTGAGCACACCACTGAGAAGAGTCTGACTCTCACCTTTACTTCTCCAGATCTCCCCAAGCCTTCTCTTCTCCAAGATAACAGTCTCAGCTCTCCTGTATGTAAGATGTGCCCATCCCTCCATCATCTTACTTGCTCTTTGCTGGACTTGCTCCAGTATGTTTACATCTCTGTTATACCGGGGAGCCAAGGACTAGATCCAGAACTCCAGATGTGGCCTCACCAATGCTGAGTAGAGAGGCCTCACCAACCTGCTTTGACCTGCTGGCAATGCTTTTCCTAAAGCAAGCCAGTTTTGGAAGACAATAGACTTTATTTGTAATAGTTGTGGCCAAGACTGCACTAAATGGTTTCAGAAACAGAATATGGGCCTGCCACTGTTTAATTTACTATGTATCTAAAACCATCATTTATACTACTGTTTGTTTCCAAAATTATACTAAAGTAGTAGGGATTTATGAAAAATGTAAAAATAACTTGGGAATTCAGGGGAATATCAAGGGTTTCTGGGATTTCACAAAGTAAATCCCATTGCATGACACAGACATAGAAATTAAAGAAAAACCGCTTTTTTTCCCAGGTACAACCAGTCTGTTTCAGAAGGTGAAGGTATGTGGAAGATACTAATATTCAATGCTATTTTGCTTTTCTGTAGACCAGATGTTTCAATACCATTTAAAGGTTCTGTACACATATTGAATTTTAGCTGCTTCTCAAAATGAAAGGTAAGAAGTCTGTCTGTTTTAGTGTGATTAGATGTTGCCAATGATTTGGTAAACAGCATTGCTTTGGTCTGAAAAAAACTCTTTTCAACATATTATACTTCACCTTGTTATCTCATGTCTTAACCAATGCTGTAATCAGTTCACATATTGCTCTGCTAAGTGCATGTAAGAATCAAATAAATTAAATTACCTTTAATCTTTAGAGTAAAATTGTTACGAGTTCACAAACTTTACCTCTCATTTCTACCACTTATCTACGCTTTTTTTTTTTTTTTTTTTTCCCTCAACAAGAACAGAAGACCTCAAGAACCTCAGATTTAAATTACACCTCAATTCATAGTCCCGGAATTTGTAAGATAATGTGAAATCTAAAGTATTGAGAAAATCATCTGGTACAAACCAAATCAATAGAAATTGGTAAAACTGAGAGACATCTAAGAAAATAATGAAAGAATTGGAGAACAGGTTTTCAATATGGAACTGAGAACCTAGTTCTCCTACTCCCTATGAAATATTTTCCACGTTGGTAAGACGCTTAGTAATTTCTAAATCTGTTTTCCCTAGGACAGGATTTGGGAATATACCCTCCACACCATCAGCTTAACGTCCATAACATGAAAATATGTGTGTTCATCTCTAACAGTCAGATCTAAAAAAAAGCAAGGCTTTGGGTGTCTAAGAAGCCAGACAATGGGAGAACTGGGTGGGTCTAAGGTTGACCACAAAAAGCTGTGCCTTCATGTTAAGCAAAATCACAAGAACAGGAATGTAACTGGATTCTTCTCAGGCCCAGGAACACAGAAACCTGAGTCATGGCTGCACATTAGATACCTCTTCCAGTTAAGATCCAGAACTGGCTTCTACCGATATGTACTTAAAAGACAAAAACACTCTTTTTAACACCTAAGGAAAGTGAGTGATAGGTTTTCACAAAGACTTTTTTGACCCTACTGAGGTAAAATCTTCCTAGGCTCTCTCTACAGATAGCAGTGAGAAATCATCTGTACATGAAGGGTAATTCAGCACAGAAATCTAATGCAGCTACCCTACACGAATGGAGAAGACTTTCTACATTAACTACGGAGACAGTCCAACGAGATTATCCATACTAGATAGGATTAGTAGTCAGTAGGGTCAGAAGCAAATATGAGCATGGCATCAATCCAGAACAGACAGTAGTAAGGGTATTGGCTGGACCATGATGAGATGTAATATCCAGTGCAAGCTCAGTTAGTAATCAAGACTATCCATAAATCTCTGAGTCTATGTAGTTTTTATGAATAATCTTTTTTCATGACAGACTTGTAGTCATCATATTCACCCAGGATGCAAGAGACTTGGTTCTAGACTATCATCTTCATCCTAAAGGGATTCAAGTATGCTATCTCCCACACCAAACAGTCACATTAGAAAATTACTGAATAAAAAAGTACAAGTGCTCTGGGTCACAATCCAGTCCTTTTGCTGCCAGATGAATACATTCAGTTCCAGAATCAGATTTAGTTGCTGGACCCACCCCTTTCTCCTCAGCTATACAGACTTTAACATGTCCAAAAGCATATGCAAAATGTTAAAGCTCAGAAAGACCTGCAGATCAGCTCCACTTCCAAGGCTAGTAAATTCAGGGGGATTAATGATCATGCAATGAAAAGATTTTTCATGTATACATAGGGGTCATATGTCCAGGATACAGCACATTGGACTACTTCAGACCTAGTGGCTATGGCTTAATGAAGCATATTGTCAAATCACAGATAAAACTGAAATTCTGTCTGCATAAAACAGATTTTAAGGACTCTATGAAAAGAGGCAGCAGAGAGTTACTAGCACCATCTTGTTTTCAGATCTAATACTCAATCTAAGGTGCTATTTGCTGAAACTTTCCTGTACACTATGCTCTGTTATTCTTATTCCTGCACATTGCATGTTATTCTTATTCCTGCACATTGCATGTAAATTCTTGGGCCAAAAAAAAAAAAAAATGCTATTTTTCTAAGCATACAAGTTGAATTCTAAGGCTCTCTTCAGCAGAATACCAGACAAACTGTCTTAATGAAAGTGATAGGAACCTTTCCAAGACACAACTGCCATTCATGCTGTAAAACTAAAAGGAAGAAAAAAAAAATCAATACAGTCTTCATAGATCTGCTGTACAGATAAGCAGGTCATCCCACCCTCAATCACACAGCTTGTCAATAGGGCTGGCTGTATTATTCAACACCTACAAGAACAGTGCAATTCTTTAAAAAGAATAAGAATGTGAAACATAACAATAGACTTTGTAAAATTAGCCTAGCATATTAGAGCTTCAAAGTTCCACATAAACATCCTGTAAGCTAGGTAAAAAGTCATCTCCATTAACAAGTTGGGGATTCTGCGAAGTGGGAGAGTTAATAAGTTTCCGAAAACCAAGAGTAAGCCAAAGTGAAAGCTGGAGTCTCTGCCCAGTGCTTGATAGAACAAACAGCATGACCTCTCTAGCACAGTGGATCTGAACACAAAGCAATGCACTTAATTCAGTCAGGGTATAGAGTTATTAATGCTCTCCCAGGACAACATGAAAACCTTCATTCTAGAAATACTTAAAACAATTTTTCTTATATTAAAATGCAAAAATAGGAGGAAACCTTGTTTCCACTTTAGCAATGACAAAGAACTACAAATAATGGGATTGGTTCTTCGTAGAACACTCACACAATGCCTTTTCCAGAGACAGAAAAGCAGGAGAAAGAGCTCCACAAGTTGCAGAAAATGTGCTCCAATTTAATTTCATGGAGATCTCCCCAAAATGCAATCAGGCGTCCTTGAGATTCATGTTTGAATAATCCTTTCATACCCTTTGCTCTCAGTTGTATCTCACAATCCCACAAGTGTAGACTAGTCATCTGCAATGGTGCTTTGTGAAAAACTGACAGATATAATGAAAAATGGAAAATAATAAATAAAAAGTTGACCATAGTAGTTTGTATTCATATAAGCTCTGTTAGTTTTTTTTATTCATTAATGAACCAAAAAATTTCAGAAGTTTGATCTTTTTTTTTTTTTTTCTCCCCTTCTTCTTCACTCTTCATGAGTGTTTTTTTAACTATTATTCACTTTTGTTCATCTAAAGAAAACATCATTCAGAATAAGTATCTGTGCATACCGACAGTTTATGTTGCATATGGTAGAGACAGCAAATTTTCCTCACTGAAAATTTCCCAATAAATTGAAAGGCCCCAATAAACATCTCCATGGAGGGGAATGATGCCATCATCAGACTTGTTAATTGCATATTTCTATGAAGTATAGTGGATGGTGTGCCCCACACCATCCATATATGTGCTTGTCTCAAATACATGTGGCAAAATGCTCATATGCTGCTAGGGAAATGGTTTAGTAGAATGTGAAGATGATACTATAAAATATGCACTTTATTGACAATAGCACTGCTTATAGATACCGAGATTAAGAACAAAGCAATAAGCTGTGTCCATGCATCACACAATACAATTTTAAATCAGCTTGCACAAGATGTAATATAAGTTTCTTTATATAAGAAAACATAGAATGATTTCTTAGTCATATATATCTGGTACAATAAAAAAAAATAAACTGGTAGAATTTCAAATAAAAGATTGAAAGTTGCTGCATAAGAAATAAGATTAAAAGATTCTAAACTAGACAAAAGTTTGTTGATCAGAGGCTAAAATAATAGGAATATCTATATAGTAAAAATATAGCATGATGGCAATCATGAAACATTGTCAAGTTCAACACTGAGAAATTCTTGCTAAATAGGACATTTGTCACTGTGTCCTGGCTGGGGCTGGCCTAGAGTTCCCGTTGGTCTGGCAGCGGGAGGAGCTGCAGCCCCCTGAGACCCCAGGGGCTCCCCAGGTCCCAGTGCCCTCACCTGTGTGCGGGGGCGGGGGGAGCACAGCTGGAGGGCTGGGCCCCGATTGGCCGATAGTCCGTGTCATGTGACCTTGTGCTCACTATATAAAGGCAGGAGTGGGCTAGGAGGGGCTCTCACCTCTGTGAGTGTGGCTGTGGTGCCTTTGTGTTTGGGATTGCTGGCTGGGAGCAGGTGGGTGTTGGTTGGTGGGTGGTGAGCAGCTGTATGGTACATTACCTGCTGATACTGCTGTCAGCATGTTATTCTGTCACTGTTATTAAACTGTTTTTATCTCAACCCGCGAGTCTCCCTTTGCCCCTCTGATTCCCTCCCCATTCCCAAGTGGGGGTGGGGTGGGGGGGGTGGGGTGGGGTGAGGTGAGCGACTGTGTGGCATTTAGCCACTGAGTAGGCTCAGACCACAACACACTGAAATTAAAAATCTATGAAATCATCATACTAAGATAACAAAAAGGTACAAGACCCAACCATATCCCATTTTAATATTTCAGGTAATCTCTGCTGCTTCTCAAGATCCTGCACTTTATATGGGCAATGAAATTCATAAATTAATCCTTTAGATGACATATTCATCTTTTGCTTAGTCTACCCTTAATATTCATCTATTCACTTTGTATCTCACAACACGAAAGTATTTCAGATTTAGTTCTTTCATTTAATGTTTTCTAGACAGGAAACTCTTTTATCACTTACCTATCAATATATTACCAGCTTTGTTTCTAATGCAACTCTTGTTTCTCATTAAACTGAGTTCAATATCAGAGGCAGCTCTATCACAGAAGCTGATAAAATTTCTCTAGTTCCCCTTACACAATCCATTTCAAATTTACTGTTTTGTACTCTGAAAGACAAACTGTTCAGTGTCTCTCTAGAAGGAATTTAATTCTTTATCACTCTCACCACTGTTTTAAGCCGTGTAACCTTCCGAAAGGTCATTTTGCACAAAAGCTGGCAATATGCTTTTAGCTAGTCTCTAAAAGGTGTCTGATCATAATCAACATAGAAAATTTCAGGAGTTTTATTAATTTCTTACTGTTTCACTCTTTTACTTAAAAGGTTTTGGGTTTATTGTGGATTTTTTTTTTCTTTTATACAGCAAAATATAAAAATAATTCCAGTTCCTCTGAATCTCTTTAATGTTGGTTAATAATTATTAAACATTCCATCATTGTCTACTGTTTCAACAATATTCTCTGATGTCCTCTTACCCAAGCAGAAATCCCTGATGCCCACTTTTATGAGAGGGCCAGCCATCAACCTTAAAAAAAGTGTTGTAGCTATTCAGTGAAATATTACAATTTTTTTAGGCTGTATCACAATCTTTTTATTCCCCCTCAACATCAAGTAGGAAGGAAATTCCATACTACTGTATTGTGGGATAGGGTATTTCTTACTTGACAGGGGAATTCATAAACACAGTAAGAATTTTTTATGCTTAATATCTGGCATTTTTACTCATTGATATTTTTACTACTTGGCATTTACTTCTTTGTAAGTAACTTAGTGGGCTGACCTTCATATCATTATTCAAATTTTGTAGAGAAATAATTCCACATTATCTAAAATTTTTCATCAGAGTGTGATACATGTACAAACGGCATTCAAGTTAATCCAGAACTGAAATTAAAAAAAAAAAAAAAAAAAAAATCTGAAGCTCTGAGACACAAGGAAGGGAAACGGTAAGGAGATCTTTTGCAGGAGCTGGCAGATTGCACTGTGCTATGTTACTGATTTTCCTGTTAGTACTACAAGGAGTGATGAAATCCAGAACTTTGGTTATCTGCTGCTGTACAGTGCAATTAGCTCCATTTGTTACACTGAGCAAGCAGAAAAAATCCAGCCATGTGGCATAGAATATTGTGTCTCCTTTCTCCACATCATCTTCTAGATAATTATGAAAAATTATTCTGATTAATACAATCTCTTTCTGTGGCATTCAGCTGGCTACTGTTTAATACAGGCTGTCAATTTAATGATGCTACATGGTGGGCTGTTTTTGCAGATGACTGTTCTTAAAGAAAAAAATACATACACTTAGGATTGCTTTTAAATTCAATGGAGAGAGATTGCATTTCCAGGAAATATTCATCCTGCAAAGACAATCACTTACCTTATTCAAAAAAATAAAATAAAAAAATATATAAAAAACTTCTTTTGTTCTCCTTTATATAATTTCTGTTTGACTTGTGTAACAGCAAAATTATAAGATTAATTTAAAATAACTGAGTCAGAGTAGTATGGGATTAAACTCTATGGGGGATGAAAGCATTCTTCACTTTCATCTGATTCCTACAACCTGAAGCACAGAATGATTTCAGATGACAGGCTTTCAAGTGAACATGAGAAAGGAGAATGAAAATTGCCTGGAGAAAAGCGGAAATCTTCTTTGTGAGAAAGTTCAGCCACTGATATGCTTAATAATAAATATAACTCAATTAGTAGCAGAAAAAAGAATGAAGAAATACATATAGTATGTCATTCGGTTACATACGGCAGTCCTTAATTATATTCCTATTGAAGACAACAGTAAAAATTCCCCTAGCTTTCTGGCAGTAGAACAGCCAGTCACGTGTCTGATACAAAAATAAAATGGATGATTTAGATTTTCCTATATCATAACCAATCTGAGAACATAATGGGTTTGTATATTTTTTTTTCATCTGTCTCCTGTGTCATTGGCCTCTACTTATCTGTACTTATTTCTCTGCTTAATCTCCCCAAAAAAGGCATCAGAGTGGGACTAAGATTAGGTTTTTTGTTAACTAGCAATATGATTTCCAACATGGAGTTTGAAGGAATTGCCAGCACGTTCCAGCTTTCAGCACTTTCCCATTTCAGGTACTTCTTGCTTATGAGTTACTACTGATCTAAGCAAATCATGTAGCTGATCCAAACTCTTGGTGCACAGAGTTAGGAGAAGTTACTCAGTCAAAATCACCTTTCATTTTTTCTTATAGAAAAAGGAATTTCAAGCTAAGTTTTAAGAGCTATATTGCAATTTTGCAGTCTCTTCCTTAAGGAATGGCATGTGCAGAAGAAACAGTTAATTTCTGTTGTGTCTCATGACATAATATCCTAAACAATCTACAAAGTGGCAAACAACAATTTGGTCTACAAGTATGAGATAACCTGTACCTACAGCAGATGTATTTGTTTAAATAACTTCGTATTAGCAGCATGGTGTGCAAAGTGTAGATCCTTGTATACTTCATGCTGAGCATTTGTTTGAAAAATAAATCTTCAGTATCAGACAGTGAAGAGATTCTGGATTGAAGTTAATCACCCTTACCATTAATGGTGAATAGCTAATCACCATTTGTTACATGGGGAGATGCCATGAAGCTATGAAAGCCTCCTACTAAATGACAGTCATCAGCAAACCACCTAGCCATTCTGACCCAGTTGAACCTGGGCTAGAAGAAGCCCTAACAAGCATGCACAACCCCAGTATCTACTCACAGGCTGGATCCCACCAGCAAAACAAGTGTTATCTGTGCAACAATGATATCACCTCTGACTGCAGCACTGAGCCCTAGCTGCTTTTTCCCAGTTTCTTAAATCCAGCTGTGGTATCATCCATTTTTAAACACATTTCATGTTTGACACTAGGGAGTTAACAACTCAAGGCTAAACACTCTGGCAAGCTGAATGTGTTTATTTCATTTGAAAAGACTGCTATTATTCAAACATTTAATCAAACAATTCAGTCATGGAGTCAACATCTTCCGAAACCATCCTAGAAAACAGCCATAAATGCTTGAAGCACAAGAAAAAATACATTAAAAAATCATACGCTGGTGAATGGGTGAGAAGAATTACTTCAGATATGCTTCTCATATATTTTTTTCTTATGTAATTCAAAATTAATAGAATTACATTAGGCACTGAGTTTACCTATTTTATCTATTAACTATTTAATAAAATGTGACAAAAAAGAAATATTTTAGGTGTTCTGTTGTATAAACTTAACACAATACTATGTAGAATCATACAGATTTACAAGATACCTGTAAATAAACTGGTTTAGTTGTGGGAATCTATGAACCTGGATTCACAGCTACCCAGTTTAATTTCTGAAGTTTCCTAATCAGTTACACAAATCAGTCTGAAAAGCTCACCACACTCACACAAGCATGCTTGCAGGCTTTCAACATCCATACTACTTCATTCTCTTACTCTTTATGGCTCCACAGTTTCTGTACTGGTGCACAGACATTTCATAAACAAATTTTGGCACAATCCACACTGATGCTGCAGAGAATACTTCTATTGATTTTGATGGGCTTGGTATTTGCCTTCCTGTTACTATAAATCAGAAGTATTTTGGACATTAGAAGTCTCATCAATAATGCAGTGTATGAAAAACATGAACTTCACACCTTAACATTAGAGAGAATAAATGTCCAAGTGTTCCAAGCTAAAGAAGACATTTGTCCTAGTCCAGCTAGAGCACCCATTTTAACAGAACACACAGAAGATAGCTAATCAATGGAAAACCTATCAAACAGACATGGGACTAGTTCCCTCTACTTTTCAGTCATCCAGCATTATGCTCAGACAGAACAACATAGCACTGAGAGCAATGATGGGTTCTGAGTTTCTCTAACATGTCATTGGCAACACCAAAGCATCACTTACTCCTTTGGATGGGTAGCTTTAATGCTCGATAAGAAGTGACAGTTGGGTGATGAAAGGAACATTGGGAAGCCACAATCACAGAAACTAGGCACTAATTGTGTTGAGTTTCCAGTCTTGCTCTGGCAATTGTTTTCCCTCAAAACAACATATACAAAAAAAACAGACTTGCCAGGTGGCAGAACAACAAAGCAGACCAAGGATCTCTCTACTAATATAAGATTCAGATCACCTGCCTGAAATGTAAGGATATACTAGGCCACATATATCAAGAGTAACCAGAGTGATCACATTACTATGTGACCCTTCCAGAAAAATCTAGAATGACAGAGAGGTCTTAAGGCACTGTCAAAAGCAGTGAAGGCTGGTGTACAGTGTACAGCAATCAGCAATGATTTAACCTCAGCTGCAGCAGTTATGGTTGGATATCCACACAGATGAATATCAAAAGGATAAGCAAAGAAATATGTCATCTCATGAAGAAAACTCCCCAGAAGTAAAGTCTTGAATTGGAAGACCACTAAAATATTAGAATGGCAAAAATAACAGTCCAAGAAAAAGACTAAATAGTACTCATTAAAATTCCATCTAAAGATGTCCATTTACTCAAGACTGTTTACAGATATGTGAAGTACTTTGCAATGATTAACAACTACACATTAGGTTGGTAAAATAGATTCTTAGTTGTTGTTTGGTGAAGTCATAAGTGGAATAGCACCATTATTATAACACAAAACCGGGTTTAAAAATAGCAGAGCAGGCACTGTTCAGAATCAGCTACACCAGGAAGACCACATGTCAAGGATAAAGCAACAACAACAAAAAAAGTAGCTACAGGAATTCATCTATCTCAACAGAAATGTAGTGGATGAAAGGAAAAGCTCAATAGGAAGTGACATTATAGACAGGAGAAGCTGAAAGCAAATATATACAAAACATCTGTTTGATTTTTTTTTAACATAAACTTAAAATCTCAAACATAGTCTCACGGTTAACATGCAGTTATGAGAGCTGAAGAACTAGCATTAGAGATTAGATCAACATCTGAAATTAACTACAAATTGCTGTGAGAAGATCTGTGTGCTGGATAGAAAAGCTTTGCCTTTCAACAAAGAGAAATGAGAAATTATCAACCAGAAGGTTTTCTGCATCAGAAAGTGGGACTGGAATTATTTGAGGTATATATACCGGATGCTTGACACAACAAAGTCCCCCTCAGTGAACCTTGGGGGGGACTGGTAAATTGAAATCAGATGATATGAAGTGATACAAAGACAAGAGAAACTTTAAGGAATGCCATAAGCAGCGATGGCCCAGCACAACAGTAAATCTCTGCTCTAGAGAGAAGGCAGGAGCAGTAGCAAATGGCCCAGAGGAACAGGAGGGACTCATGTACCAGTGCTGGCACTGGGTAAGCTTATCACAGTGAGTAATTACCTGCCACCATTCAGGTAACAACCTTCATGTCTGCCGTGTTTTATATAAGATGAAACAGTATTGAGAAAAAACTAGTGTGTGTTTGTGGCTCAAAACTGTGGTAAGAGACATGTCTTTTTTTTTTTTTTTTTTTTTAAGCTTTCCTATGAAATACAACATGACATGTTCAATCAAGATGCATCCATCAGATCAGAGAATGCTTCATTACAAGCAGTGGCATTACCTGACATTTTTTTCTCTGACCCAGTGCAATTGTCACAATCTGTAACCTGTCATGAAAAATGTTTCAAACAAATGTGTTTGTAAACAAAAGACTTGATGGTTCACTGTTATTCAGACAGCTGGTATGCTACAAGAATCTCTCTAAACATGAAAATAAACAGTTTTGGTGGTAAGTGATAAATAAATTAAGTCAAAATCTCACCTTGACTGCTCATCTACTGGGTGCAGCAGACTAGCTTCAGACTGAACAACACAAAGTTGTCCCAAACAGAGGTTTGAGTATCCAACAGTGGGAAATGTTCTTCTCTATTCTTTTAGGGGAAACAGTGTCTATTCTCACTCTGCCAGCCCAGTACAGGCTGTGACTACATTTGCATGCATACACTAACTCTAAGTGCATTTGCATGCTATTACGGTGTCTTTAGTCATTTAAATTAGATCACTAATTAAGTAAACATACATTTTCATTTTAAACTTTAGTCATTCGTGATTAACAAAATCTAGAAAATGCAGATCTTCCTTCATAGTATTATCCATTATCAGTTCCATTTGAGAAGAGAATCAGATAAAAGGAAATTAAAACCAAAGAAAGAAAAATCCATATTTGCTCATTTAGTTCCTTTTCATCATGTAATTTACCACTATAAAACTACCTTAAGCTTCATAAAATCTGGGAGCCAATAATGGCTTTACAATATAAATCCAGAGCCAACACATCAGCTGAAAATCAAAGAGGTCAGCTGCAACTATTTAAAAAGAAAACTCTGTCCCTCTGTCCTATTACTACTGCAAGGAATACATTTTTCCTAGTCCAGCTACTCAGTAACTCTCAGACACATTCAGTACATGACAGAGCAGCATGTACACTGCACAGCATATGTAGCAGGTGGTGAGCATTTAAAGTCCTGTCAGCAGCCACACGTTTTTTCTTTGCGTGTTCAAATATATTTAATGCTAACACTCTGCAGACACAAACTGCTATGCACTGGCCTATCAACACCATGTCATCAAATGCTATATATATCCTGTTAATTCATTTGGTAGAATATTACCTCTCCTAGATTTTTACCTCTAACAGGGTCAATTTTTTCCTTAACATCTCTACTTAAAGAAAAAATTCAATACAGTCAGAAACTGCACCATGCATGCAATGATCATGACTAACAGACATGTTTACAGGAAAAAAAAAAAAAAAAAAAGAAAAGAGAAAGGACAGTGTGTGAAAGTTTTAATTCTGGGCAGTGAGTTATATAAACTCTAAAACAGTAACAGACTAGTAGTATTGTAAGTACTTTTACTAGTCAACAAAAACTATTTCCCTTCTTATTTTCATCTTTACTTAGGGATATTATATATTATATTCTTTACTCATTTATATTAAGACTCTTGCAGGAGGGTAATGAAATATTAAAACTGCTACAGATGTTTTGATTTCAAGATCATCTATTTGCCTCAGTGTTTTAAAATACAGAACACACATAGAACATGTAATTTCTGCATGGGTTATTTATTTTGCTGTTATGGAGTGGAAGCCAAGAGTCTCACCTTTCTTACTACGATTAATCAACCAGTCAGTCATAATTAGTTAGGAATCCCCTGGTGATAAGCATCCATCCAAACGTACAGACTGAAAGCAGTAGAGAGGCTCAGGTTTTTTGAAAGAAATTAAAAAATTCTGTAGTTGGTGGTTAACTAAACCCAAGGGAGGGTTGCTCCTAGATTCACATAGAGACTTGGTATTATGCCCTGGAGGATGACATAAGGATTTATATTCTTTCTAATAGCTACATATTTACCGTTACAACTCAAGTCATTCATATTATACATATGAAAGGTTGGTTAGATTTTTATGTCTGTCATATTTTTTCTTCAGCCACACCTCTCAGCAAACAATCATACAAGTTAATTGTAGTCAGTGCAGTAAAGAGCCCTTTCTTCAATTTTCAATAAGTCACTTTTCAATTCCAGTAGAAACACTTTGGTTTTGTATAATGAAACAGCCCAAATGGGAATTACACTTCCATTTTCTCCATGCCATTTATTACACCATATATTGTACAGCTTCTCGTACTCACCACTGGCTTCATTTGGCCTTTATGCCATTTTTTGCTAGCGCATTGCAACCCCCTCAATATCAAACCTTTGTAGAATCTTTTTCAATATTAAAGTGTGAGGAGACAGAGCTGTGGACTAACTCTATTCACTCATGGATTCACTTATGCTACACAGGATTGACTACTTTTTGCATTAGAGATCAGTGATTATAGTACATGGCAAAGGTGCCTGAGACAGGGGTCAGTACCCTCAACAGAAAAGATGTGAGAACTATTGTCCAGTTGATTAAATCCCAATAAAAGTTGCAAATTGCAAGTTCTGCCTTTTAAAGGTCATCAAGACATATTATAAGGATTCTGAATGAATCCCCAGGATGCATAATTAAGCAATCAGATACATTGTATTAGCCATTTCCATAAATTAACATCTGAATCAGAATAGTGTGCTCGCTCAGTGTGTTGCAGAGGAAAATGCAAGATCAAGAAAGCCACTCACCAATCAAAATCCTTCTCTTTTCTCAGTGCACTCCTTTCTGTAAGGTTAATATGACATTAACATTGATGGAGTCATATTTTTACTTATTCTAGTGGATCACAAATATTCATCTGTTACATGTCATAGCCTGTCAGTGAAATTTGCCTCTCTTCCACAGTCATATGTGCTCAGTTTTTCTTACACTCATATTTTGGGTTCCATTCAATGAGGGGAGAAAAAAGGCTGAAGTAGTTTCCACTATAGCTTTACTGATTAATTTAAAAATTTATATTCCTATTGCAATTTCTATTATCCATGCAGTATCATCCACAAATACAAAAATAACTTTGGTAAGGCAGCAGCATTAAACATAAGGTTTGTGCCAGTCTTTATATTCAGAACTGTAAAAAATGTTTATTATATGTTGCTGTTATATTTCTGATTCCTCATTTCCTAGAGTATAATAGATTTAAATAAAAATCATTACCTTTTTTGACTAGAGAAGGTTTCTTCATGTCACATCATTCATGAAAGGACAACTGACAAAAAGGATAGATGTGGAATGAAACCTGTGTCACCTCACACTATAAAATAGTTTTAAATGTAACACAGTAGGAATGATGGTGTGTTAGCCACATGGCAACACAGAAACATAACCTGCCATATTTTTGGATAAAGCTATAGTTTCCTGCAATGATTTTACATTCCTAATTATTACATATATCATGTGATTATGCTAATTTGAACAGAAATGAGGGGCAATGAGAAACAGTAAATAACAATCTTGGCCTCAAACAGACTGTTATAAAAAGAATATAATTTACTTCTAAAAAGATGCAGGAGTTCATGTTTTCAAAACACTTTTTTTTTTCCCTTGCAATTAACTGATATAATGGTAAGACAAGTTCTGGAGGGTCTCTTCCTCTTTGAGTGGTAATTAGTTTGAAGAGAGGGTAGGTGTATGCCTGTTTAGAAACAAGGACAATGTCAGTTCAGTATCCCTGTGGCTTACAGACAGCCCTCCAGCTCTTTCATGGAAGCAAGGCTGGCTGAGGAAACTTTTTGTTTAACTGCCAATTGAATGGCTGTGTCCCACAGCCTCTGCATTATCCCACAGATTCCGACTCCAGCCACAGACCTTGATTCTCTGTCTCCCAAATGATGCCTGTTGCAGTGAACTTCACTTGTCGCAGGTAAGCCAATGCTGAATTTCTGATACATAAATTTGTTTGGACTGTCTTTAGGCAAAGAATAATTCAATCAGGACACTGAATTTATTTAAGAAGTCACCAGCCGCTCATTAGTTGTTTGAGATAGTAAAACTGCAGTGTGGTCAGAAAGTTAACCAAGACCTGGTTTTCTAAGGAGAGGACACATTTTGCCATATATTCAAAGGAGCAGTGCCCTTATGTAGTTGAGTTAGTTTTTAAACAGAAATGAACTGGAGACAAGTTTTGATTTTGTGCCTTACATAACAGACAGAAGCAAAAGTATTAAAAGATATAATCTAGGGAAAGTGGAACAAATATTTAATTTTAATTTTATATTCCTATTAGTTTTCTTCTAAAAAGATGGCAAAATGATATTACCAGCACACATTTATGGAAGTACAAGTAGTAATAATAGAATATAATCAATAAAGTAATAATGAAGTCTTTATTTAAAAAAAAAAAAAAATAATAAATTCTACATTTCTGGAGAAGAAAAGGTTGAAGGGGAAACCTAAAAACAGCCTTCTAATACCTAATAATAATGAGGAGTTTACCAGGAAGATGGAGCCAGGCTCTTCTGTCATGTATGGTGGTAGGACAAGTGACAGACACAAATTGAAACAAGAGATTCAGACTGAATATAAGGAAGAACTTATTCAACATAAGGAAAGCCATGCAGCAGAGCAAGTTGACCAGAGAGGCTGTGCAGCCTCCAGCCCTGGGAAGTTACAAGTTCCAACTGGCTAAACCCCTGATCAGCCTGGCCTCACAGCACACCCCGCCTCGAGCAGGAGCCTGCACTAGACACCTTCCACCTTGGTATGATCTTATGAAAGTGCAACAAAGATTAAAGAAGGTGTACACATCTTACAAGTTTATTGCCATTTAACCTAAATATACAACAGCATAGGCAATTCCTTGCTGAAGATGTGGCAACCCAGACTTTGGGAAAGCTTTTTTTCCTGAGAAAGAAAAAGGAAAACCTGGTTATTTAATGAAAACATTTCAATTTTTTTTCCTATACTTGTCTTTACAATGTGTTTTTTTATTATTTTAGCTAAATATCTGAATAATATATTCATTGCCCAGTTTATGAAGATTATGGAACGCTTAATTTAAAAGATCTTGTATTTTCTCTTCTGAAGGGAATTACAAACCAAAGCAATGAAGTACTATATTAATTTCTGAGATGCATGTGGCCTGAACACCAGCAATAAAAATAGTTGTGAGGTAATCTTGAAATGTCCAGATCTATCTGTGATTAATTTTCATTTTAAGGCATAGCAAATGTGAAACAAATAGAGCAATTAGTCATTACACGCAGTCTTTTTAGAAGATCTCTAGTACAGGGACAAGAGCTAGAAAAAAGATGTCAAAAAAAGAGTGATTGTTCTTTATTTCTCAGTTATTTGATTGTTCAACAGCACACAGCAGTAAAATAAGGTTAACAAGAAAAAAATGCAGTGCTGATTCTTCTGTTGTTATACAGTTTGATTGTTAGTTAGCTGAAATAATAAAACTATAGCACATTCAATCACACTCTAAGGTGCAATATGAAGGATGAAAAGATGAATGTTGATAATGCAAACTATTACCGAATATATTGTTTTTTAAAGAACTTCAGTCTTCGTAAGTATATAATCAATACTGATTTGAAGCATTTTGCAGCACAGTAGCCCTGGACCAGTTTGGATACTGCACATCTTAGTTGTAGGTCAAGTGGAATTTAGGCCATTTGTAAAGCTGAAAATAACTTCACTGACAACAAATTCTATGAAACTAGGTCAAAATACTGAAAACTTCCTAAACTACACAGGAGCCAAGATTTGGAGAGAGGCACAATACCTTTTATTAGACCAACTGAGAGAGTCAGAAAATAAAGACACAATGCCTTTAAGCATAGAGTCGTTTCTCCAGGTATAACACTCATCTTCATTGGCTTTCATGTCTATACCAAGAAAAATTTAGGAGCCGGGTTTACCCTCTGAGAACCTTGATACCACGGGGCTTCAAGAGATATGCTGTCTCATGGCACAATGTTACATGAGTGAGTCCACTATTCCACTCATGAGAGAAAGGGGAAAGCTGTTGATGTCCAATCATTTAAGGCAATAAACTCCTTCAAGGCAATTAGATCTTATTACCTCCTCCCCAATAATTAACATGTAATAATTTTGTCTTGGCTTTGGGGCATGTTGCATAGCTCATTTTCTTGTCTAAATCAAGCCCAGAACAACCATGGGATGCCAGAATGGAATCACAGAATGGTTGAGGTTGGATGGAACATCTGGAGGTCATCTGGTCCAACCTCCCTGCTCAAGCAGGGCTATTTTGAGCCAGTTGGTCAGGACCATGTCCAGATGGCTTTTGAATATTTCTATGGAGGGAGACTCCACAACCTCTCCGGGCCCCCTATGCTTTCAGAGTAAAAAAGTAGGTTTATAAGCTGCTGCATTATGATACTGTTAAAAAATAAGGTGGAATTTCTCAGATCTGTTTACTTTATTAACAGTATTTTTGAAACACATCAATTGGACTAGAGAACAGTCAAGGAATACTTCTTAAGAAAAATGTGTAACAGTAAAGAAAGTCAAATAAATACAAGTATTTAGACTAGCTCTACACTATGCAAAGGAAAAACTCAGAATAAAAACTATTTATGAGATGTTATTTCTTCTTTTCAGTGCTAGCTGTTCTAGTTCTTAGTTGGAGACCTTGTCCTCAACAAGGCAACATTTGTTTGTTCATAAGAAAAGCTAATCACTTTTATCAATAGATGGTGGAATGCAAAGACAACTGAAGTTAAATATGCAAAATGCAATTCAGAACTCAGACACTACTATAATCTAATTTTTTTCTTTCTCAAAACAGCAACTGAAAAGCAGGCCTTCATGCAATTTCTGATATTATATTTTATTTCTCTTGACAGCAAAAGATCTTAATCTGATCCATTTGCAATTTACTTTGATGCTTCACATAACATTTTGCCTTAACAAGGAAGTTAATTTGCAACAGCTGTACGTTGGCTAGTTTGAACAACAGTCAGAATTAATAGAAACTGCATTCTGAATGTCCCCAAAAACACCTCTTTGTAAGTATTTATTTTTTTACTTGAAAGATTTTATTTTCTTTTTGAAGAAGTGTTGCACGCATCTTTGAGTAAAAATTGCTGCTATACAAGATAAATAGGTGCTTTCTTAGTAATCAAAGCAGATAACATCTCCAATGGACATGAAACGGTGTTCTGATACTTGGAGATGCACATACATACACAAGAACATGAATCTGACCAACAGCACCTCTGACAGAACAGTCCTCTTTTCAGCAAGTCCCCAAATGTCTCTGATGGGAAGCACAAAAAAATCCAAAAAAAAACAAACAAACAAAAACCAGCAAAATAATCGCCAAACACTACATTTGGCTCTGCTAGGCATCCTGCAGCACCAGGAAAATCCTGAGATAAACTGGGACAGGGAGGCCCCAGTTTACAGGCTCCATCCCCAGGATGGGATGGAGCCTGTAAAAGTGATTTTAAAAATCTGACCAGACACTGGAGGGGATGGGTTTTGTTTAAAAAAACAAACAAAATACAAACTAAAAACAAACCAAACCAAAACAAGAAGGAATGGTGTTGATCCCCACTGTACCGCTGGACAAGGTTTTTTATGATGTAAAGTTCATAAAGTTGTCAAATATATTATCATATGCATTTTCTTCTGCAACATTCAGTGTTCTAAAATACAAACTTCAGCATACACTGAATATTCTAATTTTTCACAGAAAAAGTTCTGTGAACTCTGTGAGAAAGGTCTCAGGCCTCAATTCACAAGGAATTTCTGTGCTGCTGTAGCTAACTTTTAAGCATCTGACTCAGAATTAAATCCTTAAACCCCATATTTAGGCATTTTGGCTCTTTATTCAGTGAGTGAAAATTCAGACAAGTCTCAGCAATCCTCATAATACCTAGACACTTACAAAGACAGAGGCATGTCTGAAATCCCCCTCTTCTTTACATTGGTCTTATTTCTGTGTTAGGGATTCACAGCCTGCACCCATTCCTGCACTTGGCTGCATTTGGATCTTTCTTTTGTGTAAAACAGCTGCTTCTTGCTTTTACTTTTAAAAAACAGAGGAGCCTTCTCTGTAGCTTGAGGAGGAATAAGACCACATCTTTCATCTCCCAGGAAAGTACTGCAGTCAACAAGCTGAGAGCTCTCATTATCCTCCAGCAAATTTGTGTCACCACGTAGGTCACAGTGCAAGACTGATAGGGCCAGAAGGAGACTGAGAGTGAAGTTTGGTAGTGAGGGCTTTCAATTGCTTTTTACGCTATTATCACTAGTTCTGAACAGCTTGTGGATTAAAGAGACATTTGTCACTGAACACTCTGCTTTATCAATCCTAAAAAGCCTATACTGTATTAATTTCAAAATCTTGATTGACTTTCAAACTGCTTAATGTAAATTTCTCTTAATTGCTCCAATAAATACTTTTCTGTGAGTGGATAGATATTATTCTACATCTGATGTTTTAGAGTCTTAGAGTACCACTACTACTGAGATCTTCATGAAGTCCTTCATACGACTTCCCAAGAGCAATCATTTAAAAGACAGACACCATTCAAAGCCTGGGCTGGAGCCCTATGTCAAAAATGGCATATTTTTATTTGCTGTTGAAATTTCAGGTTATCCATATGCTTGAAAACTATGTAATCTCTGTCATTAACTTCAGCAAATGCTGCTGAAAAATGTAATCTTTACTTAAGATTTCATAGCTGCTTTGCATTTGAAGATTAGAGTTTTTCAAGAACTATTTTTCCACCTACAAAACATGATCTGCCACTGTCAGACTAACTTGAAAATCATATCTATTTCTGATGGTGTAAATATATACCATAACTACCTTTTTTCTTTAAAACTTCATTGAAATACGGTAGTGTCCCTTTTTGCATTCCATCAGTATAGAGTATGAAAATAAGTTTCCTTCATGATTTATGCATTCATCTACTTGTCGATAAATCATCTGAGAAACTAAGATCAGTCAAGACACATTAGAACTAATACTTTCAAAGATCAATTAGAAAGAATACTCTTAGAAAATTGGAAATTTACCCTGTAATTAAATCACTTGACAACAATCTATAAATTATCTTGAGCACCACATTTACCAAGTATATTCTTGACAGTTGTAAGATGTCATTTCAATATATTTCTTAGTATATAATATTTCAATACAGGGGAATAATTTACAAAGCTATTCAAACCAATATAAGTACACCATAATTGCAGGCAAAATTTTAATACAGGAGATGGAAGAAAAACACAGTGAGTCTAGATGATATTAGCAGGGAAAACAAATAACTTTACTGCAGGTCTTCTCTTTTCCATAGAAAGAGAAATGAACTGAATGCATCATACTTGAGTCTCAGGCAGCTTTGTATCAAAAAGCCTAACACTGTCACCACATCTCAATTCTCTCACTGCAACAAAACCACTGGAAGCTGAACGGCAAATAGATGCAATTATTACCCTGGTGAATGTGTCCAATTTTCTGTACCAGCTTTCATTCAAGATGAACAGAAGATTCACTCAGTCTTAACAAGCTACAAAGGAGGACCGCAATATGACAGAAAACAACAAAAATACACTCAGAACCAGACAGTGATTTCTGTGGAGGAAGAAGTGTAAAAGCTTGCACACGACTAAAGAGCATAAAGGTTACCAAAGACTTCTCAGAATACATTAAAAGAAACTTCAGCAAGAGCACAAAAGTAGAAGCCAAACCCCAGTGGAACATAATACATGTTTCTTTCAGTTCTTAATGAATATTAATAGGAGAGAGAAATACAAGTCTTTGACATTAGAATATCTTCAGAGTGTTGAAAGACTTTGTTTGAAAGTAAAATTATTTATTCACTAGAGTCAATCCTGGACCCACTGAACATATTGTTAAAATTACCTTGGTCTCCATGGGTATGCCCTGCAAGTAATCAGCAACCATTTTGGTAGCATTATGTTAAAAGGGCAAATAAAAGGAAATAGAAAAATACCAAAAATTAAATTAAATCAAGATTTTGATGCATTACTCTATGGTAAAATGTTTGGGGTTTTTTTGAAGAAACAAACAAAAAAAATCCCCATAATTTCTGAAGTGTGATTCATACCATTCATCATGAACATCTAAATTGTCATTGTAATTAGCAGAGAGCTGCTTAGAAATGTGGCCCAATGTTTTTTTATGACAAAACCTGTTGAATCCCTTCCTCCTCTCTCTTTTCATCCTTCCAGATGCAGACCTCACAGAGCAGACATTCTCAGGTACTCCTACCATTTCCTTCACAGAACTTTGATCCCAGCAACAGTTAACTGGGGCTATCCAGCTATTCTTCCATGCAGTTGTGATGCCTAACTCTACATTAATTTTACCAATGAGTAAGCACATAAAATTCGAGGCATTGTCTGGTTCAAGACTCTATTCACCATCCTTGAAAGATCAGACACCAGCTAATGCAAATCATGAACTTCAAAAGCCTCACACAGCAAGTTGGCTGGGATATTCAGCATATGCCCCCGTCTTACAGTTTGAAATTGTTCTATTAGACTAATCTTTGAGATAGAGGATGTCCTTGGTAAACTGTTGGAATGAATGAGCCATGAAAAGACAAGGAGACATTTTCTACATCCTCCTTTTATTCTAGACTAGAAGACAGTTATCCCTCCTTGTGACTCAAGTTTCTGCTCCTCGTCAAACACCAATAAACAGTACCTGATGACAGCAACTTCCAAAGAGCTTGTTGGAGACCTAATCAAAAAATAAAAAAAAAAAGTTCTCTGCACTTTATATCCAAAGGACTACCATTGTGCTTTTAGTACAGGAGTGCATGCTTGAATGGAAATTTACTGTCTCGTACAGTGCCAGATAAACCTAATGCCCCTATTGAAGGGCAAAATCACAATTTAAAATAAATAGATCTTTAAAGAGCTAGGCAACCTAGCAGGGCAGTGAATCATTCTTCCTGGTAAGTAACTCTGTCCTTTATACTATCTATTTCCTGCAGAATTAAATTCTTCTCTTTCAAATGAAGCAGCTTAATCACAGCTTAATAAGGAGCCAACATTTCCTCATGAGAACAGTTGTGCCTACCCGCTGGCTCTTTACTTCTTTTTCAAACCTTTCCAAAAGCCCACATCAGTATGGATATCAATAAAGAATAAAGTTGGCTTCTGGGCAGGAGAATCACAGTTCAGAATTCCTTTATCTATGACATGAAACTGGTTTATTAGAGATGCACCTACATGACAGAAAACCCTAAGTACCAGCACAGAAGGACTCACACCAGTTTTGTTCTGTTCCCCCCAGAAGATCCTCATTTCCATCTGATACAAGTGGAATCATCTGCCTTAAAATTGTCTATAACAGTATTTCCAGGACAGCCATGAGGCCATCCTTGTATAAAAATTTGGGCACTTATTCCTGTTGCCACCATGCCAACAGGGTCCACACCATCAGTGTAAACCCGGTCTAAGGCACTGTACACCAGCACTGGTTCAAAGAAAATGTTCCACATTTATCAGACAATTATACTCTTATCAAAATCCAGATGGAAACAAAGTATGAAATCTAAATTCCTTGCCATCCCTCATGGTAAAGTGTGGGTTGTCAGAGATTACTTTGGGTTTACTACTAAATGTGAAATTAGTGGATTCTGATATGCCACTACACCCTGAAGAGTGTGCCTGGGAAAATAGCTGTCAACCAACATCTGGGGAAAAGGGGAAGGGAGGACAGGGAATTAAAACTCCTGAGAGACTTGGTTTGATCACAAAGCAAAAACTATGAAGTCTGGATGTCAGTAAACCAATGACTCTCTCCTGACTAGATGTGGTTGGAGATGAAAAAAAGTAAATGGTGAGCACATCAGTGAAAAAGGAGATGAGAACATATGACTTTATGGTACATACCACTGATTTTAAAATGTAGCTATCACAGGGCACACACATTTGCCCCTCTACTCTCTCTGCCTGTCCACCTACCTTACTTCCCACCTACTCTTGGTATAAAAGGCTGAACAACATCTTTCTGATCTTTATATGCCTTATACAATGCTTTATATTAAAAAAACCTCAGTCAAATAAAAACAACAACAAAACTTGCACTCTGGTTCCCTGGGAACACCAAACCAATTCCCTTTAGAAGTCTTCAGCCATACATGCTCTCCAGTGAAGACTCTCTAGTGAAATCTTTCACCTGTGAATCTCACTCTTCCCATGCTAGAAAAGCACTCAAACCATACTGAAGGATCAGTCGTGAAACACAGATGCTGGTACCTTTGAATTTCCCTGTTTACAGCAGTCGCAACTCTCCATTCCTGTGATTATGACCAGCCAATGTACAGTGTTTAAATGCATTTCATCCTATTTCAGCTCTCATCCCTCAATTACTGGGTCTAGTACGTAGTATCCAGGAGACCACATGAGGAAAACTGAATAACAGATCAGAATGACCATACAGCCTCAGGTGTCTCCATGTTCAGTCTATTAATGAGAAAAGGGTCTCAGAAGAGATTTTGATGTGCTGAAATAAAGTGGTATTAAAGCAGAACTGAAGCTCAAACAGATGACACCTGCACTGAGTAAGACTGCTACTATTCCAGTAACAGTTGGAGATCCCCTATTCTAACTGGAAACTGAAATACTGCCAAAAGTAGTGCTCAGCTGTGCAGGCCATTATCACAGGAACACACCAGGAGATAGAAAGCACAGAATCATAGGGCTCATGGGCAACTCCATCCCCTTTGGGCAGCAAAATATTTTAATTCCTTACTGTGGAGCAATGAGATACCAGAAAGCTCAAACTAAAAATAGCCATGAGAATGAAGATCTGAGCTAGAAGAAATCTACAAAAAGTAGATCATCGTAAATATCTTTATGCTACTTCCATGAAATGTTTGAGATTTAGAAGATATAGAAGTTTTATTTTCTTCCCTTCTTTTTTCTTTGTATAAGCCTAGAATTGGACTTTCTAGTGACCTTTAGTTCCACACTTTTCTGGCTCAGAAGCCATAAGTCCTGCCTCTGTATTCACTAGAAGATAATTTTTCCTCATACACATTAGTTGTTTTGGTTTTGATAGTAAAAATACATTTCATCAACTAAATTATTTTCACAGATAGATGATTTCTAGGGAGGAAAACATATCTGACCATTTCATGTAGGGAGGCATATATGGTTTGATCCAATCTATTAACTAATGAATACTTGCATATCCATGAAAAAAAAGTCAATTAGCATTATCAGAAACTACAGTAAGTACTGTTAAACAACAGAAAATATCATTATCCAAATAGAATTTTTATTAATTACAGTGGTAGAACAGAGGTACCTCACAGGAAATCTGTATGCTCAATACTGTATTATTCACCAGTCCATGTGATTCAAATCACAAGTCATAATCTGTAAACCTTAAATGGCTATTCAAATCATCAGAAAGAGAAACATTTTAAACATTATATGTCCTTGACCAGAGTCAATCAACTACCTGGAACTCTTTACAGCAGCTTTCCCTTACTGAATTACGTAAGAACAACACTATAAATCAAAACCACAAATGATAAGGAACTGCCAAGAGGAGCATAAAATAAATGTAACATCTAACTGTCTTCATTACAGAATCAGTGCAGGAAGCAAACAGAAAAACATGACAAAATGCATACAAACTAGGAAAGGACTCCTTTCATACTATCTCCCCTAAAGTGACAGCTTCTTCACTGAAAACTCTAAGTACATCTGGAAGAGAAAAGTTTTGACAATAATATTTACTATCACATTTTTCACAAAAGCCAGCATTTCTAAATCTCACATAGAGAACACATCTAATGAACCAAAGGGACTAGAAAGAAATAGGAAAAAAAAGCACTGAATGTTTGCAATTTGTATGTATGGGTGGTTCCAATCACACATTTTATCAGTTTAAATTCCTGGATTAGGTAAAACCTGAAGAAGTATATATAAATTCTGTATAATACACAAAAGCACACTCTACTACTTGCTTTGCAGTACCTGGTTGCCTGTGATAAAGTAGTTCAGTGTCAGCAAGTGCAAATTGCATCTCTTTTATAGCATGATATAAAAATGCATGTTGCAAGCAGCCTCTCCCCTTACAGGCTACAGATACCATCCCAGTGCAATTTGTCTATTTGTGCAATTTTGCTAGTGTTGGCAGTAAACCACAAATGCCTCTTATGAAAAAAAAAAAAATTCAAACCTTAATCGGTGCTTCTCCTGTGAGAATAAAAGCTGATTAATCCTTTGGTACCCAGGAGTCAGCAGTTCAGTGATGCTAAGCGTTAATACAAGCTGTTTACTTTCAAAGTCTTTACTGACTTTGTTGAACTGTCATAGACCCGTCTTTCCCTCCACTACATAGTTCAGAATTTTCTTCACAGTTCTGATCCTTTGAAACATTAAATATGAAGATGCCCAGCTGACATTTGGTTTAGAAGAAACACACAACAAGAGACAGTGAGCAGAGATTTGACAAAGCATATGGACACAAATCCTCTCAGGTGAAGGCAACAGTGCTTTCACAAAGAGAAGAAATAACTGTGGCCAATTCAGTTACAGTTATTTAATGTAATGTAATTCTATGACCCATACAATCACAGTGGTCTTGTTAATTTAAGCTCCTTCCTTTTGATACCAGACATCATTACCTAACTTGTTCCTACATGCTGTTGGACAAAGACCTTTGCAAGTAGTTGTTTCTGTGGTTTCCTTCCTTCCTTTTTGGATGGTGGAAATTATTCATACATCCACCTGATAAACTGAGAAGGTAAACTGAACCTAGAGATCCAGAAAAAGGTGATTTCCAACACTGTCTTCAGTTTTTCTACTTAACAGCAGTGATGCCCTCAGACTCTTTTGATCTTCATTCCCAAATTGAGACAGATGAGCTTGTCTTATGCAGGTGAGGAGTCTGAACAACAGAAAGCAGTTACACTTATGACCTATTTGCTTCACAGGAAAGACATGGGGAGAGGGGACATTGACCATCTGAACTCTTCTCAGCTGCAGTGAGGGACTTTGAATTGCTTTTGCAAAATGGTTAGCAAGGTGGTAGAGGCAGTGCGGCTCAGAGCTTGTTCTCCCCTTCGGTTCCTCGTAAATCTGACATGTAGTTCTGCTCTTTGTTAGCAAAACAGAGCATCCCTGGATTGCAGTTATCCAGTTACAAAGCTGATGTGAAGTATCAACTTTGGGAACATGTAATACTTGCACCTGCTAATACAACTGCCCTCTCCTTTTTTGGAGCAGGGAAAAGTGTATCATAGCCTTTGAAAATAACTAAGAAACGGTGCTTTGTAAGTCAATGAATTTTAATTGACACTGGAATTCTAATAAATAGATGGGAATTCAGTCTGAAGTTCTTTGATTCTGTTTATATAATGTCTTCTGGAAACTGTAATTGTAGCAGACAAAAGTGATATTCTTGCTTCCCTTTTAAGAAACTAATCATTTTTAATGCAGGTGTTCGGAGTTAGATTAGCTCAGCACTTGCATAAACAAAGTATTTCTTCAATACCAATGAAAAATAAAGGCAAAGAAAAGTATACACTTTCCTGAAGGACTGAACATAAAACCATATGATTATGGGTGTAATAGGTAAATAACTGCCTAATCCTTGCCAGCACAGACAGCTCAGAATACTCCTACCTTCATCCTCTCTGCCTCTATCCCCCCAAGCATCAGCTTCTACAGGGTGTACAGTCAGAAAAACAGAGAGCCCTGCAATTGAAGATAGCAAATCTCACTTAGCAGTCCAGCCTAGAGGGGCCTCCAGCCCATAAGATTTTCTTGAAATGTGAAGATAATTAGTATGACATCTATTTTAAAAGTACTAATTCCAGAAGACCTGATTGCTCTCTATAAATACATCCAGGAATATTTATCAGGAAAGGAGAACAGATATTTAAAATAAAGAACAAGGCTGCAGAATATATGGGTACAAATTAAGAGTGTATAATTTTAGAATGGAAATAAGAGAAAAAATCAAATAGATTTGGAGGTGGGAGGCAGGACAGGGCTCTACTGGAGACAGTCAATTCTGAGTGCAAATAAACTTCAGACTCAAAAAGGCGACATTTATGAAAAGGATTGTGATCAACAGCCCTATGTCCAAATGGAGAGCAGTGATGAGTGGTGTTCCTCAGGGGTTGGTAGTGGGACTGGTGCTGTTTAACATCTTTATCAGCGGCATGGACAGTGGGATTGAGTGCATCCTCAGCAAGTTTGCCAAAAACACCAAGTTGTGTGGTGTGGTTGACACACTGGAGGGAAGGGATGCCATCCAGAGGTGCCTGGACAGGCTTGAGAGGTGGGCCCGTGTGAAACTCATGAAGTTCAACAAGGACAAGTGCAAGGTTCTGCACATGGGACGGAGCAATCCCAAGCACAAATACAGGCTGGGTGATGAGAGCAGCCCAGTGGAGAAGGACATGGGGGTATTGGTTTACAAGAAACTCAACATGACCCAGAAATGTGCATTTGCAGACAGGAAAGCCAGCCGTATTCTGGACTGCATCAAGGGAAGCATGACCAGCAGGTCAGATGTCATGGTTTCAGCTCAGAGGGCAACTGTGCACCACACAGCCACTTGCTTGCTTCTTCCCCCTCAGGGATGTGGAGGAGAAAATAAAACAGAAGGCTTGGAGATAAAGGAAAGGGAGGGATGACACCAATTATGGTTATGAGCAAAAAACAGACTTGATTGAGGGAGAAAAAGAGCATCAATTTAATTTGAACACCACCACCACCACTTAATTTTCCAATCAAACAGAGTAGGACAGTGAGAAATACAACCACATCTTAAAAATACTTTCTCCCATCCCTCCCTTCTTCCTGGTCTCAGCTGTGCTCTCGATTTCTCTCTCTCTTCCCCCTGCAGCGGCGCAGGGTGATGGGGATGGGGGTTGTGGACAGTTCATCTCCCATTATTTCTACCACTCCTTCCTCTTCAGTGGTAGGGCTCCTCACACTCTTCCCCTGCTCCAGAATGGGGTCCCTCTCATGGGAGACAGTCCTCCATGAACTTCCTCCAGCTCCAACATAAGAAGGACATGGCCCTGTTGGAGTGAGTCCAGAGGAGGGCCACTGCAACAGGGTCCCCTCAGAGAGTCGGCCGAGTAACGACAATCACACCGATGCAGCTACATGTCGTCCCCCTTTATTGCCCAAATCAATTGGTTATATACTTTGCAAAGCAAGCACCTGCTGTTCACGCGCCCCATACCCCTTGATTATTGGTCATAAGCAACTTATCACACACCGAAAGGGAAACTGTGATAGGCAAGCATCTTGCTTGTTTGCTGCATATTTGTGCTTAGCTTAGCCAGATACATAGCTGGGAAAAATTCTCATTTATCTTTACTCAACAGATACAGTTCCTCACAAAACAGCCCTTCAAGGTCATTCTCATAACACAGCTGTTGTTAGCAGTCTGATCTCAGGCCTGGATTGTCCAAACCTTGCAACAAAATATTGTGCCCATTCTCCGTCAGAAATTCTTCTACAGGCCATGAAGATGATCAGAGGGATGGAACACCTCTCTTGCAGGCTGAGGGAATTGGAGTTGTACAGCCTGGAGAAGAGAAGGCTCTGGAGAGACCTTATAGCAGCCTTCCAGTACTTAAAGCAGACCTATAGGAAAGATGGGGAGGTCCTTTTTACAAAGGCATTTAATGATAGAACAAGGGGTAATGGCTTTAAACTGGAAGAGGGTAGATTAGATTAGACATAAGGAAATTCTTCACAGTGAGGGTGGAACAGGTCGCCTGTGGCTGCCCCCTCCCTGGAAGGGTTCAAGGCCAGGTTGGACGGGGCTTTGAGCAACCTGGTCTAGTGGAAGGTGTCCCTGCTCATGGCAGTGGGGTTCAACTAGATGATCTTTAAGATCCCTTCCAACCCAAACCATTCTATGTTTCTATGATTCTATGTTTATAATCAGTGGTTACTAACTGTAGCTGGGGACTGGATTTACAATCTACAAGGCTTCTGCTGGCTGTGTTTTCTACAAACACTTTAACATTGTAGCAATCTCTTCAAGCAGAGCCGTATACTGTAGCTCTATTCTATTTTTTTTTACATTCTTTCTGCATATATGGCAGCCATACTACATTATAAACACAATTCTGCTTCCAATTGCTTTAAATCAAACTCATTGTTCAATCTAAGATAATGTTTTTTAAAAAATAATATCCATTTACTTTTTCCTAAATGGAATAAAAAAAAAGTTTTTAACACTAATTCTAGAAAAGAATATGGCCTACTGTCAGCACTGAAAGGTTTTCTTTTTTTCCATGGATTTACAGTAGTTCTAATAATGATGTGGGACTTGAATAGAAACTTGAAACACAACCCTAGTCTAATTCTGGGATAAGAGAAATACCTTTTACACTAGAACTTCTTAGAGAACTCCTAATATCTCAAAACTTTTCAATTACATATCTTGTTTTCCCAAGGCCACACAGCTGTCCAATGCTACAGGAAACCACTGCATGGAACACAATCCCTGGGCAGGAGATAAATGAAGGTGTCTTTTATCTATCATCCACATAATTCCAGTGAAAGCTCTTTGAATTTAATTATAGGAATTTTAAGTCCACACTTTTTTCACTGAACCGTAACAGCTAAATTCACATAAAAATTTTTCGCAGACTTAGACTTGACCATTTTACTCTAAGAATAGAGCAAACAGTATATTCCATTTCAGGAATGAAAGAAACAAGAGGCTGCAAATGCAGTTCATGCTTCAGTTGCTGGAGCCTTGTCTAACGGGGCACAAAGTAGTCCCGTACACACCACCTTCCTATCCATGTTCCACCAAACCATATTTGGGCCTCTTTGTTAGGGTTATGAGTTTTTCTGATGAGTAAAAGGTTCCATTAAGAGGATAAAATTACTGTTACAAGAACCAAGAGATAAGAAGCCCTAAGTGGTTCAAGAGGCAAAGGGCAAAAATAGAAACATGGGAGGTGCTGTCTGAAAACCAAGAAAAACTTTATTACTGGAAGGGTGACTGAAGACTGGCACAGATTGCCCGGAGAGTGTGTGGAGTCATTCATTGAAGACATTCAAAACCTATCTGGACACAGTCCTGGGCAACCAGGTCTGGGTGACCTGGACTGAACAGGGGAATTGGACCAGACGACCTCCAGGGGTCTGTTCCAACTTCAGCCATACTGCAATTCTGTTACACACTCTGTTTCACTTTTTAAAAATCCTATGATACAAAATTTTGGGGAAGTGAGAGGGAAATAAATAAATAAATAAACAAACAAACAAACAAATAATAAATAAATACATACATACCTGAGATAATATTCCTCCTGTTGGAAAGACAAATATTCAGGAAATATGATAGTCCAAACCAACTTTTTAGTACCTCCTGTATCAACATACTGTTGTGGGTTTTTTTCACAGTGGGCTTCTGCCTCACGTACAGTCTAGCCATTGTTCATTTAAGGAACTGTGGTTATAGATAAAATGAAGTGGTTCTTCTAGGCACCCCAACTTCATCAAACATAGACCCTGGAGACTGCTATCATCAAATATTAGTAAGTTAGTTTACAATGATCAGCAGATTTGATTTATTAAATAATTATCAGCTATTACCCATCCATTTTTCTTCTCTAATTATTTAATATGAACAGCTGATTTCTCATCTAAACTTCCACTTTGCCAAGTTCCTTCACTGTTCTTTGTGAAATAACTAGCAAAATTCTTTTAGATTTGAAGGGCAAGAATTGGGCCACACACAAATATTAAACAGTTTCAGTCACTGATTTATCATTTTGAGTTTACAAAAACCCAAGTTTGACAGATTCCAAATTAAATAAGCAGAAAATGTTAATGTACAAAGTTAATCACATTATTAGTTTAGTGTGCAGGTAATATTTTAAATTACTTATTTAGACAAAAAAAATACATGAGATTAAAGTTAATATCTTCATAAAATAGCATGAAGCAAATAAAACAATTGGTTATAGAAATTATGTAGTAAAGTTAACAAGAGCTCCCTAGAGATCTCTTATTTTTACAGGAATCAGACTAACAGTAGTTTATAACAACTGTTTGCAATCTTGTGTGCTGTTCTATAGGCTATTCTCAGTTCTTCCCAAAACAATTATAATGAACTGAAATAACTCAACTTCAGTTTATCCTCAAACACATACAGCCTGGGAAAATGTAAACATATAACCCTCTAAACCCTCAGGAGCACAGTAAATAATTTAAGCTCCTGTTCCCAACCCTCTTATTTTTAAAAAATCAGCTTTTCTCCTCACAGTACTTTTATTGACTGACTCTTTTCATTTTAATATTCAGCATTTGCAGGAATGGATTCTCTACACTAGTGAGCAGATTTTATCTTGAAAGCAAGTCATACAGCATTGGCAACATCTTCTTCAAAGCGATACATATCAAAATACCTTCTTCTGCACTTTCAAGAAGAGTTTAAAAACTGATGTTTTCTTTAATTGAAATGATGCTACACTTTATTTTATACCAAGTATGCCTTTCCAGTCATGCAAATACTGGATTAGTTTACTGTTTTCTAATATTAATATTGACAGGAAGTAACCAGCTGTAGCACAGCACTTTTAAAATTTAAAATCTATTCTCTAGTCAGTACCAAGTATAAAAAGAATTTATCACTCTTTGACATATTTACAAGTTAAGTTTTGCCATATATTTTACTTAAATGAAAAATGCAAGGTGTTCTGCTTCTAGTGCCTTGATAACTTTATTCTGGGTCTGTATTAAGTTAGCTTGTTGTGCAGGTCTGATGGCGTTTAAAAGATGAAGCCAATAAGATAAGCCCAGGAGCTTATTTTCTCCACATTTATAACTTTAACTGCCGCTTTACCTGAAAGTATTAGAGCAGACAGTTCATTACTACCCGAAAAGGGGTACTACATTGTATGTGAGGAGGTCATCTGAAACTGATGACTTTTAAAGGTCATACACAAAATGAATTTTGCTTTGCTGAAAGTCTCTCTCCTTGGCACAGTAAAAATCTTATTTTAACAGCATCTGTAAATGTTCTGTAAGTAGAAATGAGAGATTTCAGCTACCTTTACCTACTTTCATTCTGCCATGAATTTACTTTTGATCCATTTGGGAGAATACTGGATGATAGTAGTGTTAGAAGTTTCTATTATCTGGATCATCATTTGAGTGATGAATTAATAATTTCTGTGATTTTGTTTCATTTTTACTGCTCATTTTCATAAATCCCCTGTTACATATAATCTTTGATAGTCAAAAATATTTTTTTTCTTACTTTTATAACATAGACTAGCTTAAAGCCTGCAGGATTTGTGGATGCTGCAGACTCAAAAATGGACAGATAGGCTGCAAAATAACATAATAAGGGATGTTTCCTTAGTGTGCAACTTCAGCAATTTCCCCCATTTTTTTTCTATCTAAGGCTATGCGAAATGTATGAAATATCAAATCACACATGACATTCAAGCAAACACATACACAGTCTCCTTCTTTCCTTCTTTCCTTTCCTTATGGCCACATACATTCACACATATTTGTTTCAGTGAATTCCAGAGCCTGAATCCTCCCCACCTAATAACTGTAGTACTTAACTAAACTACCTAATTAGAGATTTCTGGTCCTCAGCTCCCTCTATAGTCAGTAGAGAAAGGCAGTACTTTCAGAGCACGAGACAGATTTCTATTATCTTCCTCACTCCTTTTTCAAGACCAGTTACAAATCTGGGCCAACAAATAGACGCTGGTTAGACCTGGACCACCAAGACAGGAGGGAGAAAATGTTCTTACGTATCTGTGTGCTATTTTGACAGGACATACAACATACAGAATCATATCAACTTTACCCTGTTCCAAGGATGCTAAATGCAGCATTTGTACTTTAGATACTTACCAATGGTGGGAAAGAAAGAGGCCAAAAAGGCAGAGGACAGCTTAATCTAAGGAATATACTTCAGGTCCTACACAATGCATGCAGAGTTTCAGGCAAGCGAAAAAGCAGGCTAGCCTGCTGAAGGGGGGAGTGTGATGAATCATATATCAGGAATGGCAGGACCTAAAGAGTCATGTTTGCACTGCACTTAACCATTATGTTTAAGAGGCAGTATGCATTCACTGACATAAACACAGGTTCCTGGGGCTGGGGTGCAGGGTGAATTTTACTTATATATTGAACAAACAACAATATCAAAAGACTTGGGACAATGGCTGATGTCTGATCTCCGTGATGGTGCTAAACTGGCTGCTATAAGAAGCTGATAAAACGGTCAGGAAGTCAGAATGGCCAGAGAACCACTTCCTAATCAGCTCTGAAATCCAGAAGAGCATGTCTGGATCAAGACTACTCCTGAGCATATCATACAGACAGTATAGCATAGCAGGTCTCTGGTGTTACATATGGATGCAGATTTCTTTGAAAGCATCCAAAAAAGCTTCTGCCTGGTCTATATGATGAAATTAGGAATCATCCAATTGGATGCCATCCCATTTTGGAGCATCTGGATGATTTCTGTCCTTTCCTGGCAGGTTCTGCCTGACCCCAGCTGCCCACAGCTGCCTGGTGTCTATAGGTCACAAAGTGCCAGATAGCTGGACCCCATCAGCTTCTACTGTGTGGCTTTACCTGTATAGGGTTAGAACATTAGAGCTTCAAAGCAGAAGTGCCAAAGTCTCTCTCAGATATTCATATAAGATTTGAAAGTGAGACAAAGAAGAATTGTAAACTTCTGGAGAATGCATCATCTCAGTCCATTTCCACCGACATTTCTAAACAAGTGTTTCGATAAGCTTTCATTATGCACACAAAATTGAATTAAGAAATTTTTCTCTCCATACTGATATTCATGCAATATATACTCTATACCATAGACAAAGAAGAGAATGGAGTCAAAATAAGACTTAATCTTCAGTACCAAAAACTCTGCCTAAGGAAATTATCAGACCCTTCATCTTAACAGCACCAAAACTCTTTGTTTCCAAGTACCTCTGATCAAAGTTCTGCAGCTTGTACAGAAATAAGTTAAAGACAGAGACAAAATCATTTGGTCTCTGTCAATTCAAATAGCTGGAAAGAAAAAAGTATGTAATTTTTCATTTCTCCTGCTAGGACCAGAAAAATATGACACACAGCCAACATTATATGCATCACATAAAGAAATTATCTGAAGGAGGCTTTATGACACATGACCAAAATAATGAGCATTGTACTACTTTAGCAAAATGTTCATAGACCCAAATGGAGTTGAAAGGTGATGTTCCATTGAATGGTGACGATTGATTGCATGGCAGAATTTAGTCATGTTAGCAGAGGAATATCTACCCCACAATATGTAGAATAGGTCTATACAGACAGACTTGTGCCTGCCTAATGAAATATCTCATAGAACAAACCCATCACTAAGAGTGATCTATGAAGACACTGTCAGGGCTTTAGAACTGGTTGCTTACAGTATTGCATGGCTAATTTTTTGCAGAGCATGTCATGAACATGTGAAAAACAGAAAGTGGGTTCTTAATCAACACCTGAAATCAGAAAATCATATTCAAAATACAATCTTGCATCTTTCTTTTTCTCTCAAATCAGCACTCGGTGATCAAAATCAATGCCCAAGGACAAGAGTAAATTAGAAGCTACCTAGTTCACTACCTTGGGAATCTATGCCATAGCTGCTAGTCAAAAATTACTTATAAAAGTTTCAGGAATACAATGATTATACTGCATCTCCATGTAACAGACTTTTCAGTCTCAATTCCTAATTTCCCCTTTCCTCCCCTATTTGAGCAAAGAGTGAGAATTCTGACACGCTTATGTTGACTTGAGCCATTTAAACTTATTGCTTCTTGAAGTTATTTCTGACAGTAACACAGTGTAAGAAACCAAGATAAGAGAGACTGATGGAAGATTCACTGCTTAATTTTAGAATGCAAGCTCTACTTTATGAACCAATCTACTGTCTAGTTATATACAAAGTTATGTTAGTTATGACCATGTTCAATAGCAAAAACATACACCTTTTGTCAAGAGTCCCATCAGTTTTCTGGCCAAAGGCTACTACAGTAAGGTTGAACTGTCTAAATCATAGCTAGTCTTGGTCAAAGTCTTAGTCTCTATTTTCCCTTCAACTGATTACTAAGGCACTTCACTATATTAAATCAAAATACATCTATCTCACCTTCAGACTAACAGTGACATTGCACTGTGATTCTCAAACAACAGAATTTTGGGGAATATGTGATGTGACCTAAGACTTGATTCTTTGGTTTATTAAGTAGCACCTAATAGCTAAGAAATACATAAATAATTTAAATACAAACCCATATGACACAGAATCAACTGAAATGTCCATAATGTCCTCTGAATGACTGCTTGCTTTGTTCTGCATATTGTCTGTGAAACAAGAGGAACGACATTCTGAAGAGAATAAGAATATGGCAACAATATCTTGATGCATATTTTCTACAATTAGGGAATCCAGGCTACCACACAAAATACCTAGCATTTTGAGAAATACAAGGGGAAAAGATGGTGCAAGCGTGAGTATGCCAATACCACTGTAGGTTAATTCTTCTTCAATATGCATGGTTTAGATATTTAAATGAACATTGTTGACTCTCCTTAATTTTGATAACTTTTCAATCATATTGAGTGGGACTTAACTGCTGGATTTGGTGTTTATAATCTAAAAGATCATTATTTGTTGTCTTGGAAACCTGGTAGTTTTATTGTTGAATTTTCTGTTTACTGTTATTTAAGCTCAAAGTCATTCAAATAAAATATGGGTTTAGATTGTCCTGTCTCCTGTTTTGAATTTTGGAAGTAAACATGCTCAAGTTTTCAACATAAACAACACAACAGTGATAAAATAAACTCACTTGTCTGAAGTTATTCTATAATCATGCTGTTGTTTCCCTGGTTCCCACCTCTCCAGCTCTCAGCAACAAACTGTTGTAAAACATCCAGACTCTACATCTCAGATACCATCATCTTTCCCGTTTTCTTCCAGGTAAACTATATAGCAATGTTTTCACATTCCACCTCTATTTTTTTCATGTGTAAGGGGTGAAAAATTGCTGACAAATGTATAGTTCGGGTCAGTATGTTTTTGATGAAGACAGTGTAGAATTATTCAAAAATTTTTGTGACTGCAGTAATTTCTGATAAGCAAACAATTTAATATCAAGATCTGAATGAACTTAAAAGGCAGAAAATCAACTGCTCAGTGAGTGTGGGATTTCCAGTGGAATAAAAGGAACAAAAGAGCTACTTTGCCAGCTGTCTGAACAGGACATAAATGTTACTAGAAAGCCTGGCATACCAGATCTGTCTTCTTGACCAGCTCCTGAGAAAATTATAAGTGTTTAGGGAAGTGTTTAGGACATAAATGTTACCAGAAAGCTGGCATACCAGCTCTGTCTTCTTGACCAGCTCCTGAGAAAATTATAAGTGTTTAGGGAAGAGAGAGAGGAAAATACTGTATTATAAATCTATATAGAGTATTTAAAGAATGAAAATACAAAATATTGTGTGGTTTTGTTTTTTTTTTTTTTTTTTTTTGCTTTCATATAGAAGCTAAAGGATATTCCTGTGAGAAAGAAAAAATGAACTTAATAAAAATAGAAATAGAGCTAGAAACACAAATAACCTTTTAAATACAAATTGATTGCTGCAATTGTTAAGTGAAGAAAACACTCCTGCCACGAAAAGCACAGGTTTTTCTGTGGGAGAATTTAAAGGGAGCTGTTGACCTTATATATATGGCTGTTTTTGAACCTGAATCATAGAGGATGGGGGACCTCTCAGGTTGGGAAGTGAGGTGGTAAAACTGCCTGAGAGCATCTCATCTATGCTCAAGCCTGAATCTTAATTCACCAACCACTTACAATGTCAAACGTATTACTCCTTGCACCACTGATGCCTCAGAAAATACTCAGAAGCCACCCCAGAGTAAAGAGCCACAAAAGAGCCAGTCTTCCCAATCAGCCACGGACCCTGTGGGAACTTGTCAGCACATTTCAGGAGTCACTTTCCACAAACTTAGTTTTCCCTTATGACTTCTGAGACAAGCTGCCAAACAGCTCCTAGTTGACTTGCAGAGCTGTAACTCTGGCAGTGATATTGCCATTGCTAATAAGAGGACATAAGAATTGTAATGAGTTTGCAAAGCCTCAGAACAGAGACTTATCCAGCCTGCTTTGTGTGAACTTTTTTTTACTTGGTTTAGCTGTGACAGCAGTATCTTTAGCTGGCCAGTTGTCTATATGTAACATATTTTAATTTTCTTTATCTGTGTATAATACAACTGTGGTACTAAATGCATAACATTAACAAAGATTTATTCTATGTAAAATGAGATATTTATGACTAACATAACAGAATCACAGAATCATAGAATGGTTTGTGTTGGAAGGGATCTTAAAGATCACCTAGTTCCAAACCCCCTTGCCATGGGCAGGGACACATTCCACTAGACCAGGTTGTTCAAAGCCCCGTCCAACCTGACCTTGAACACTTCCAGGGAGGGGGCAGCCACAGATTCTCTGGGCAACCAGTGCCTCATTACCCTCATTGTAAAAATATTCTTCCTTGTGTCCAGTCTAAACATACCCTACTTCAGTTTAAAACTGTTGTCCCTTGCCCTGTCACTACAGGTCCTGGTAACAAGTCTTTCTCTGTCCTTCTTATAAGCTCACTTTATATATTGAAAGTCCACTATAAGGTCTCCCTGTAGCCTTCTTTTCTCCAGGTTGAACAACCCCAACTCTCAGCCTTTCTTCACAGAAGAGATGTTGCAGCCTAACAAGTCCATGTCTTTCTTGTACTATAGGCCTGAGCTGGATGCAGGACTACAGGTGGGGTCTCATGACAGCAGAAAAGAGATACAGAATTATCCCCCCTTGACCTGCCGACCACACTTTTTATACATCCCAGGACATGACGTATGACATAATACAAGAAATACAAGACTGGTATGATTGCACAGGCTTTCAGAACTGGAGACACAGGATGTGGTATAGGGGAGTTTGGGCACAGGGTGATAGGAGGTGGGGCACAGGCTGGGCACTGGAGGGTCCAAAGCTATGAACAACTCACTCATGGTCAGTTAAAGAAATGCAAACCTGGAGCCGGACAAAAATGGTTTTAGGGGTAGCAAAGAGAACAAAGGCATAGTATCTAACATGTAATACATAGTAAATTCAGATGTAACTTGGAGTTGCAGACCAATGAAGAAACAACAAAGGTGTAAAAGCATGCTAGCAAACATAAAAATGACCCTGAAGCTAATTTGGGGCATAACAATTTAGTGTGACACTGGACTCATGAAAGTGTTTCAGCATGTCTTGGGTCCACACATAAAATCTCTAGTGGTTGAATCTAATGTTTAGCACGGGCACTACAGCAAGGCAGAGGCCATGGATTAGACTGTAACACTCAACCTGTCACATTGTACAGATCAGGCCAGAGCTCTGCTTTGGATCCCGATCTCCTCTCACACAGCCTGCAGGAAGAAAACTGAGAAATCCCTAGATCTGCTCAGCCTTTGTCATCCCTTCCCTCTCCACATCATTCTTATTTTATGCCTATCACCACCATGTAACACTGCAGATCTAAGCTTTCATCTCTCTTTACTTTGCTAGCCAACATGTTACATTGATTAGCAGAGAAATAAAGATGTTTATACCAGAAGAGAATCCACGTTTTTACATTTTTTTAAAAAGAGTATAGAGCAGAGCATGGTTTTACAACACCAAAGAGAAGCCAACACACTCCTGATACCATTTCAGAACCGATTAAACCACCTAGCAGCAGCAGAAGCAGGATATGGTGCCAGGGGAAAGTTTTAACAAGACTATTTCAGTAATATCTTGTTATCCATCTCCTCTCCATCTCTGATTTAAGAGATCCTCCACAGATCATTTAATACCCTGATCTGCTAGCCATTATCATTATCCTATTTTTCTGACTTTCACCCTTCCATCACCTGTATTTCTTTATAATAAAATAAATGTAGTAATACAGATATAGTAGTCTAAAGCAAAGTATTTTTAATATTTCAGTAACATTTTAGGCTTGTAAGAAAGCATGTATCTGGTGAGCAACTGGAGAAGAAGAGTGGTAATTATTAGATAAAAGGAAACAAACCAAGAGTGTGCCAAGACATTTTCTCATCCTGCTTTGGGAGTAAGGAATCTCATTTGGGGACTGACTAATATAGAAGCTTCAGTTCACAAGTCCTAGTCCATCCCTTTCTCAGTCTCTATCACAAATATCATCAGCATAAAAAATGTAATTTTGCATGATCCAAATTATCACCATAATAAGAAAGAAAGGTGTCTCTTCTGGATAGAGTGTAGGACATGCTGAACACGATCAAATAACAACTGACCTGGGAAATGCAAATCCCAGTCAAGGTCAAGATAACAACAGCCTGCAGGATGTGTGACGTATACTTTCCACCCTCCCCAGCATTTGCAAGGACTCAGCTGAATTACTCTGCTATGGAAAAAAATCAGGGAACTAGAAAACATGAGCCATGACAAAAGGAGGACTTAATCTGGGTAGATACACAACTGAGGAGAAGATAGGGGAGATAATTATCAAGTTCATAGTCAGCAAACAAAAGGAGCTACCTCCAATGTTTCCATTTGGTTCTAAAGAAACAATACTTGCACCTAGAAGTTTAATATACAACTTGTACTCCAGAAGTTCCTAATACTGTATCCATTTCCTTGGAAAATGCTTTCAAAATAAAGTATTGGTCAATATTGTCTGTTACTTCTTTACAGATGTTTTCAAATGAAGGAATGGAAATAACCAAGGAAAAAGAACTGCTGCTGTTTTGATTAAAAGTACACTGAAAAAGAGGGCATTACATTCTTCTCCTTGAAAATTTGCAACAAGTAAAGTAGATCATCAGCTAAAGAAAGGTAAACTAGAATTTTATATGACCACACTTCCAAATATCAAAGGCAGTTTTGGTGAATCCAGGGACCTAAATCAAAGCAGCACTGTGATTCTTCCTTCTCATAAAATGCATTCCCTGCAGTCCCTAACTGACTTTTATTTTCTTCTGAAATTTTACATCAATTAGCTCACATTCTGTTTACAGCATCAAAGTACTTCCATGCTTTGATAAATCAGAGCTGAGATGTCAGTGGTCATTGCTCCTTGAATGAACCACATAGATGTAAAAAAGGCAATTTTTTTGGTGGTTAGAAATCAGGAAGAAATCTTACCTCACACGTGCTACTAAAAAAGAAGGCAGCACATACATGAATCATGTTTGCTGAGGAGGCAGCACATTATTCTTTTCTGTGGTTCCATCAATAGTCCAGGTCCCTTCTCCACTTCTCCCAGAGCTCACTAAGTTGCCAAATACAAATGATATTTTGGGGTTGGTTCATTTTAGGGCTTCTCCTTATCCTCAGACACAAAAAAAAAAAAAAAAAAAAAAAAAAAAAAACCAAAAAAAAACCACAACAGTTATGAAAGGACAAAAGAAAACCACAGAAGGATGTGTAGGGCTATTGCTACTATATGTCAGCAGAATGTTTCTGCACAGTATGTTTTCTCTGAATAGGCAGAGAAGGGGAGTTTGGCAGGTAGATGGCAATGGCAGATGAAACGGCTAGCTGCCCAGCACCCTTTCTGTGGATGATGAATGCCTGTGTATTTCTTGCCTACTCAGAGCACTTGGCAAGCTACAGGCAACGGATGGTTTCTTCAGCATTTGTAAATTTTAGATAATAGGCTCCTAACATTCAGACACTCCGTTTCCACTTTTTTCTCTGGGCTCTGCTAGAGCTCACATTAACATTTTAGTAACCTGCTAATCTCTTAGCAGAAACACAACAGGCCACATTAAACAAACAACAGATGGAAATGTGAGACATAATGGCCACAGGATGTGAAATACCCTGCAATTATCAATGACTTGCACTGATTTTTGGTAACAGACCTTCCAGAGTCACTCAAGTTTCCTCCCACAGATGCATTAAGTTCTCAAAAATGAATTTAAATCCAGCCCAGTGTTTTCCACAGTGAAAAGTAGGGGGTTTTAATACGCAACATTGTACGCTTTACCTTCAGTGGTTCATGCCTACTGTAGCTTGACTGCTGAAGTCATTCCCTTTGCTGCTGTCTTTGGCTATTGGATTATCTGAAAGACATTATTCATGTCAGGTTCCGCTGTTTGAAAAAAATCCACCTTTCTTTTAGTTTCTCCCCACTCCAGAAAACCTCTGAAACCATGAAGAAAACTTACTTTTGGTACTTATTTGAACACCTGGATCCACAGGGAGAAACTATTACTAGCAAAGAGGTACAGATGTCTTTCTCTACCATGAATGGTTTATTTTTGTATATGCCTGCCTGAACACTGTAAACTGTTAATATTGCCAATTATGTCTGGGGACAATTTGGACCAGCGGTTTGCACTGTCCCTGGCACAGCAACCAGGGAGAGCTGCTGCACTGGGTGTATGAGGTGGCTTGCTGTATCCCAGTGATGAAATGTTCTCTGCAAATACTTCTTATTTACCTTTTATTTTTATTTTTCCCCTTTTCAAGATCCTGGCCAATTGCCCAGTGGTATATCAAGACATCCAGGGAGAATGCTCATGTAAAGTAGAGCAAAGAGAAAATGTCCTGGGTTGAGTGAGTGGTGGAGGTTGTTTTCGTGGCAGGGGAGGGGGCTATAGGGGTGGCCCCCTGTGAGAAGATTCTTGAAGCTCCCCCAGCTCCAAGTCTGCTCCACCTCTTCACCAAAACTGAGCCAATCAGCTGAGCCTCTGCGATAATGTATTTAAGAAGTGATGTGGTGACGTGCAGTTGGACTTGTGAGGAGGAGTTGCAGCACCTGCATGAACACCAAGGTCAGTGGAGGACGGAGGAAGAAAGGAGGGGGGAGGTGTGCCAGAGCAGAGACCCCCCAGTATCCTGTGGTGAGACGCCAGGGCGGCCCCCCTGCCACCCATGAAGATCCACGGTGGAGCAGACACTGATTTATGGCCTGTGCCTTTCGGCTGGATGATCAAGGTGCCTGTGTCCGAAGAAGGCCGGGATCTTGTGGGAAAAGGTAGTCCCACTGCTGTAATTCAGCACTGGGAGGATTGCAGCATGCGGGGGTGTCCCACGCTGGAGCAGCTCGGGAAGGGCTGCAGCCGTGGGAGGAAATCCAGTTGGAGAAAGTTAGTGTCTGACACTGGAATAGTGTAAGGAAATGCTGTGGCCCATGGGAGGAACTCATGTCAGAGAAAGTTTGTGGAGAACTGTCTCCTGTGAGAGGGGAACCACGATGGAGCAGGGGGAACAAGTTCCAGAAGCTGCCCCCACCAAAGATGGAAGAAGCGGCAGCACTGACTGCACCCCCCATTCCCTGCCCCTGTGCTGCTGGGGGAGGAGGTAGAGCTATCAGGAGCAGAACTGAGCCTGGGAAGAAAGGAGGGGTGGGGGGAAGGTGTTCTCAAGATGTGGAAATGCTTCTCACTGTCCTACTCTGTTATGTGTTGTTAGTGTCTGTAAAAAATGTATGTTCTTTTTTTCTTCCCCTAATGAGTCTGTCTTTTGTTCGTGACCATAAAGGGTGATTTTTTCCCCATCCCAGTCCTATCTTGAACCCCAAGCCTGGCTCTCTGTCCCTTCTCATTGCCGGAAGGGAAGGGAGAGAGAGTGGCTTCGTGGTGGTTGGCTGCCGACCAGGCTCAAACCATGACAGAACAGCAGAGATTCAGCTTGCAGGCAGGGAAACAGCCAGATGGAGCTCAGGGGAAAAAAGCAATCTCCTGTTTGCATATTCTGGAAAGCTTCTCAGTAGACAATTTATTGGCAAACGGATGCTATCAACTGCTCTGGCTCAACTGGTTAATGTAATATCTGGAATTCAGCTATTTTAACAGGAACATCCTTTATCCAGACAAGGTGCACCAAATCAGTCACAGCTTTGGAGACTCTTACAGCAAACATGCCAGAGTTGCTTTATTAACTGCCAATTCAGTTTGCTGCTGTCTAGAGAACTGCAACTTTTTTCTCCAGTAAGAAATGGTAGATTCATTGCTAAGGCATATGCCAGTGTATAATGACACTTTTAGTTCATCAGTCTAGGCTTATGCTCCATCTCAAATGCCTTCTCTACAGGCCTTCAAGAGAAGGTCGTGAATGGCTAATGGTAGCTCATAATTCATAATCACTAAATTAGCCAATGTGCACAGGACTCTTCTGGAAACTGTCCCATGGATAGCAAAATATCAGCCCAGCAAGAACTCCTCACATTCAGGGATTCTCCTGAACATAGTCAAGGGGAAAAAATACATATATCTGATCATTAAAGATGAATATAAAAGCCTCTATGTAAAAACAAATTGATCTTCAAACTGAAAAATACATCTGAAGTAGTGAACAACTGCACTAGCTTTGCTTAGTCTTTGCTGTGGTGACAGTAGTGATTGGAATACTTCCCAGCTATTTTGGACATCTCAGGACATTAAAACTGGGATCTAAGTACTACTGAAATTACTACCATGCACACAGACACAGATCTAGGGTATTTCCCGGCATGCCATGGTGAAACATAGAAGTCATGAGCTTAATCATGTCTGCACAGATATGGTTAGTTCAAGATATAGCGCCAGAAATCTCAGATTCAATTCTCTCTTTCTATGACTGAGGCACTTCTTATAGCAGTTCATTACACAGGTTCTAGCAACATATTTTTATTGATTCAGAGACAAAGGATTAGTGACAGAGTGCTACAAATTCTTCTGTCCCTGACACATAATTATTCCTGAAACAAACTAATAGCTTTCATTTATCTAGAATAAAACTTTCAAGAAAAAGACCTCAATCACTTCAAATGTGCCTGTTAGTCCATCTTCCTTCTTGTTTTGATGTAATTAAGAGATAATGTCAGTGGATGAGAAGCCTATTGTGGGATCCACTGTAAGATATATAGCATAGTATTGATCGCAAACTTCAAAACAAAGTAGTTATTTTCAACATGAGTGGACAGGTTTTGACAACTGTTTGTTGCTAAATCTTTATCTGTCCTCCTGCCTTCATTATTTCTTGTGTAGAACAGATTCAAAGCTAAAATAATTTGATAATGTAGTACAACTAGTTTCCAAACTATAAAAAAAATTAGGCTCCACTTCTTTCTTCCCCCAGAAAAGGCTTTACTTCCTTTATGTTTGTTTTTTTCCCCACTGAAAATTTAAACAAGGGGATTACTCACAATAGATATTTTTAGTAGAGTTTCACTAGAGTAGTATACTAATTTGGAATGTTTAATGACACTAATTACACAAAACCAGATGCTTAAGTGAACATTATTTCATAAACACTCATTTCAGTTTCACACAGAATGTATGTATTTAATACAGTTTTCAGATAGGAAAGACTATCTCTAATCTAGAAGACAGGAAAAAAAAAAAAAAAAAGCCACATATGTAGCTGCATTCTTCTGGTAACAAGTGATCAAAGGGAATATGCTATTAACTTATTAGAATTTTACACTTGACATAGCTTGGCATGAAGAAATCAAAACACGGTAAAAAGCTTTTTTTTTGATCTTTATAGTGATTTTGACCTTACACCTTGCATTTTTCAACCAGCTGTATGTTTTGATACTTGAATCTGTTTCTGATAAAATTATGTGAAGGGGCTTTCCATATCACAATAGCACTTTATGCTCTCAATTGAGCGAGCCAGCATGGCAGAAGACAGATGTTAACAAGTACGCTATCTGTTTGCAGAACACGGGAGGGTGGAGTGCTTGTAAACTCTCCAGATGTAACTGAAGTGCTTGGCATTCAGACCGATAGTTAAAAAAAAAAAAAAATAATAGCTTTGCATATATGACCTTCATAGGAATTGACCTTGAATATAAGGGCCATAAAAGTGATAGTGACTTATTCTAAACACACTGGCTGAATGTAGAAGACTTTGTTGTAATACATTTCTATTTTTAACATAACCACAGAGGTCAGAAAATAAAATTCGTCCAAAAGAAATAGAGAAGGTATCTGCAGTGTGCAATGGTAGAGGCAATTTTACTTTGCCGTATGAAAAAAAGAATCATCAGACTGGGCAAATACAAAGAAATCTAATAAATTACACGCATACCATATAGTGAGTTCATTTCCTATTGCTTCCCTGATTAGTATGTACAGTCATACAGAAATCTGGATGGTAACCTGATGCCTAGAGAAAAATCAACATACATCTCCCATACAAATAACATGTAAATACAGAATAATTTCTTAGGTGTTATATTTGTGCCAGATCTTACTAAAAGTGGTTTTGGAAATAATTAGATTAAAAAAACAAACAAATAAATATGAACCACGGCAAGTGTGAACAGTTTCCAACCTAGAAAAAGAAAAATAAGCACAGCACAGAGAGAAAGGTCTATAGAAAACAGAAACCCAAGAATCTATTCACATACATTTCAGAAGACTGATATGGCATAGAACATACTAACAAAAGAAAAGACAAGTTAACACAGAAGAAAAGGAGGGAAACCATAGAATCATAGAATTGTTCAGGTTGGAAGGGATCTTAAAGATCATCTAGTCCCAACCCCCCTGCCATGGGCAGGGACACCTTCCACCAGACCAGGTTGCTCAAAGCCCCGTCCAACCTGGCCTTGAACCCTTCCAGGGAGGGGGCAGCCACTACTAGAAGACTCTTTATGTGCCACCAAGAACATCAAGAATATCTTAAACTACTCAACCTGGAGTTAACTAGAGGCCTATTGACTCATTTATCTGCAAGCACCCTGACAACCCAGAATTTATAATTGCAGCCAAAGGTGGCTTGCTATCTTAGGGCAAGATGCCTGGCAGTGCTGCCTATTGGCCTTATTTCTGACCTTGGAGAACGGTCTTGGAGAAGTTTACTTGCTTCCCAGACATACACAGGGACAGAAGCACGAGTGAGAGATTTCTGTATTACACATGCATTTACAGGGCACACGATGCCCAGCACAAGCACCACCCTCCTCCCTCCCCTCACACTCCTACACGCACACATATGCACACACCCACCAAGGACTCTGTGCTTGGCTGTGGAGCAACATAAACAGCCCACCCTGTTTCAAGCATATAGAAAGCCTGCTACGGGCCAACCACACCTTCACAGACTGCAGTTGTAACATCTGCTTTTACAGCCTGTACAAGCACAGAACCATTCAGCCACTCTCCTTTCAAGCCTCACATCACTCTCAAGAATCCCAGACATTAGAGAGGGATGCATTGGCATAGCAGCCTTATAAAGATGAACTACACAACTGAAACAACTAATGCCTCTTCTGGAGGCACTGTAAAGCGAAGGAGGAAATAGGTGCTTCAAAGTGATTTTGTCATTGTCCAAAATAAGTTCAGAAAAACAATTCCAAATACCTAACCAAGAGGGTGACTGGTTCAGCATCTCAGCAATATTATTTACTTATTTTGTGCACATTGCAGTAGAATTTACAAAAAGGCAAAGATGTTTTGGTAAAGAGTAGGCTGAGGCCACTGAGATCAAAACTGTAAGTAAAAGGCACTATTTGTTGCCAATGACAGACTCTGCTGGGAGTATGCAGGCTCAGGTCACACATGGGATTCTTGGTACTCTCTGCTTAATGAATGATTTTCAGACATTCCACCATGAGGCACCACCAGAACCAGTTACAAGTCATTACACAACCCAGTGGAAATGGGGGCTCAATATACTCCCTCCTTGCCAAATACCTGAATGGAATTCTCTCTCTAAGAGGCAAACAAGACATGTTTTGCTTCCCTATAGTTTTTGAGAGTCTGGTGGGAAAGAGTGGCCACATCATGTACTACGCAATGTACATGCTAGATACAAACATAAGAAAGATATTTACTGAAGCAGCAGCTTATAGATACTACAACCAAATTATGTGGATAAGTATAAATTCTCTATTAGAGAACTTTAAGGTATAAGAACATTTGTTCTAAATAGCAAGTTAAAATAATAATAATAAAAGCAATAATGAATGAGATGAATGTGAAAGAAGGGAAAACACAGCATAGAGCAGTTAGTACTTGTAAAAACATATTCATTGCAATTCTCCAAAAAGGAACAGAATTTAACTCCTTCTTATGCCCACGGTAAATGCTGTTTAGCACAATCTAGTATGTTTCTAAATGTCTCCGATGTCACTGAAAGGAAAACATGCATTTCTAGTAAAAGCACTGGATACCACTGATCGGAGACTTTCACTTGTACACAGCAGAGCAGCCTCCATGTTAATAGGATTCTATGAGATTTCAATCTAACAGCAGCTCCCCCTTTACACTACACAGTAATGACTGGCACCCTGCTGATTCACAATGCTACTGAGGTGATAATGAAGCATTTGCCAGATAGAAAGTTACAAAAGCATCGACAATACCAATGAGTTATTTCATATTCATGGTTTGTTAGAGGGGGGAAAAAAAAAAAATGCAGGTAGTGGGAGACCATTGGTCAAAGTGGAATAACTTCTTGAATAGGGGAAATCTTATTCCAAGACACATCGCTTTCCCATCTGTCCTGTGTTTGAGTGAGTGGTGGGTTTTTTTGGTAGCAGGGGAGGGGGCTATAGAGGTGGCCCCTCTGTGAGAAGCTTCTTGAAACTCCCCCAGCTCCAAGTCAGCTTCACCTCTGTTTGGAAACTGAGCCAATCAGCTGCACCTCTGCGATAACATATTTAAGAAGGGACCTGGGAGGAGGAGTTGGAGTTGCGGCAGTGGCATGAACACCAAGGTCAGTGGAGGAACGGAGGAATAAAGGAGAGGGGAGGTGTGCTGGAGCAGACACCCCCCTGTATCCTGTGGTGAGATGTCAGGGCGGCCCCCCCTGCCACCCATGAAGATCTACAGTGGAGCAGACACTGATTTATGGCCTGTGAGGGGCCTCACATACCAGTTAAGGTGATTGTACCGAAAGAAGGCCAGAATCCTGTGGGAAGAAGTAGCCCCCCACTGTTGTAGTTCAGCGTTGGGAGGATTGCAGCATGCGGGGGAGTCCCACGCCGGAGCAGCTCAGGAAGAGCTGCAGCCTGTGGGAGGGACTCCAGTTGGAGAAAGTTGGTGTCCCACGCTAGAGAAGCTAGGGAAATGCTGTGGCCCATGGGAGGGACTCACATTGGAGAAATTTTGTGGAGGACTGTCTCCTGTGAGAGGGGGACCACGATGGAGCAGGGGGAAGAAGTTCCAGAGGTTCCTTCCTGCCCCCTTCCCACCCCCCCCGAAGATGGAAGAATCGGCAGCACTGACTGCACCCCCCATACCCTGCCCCTGCGCCGCTGCGGGGAGGAGGTAGAGATATCGGGAGCAGGGCTCAGCCCGGGAGGAAGGGAGGGGTGGGGAGAAGGTGTTCTCAAGTTGTGGTAATGCTTCTCACTGTCCTACTCTGTCTATTAAGTGGTGTTGTTAGTGTCTGTATTACATTTATGTTATTTTTTTCTTCCCCTAACAAGTCTGTGTTTTGCCTGTGACAATAATGGGTGATTCATCCCTCCCTGTCCCTATCTTGAATCCCAAGACTGTGTTTATTTTCTCCTTCTCAGTGCTGGGGGGACTGGGGAAATGAGCAGCTGTGTGGTGCTCAGTTGCCCTCTGAGCTCAAACCACAACACCACCACACCATCCTGCCCGTCAGCATCCTAAACAGCATCAAAAAAAACACATTGCCACAGAATATGACCCCCTCTTTTTTTTAATTTGATCATTGACACTGATAGATTTTATCTTTTCTAGAGCAAATAATTATGGTTCCAATATCAGACTGTTCAGCACTCCATAATGGGTTGAAAAGCATGATTTTTTTCACTGCTTTGCATCTCAATTGAAGATACAAACATCAGGTTTTTTGCTTAAAAAAAATGTTTTCCAACATGCAGCACTGAACCTCCAAAGCCTGTTGAAAATAAATGTTCTCAACTTTAAGTTAGATCTGAGGAGTAAGGCAATATCCTCAGGTGTGTTTCAAGCCACAAAGCAAAAACTAGAAGCTGGGAATGAAGAAATTCCACTTGGCAGGTCTGCTCCTAGATATTGGCTCAGATGCATAGGTAAAGGACAGTACAGAAACTTGTCCAGGGATTGAAATATTAGATCACTTTTTTCTTATTTTTCTGTATATCTCCTTCATTTATGAATATTTGTCTAATCATGTGAATGCTTGTGCCCTATATCCACATTAACTCCCCTGCTACTTCTTGTGTAATACCTCCTTGCCCCCAGCAAGGAGCATCCATTCCTACTAGTTTTTCAGTCTGTTGTTGAAAGGATAACATCATACCAGTTTTACAGCTCTTCGTTATACCCTTGGTTTACTCAGATGTCTTTGATACACCTAAAGGTGCCTCACACGTGAGAAAAACTGACAATACAATTATCAGTCCGATTTTTGGCATGGATTGTCTCCTTTTCTCAACTGAGAAAGGGTTTAGGAAGCATGAGTCCGGCTCCCAACCTGTCAGGTATCGCAGCAGATTGCAATAGCCAACATGTGAGTTTTGAACACTGTTAACTCAGGATTAATCTACATAAGGTACTGCTCTGCCACATTAATATCCCCGTCCCTTTTAAGGGACCTCCTCCCTTCTCTCAGGGGAATTAACATAACATGAGTGGAGCTGCTTACCTCCCACCTCTGGAAATGGACATTCTGAAAGAGCAATTTCCTACAAAAATAAAAAAATCCACCAGGAAAAATGTCTCACCTTACCTCAGTGTGCCCATTTCTACATTCCAAGTTCACAGCTTGGTCATCTAGTACAGTTTCTGCAACTTAGCCTAACTCAGCTTGGAATTCCTTAGGCCAGTTTACACTCTCTTCCAAATAAACCCACTCCAGTCTTAGCACAGAAGGAGCTCTTGAGAAAATTTAAGATTGGCCATAAATTGTGCAAAATTATGGCTAATTGTTTTCAGCTGCATGGACAAATTCTTTACATAACACACAAGGCACTTCCTCATGCACCGTGCATGCAGGCGTGGCTCGGGACAACATTCCCTCTGACATCATCTCCTCATTAAGGCCTGATTCACAACCCTGAATTTCTCTTAGGTTTGTGTTTGAGTTTCTTTCTACCATGAGATTAGCCTTGCCTGTATTCTCTTGTAAGACACATAGGTCAATGACCAAACCACTCAGAGCACTCAATCAAAAGTTTGTGCCACTAGCTGGAGTTCTTCATATGTTGTCATGTCATTCTGAATTTTCCCGCTATTCTCCCTCAGAATTAAAGCAGTTCCCATGGGCTCTGAAACTCGAAGAAGCAGGAATACAGGTAATCCATGCACAGAGGATGAGGGGTGATCTATATTCTTACACGTACCACGAAGGCCAAGTTTTCTCCAGGACTCTGAGTTATGTTGGTTCTCAATATGAAAGTATATTAAAAAAAATCCAGGATGTTTTTTCATCTGTGTTCTACCCTGCATAATTCACATCTGATCCAGATTTCAAAACTGGTGACTCTCTCCTGTACAGGAGATAGCAAGTCCTCATGTAAATATGAACATAAGCCTCAGGAAGCATCAAGAATATTCATACTTCTAAGTGATAAGAAGTCTCTTGGATCCAGCGTGATAGAGCAATTTCTTTTAACTACTCTTATACACTTGCCAAGTGACAGATTTCTCAATAGGTGGTTCAAACCCTCAGGGCAACTTAGAAAGTTACAAATGTCTGACTGGTTTTGTACTGATATACGGAAAAAAGATCTTGCACTTGAAAAGCTTTTTTTACCAGTTAGTGTTTTCAGGCTACTGGCCAAGATTACTAAACGCATTAACATTGCTATCTGCAATGTGAATTCACCCCTTGCATGATTATCTTCACTCAACTCCATGCCAGGGTCACACTGAGCACACATATCTGCATTAGGGCAAACGGAGATCTTTTTTTTTTAAAAAAAAAAAAGTGCTTACTTATTACTGCAGACCTAACACTTGTCATCAATTCATCTGACACATGTCACCAGAAATGAGGGAAGAAGCAACACTAGAAAGTAGGAGCAGACACAATTGTCATGCCTGGGAGGCTGATCTCTCCTTCTATTGCTCATGATGCCTCCTCTCTCCTCCTGTCTATGATAGAAAATTGAACCCTGCAGACAAGACAAAAACATCCCTTTGGAAGCAGCTATTATGACTTGATTATGCTAGGTCTCCAGGGTTATTAATACTTGCTGCCTGTGCTTGCCATTAACTCCCATCAAGTTTTAATAATACTTTCTGAAACAGAACTGGAAACATTTCTCACATCCAAATTAACACCTGATTATTTTCAAACTGGTGAGAGTGGAATGAATACAGAGGGGTTTTTTTCACTTTCAATTTTAGAACAAATGAATGTGGTTTTATAAATAATGACTGTGAGGTTGCTATTTTTCAAGTTTTTGATACCTCCTGAAATTGCATGTCTTTATTTTGCAAGTATTCTGCAGGGGTAATGGCAAGTTGCTTACCTTAAATGCATTCCAACTTAATCCTAAATGTCAGTTTAGTCACAGTTTGGCAGCAAATTAACTTCTTAACGCGGAGGGACAGTACATTAGCTACTCCAAACTAGCCTGGCGCAGGCCTCCCACAATAAATATTGAAAGTGCTTGTGTGCCAAACAACTGCCACAGATCATCAGTAAAGGTTTTTTCAGGATTCAAACTGGTTTTATAAAATCTCTCTCCATATCACCCTAAAGTAGGTCTATAAAAGCAGATGAGATGAAGCGCCTTTTGGAGATGCCTATTTTTTGCTCTCAAATACGTAAGTCTAAGGTTACTCACTAGGTTCAGACAACAAACTTAGACTTCCAGAGTTCAAATAAATGAATGTAGTCCACAACAGTATAGCTACTATACAGTCTATTTGTTGTCTAGCTTATCAACCTGAAATTTCCATGTGAAGATAAAACCCCAGGAGGCTGAGAAAAACAGTTGTTTTGTTCCCATTAAGAGCACGAGAAATTAGATTAGTCATTCCACTTGCCTGGCCTGTATTAGATTCTCTGAAATTCTTTCTTGATTAAAAAAAAAAAGAAAAAACAACTAAAAATATTGTAGGCTATTTTACTTCTTCTTTGAAAAATCATTAATATCAGAACACATCTGCATCTCAAAAACCATCAGGATTGCAATCAAAAGCAAGTTGGTCAAAACAGTTTTATAAACAACTCAGTTATTTAACAGTCCTTTATGTCATTAGTTTCAGGCACCTTTTCCAATTACGTACTGCATGACCTTACACTAACATGAAATGGTCTATAAAATTTAATGCATGCTGGTGGGTTGATGAAAGACTAGAAAAAGTATTGATTTTTAAAGTGTTTGCTCTACACAGCATTTATTTTTCCTAAGTATAGTCAGTAAACTTGACTACTTATGACAAGTATGGTGTAACAAGTTCCTTGGATCACTGAAAACACATTTAAAACTCACATTTCTGCACTGAAACTATGACAGAAAATGGCTTGGGTTTTTTTCCACATAAATTACCAAGTATGTGGAGAAATAGATGCATATCAGATTGGAGCAACACAGTGGACTATCAGTCAGTGACTGACATAAAACTAGAACAGTTGCAGCTTTATATATAGCTGGAAGATGCAATAGTTGCAATTAATTTCACAGAGAAATATATTTCAGCACAGTTTTATGATTTGCTATCTTTTCCTTTTCCATCAAAATCTCCCTTGTTCTATTGCTTTATCTGGATATTTTTTATGGCTCCTCTTCCCTCCAGCTTTTGAAAAAGACCGGTTGTCAATGTACTGCATCCTCTGTCTGATCTATCTCTAAAGGTTGTTCTCCAGCTGCTGACAGATATTACATATCTGACATAACAGATACTGCAGGGAGGATGAGGTTAAGTGATTTGGTAAAGAAGGGGTTGAGGAATATTGCAGATCAAAATATCTGTGGAACGGGTAGATTTGCTGAGGTCTGGCAACAGGCTTGCTGCCCTTCAAATGGTGCTGTCTAGGGAGAGCCATGACAGCAAAGTGAAGGTCTGAGGAAGGAACACCAGGACACCAGGAAGGTCTGAGTTTTGTCTAACACTGGCTGAACAGAAGAGCAGCATGTCTCTGATAGATACATATTAAAATGCATGTATTTTTCACTGTGTTATACACCTCCATCTTGAACTGCAACCTCAGTCCACACAAAATTACTTGAGGTTGAGGGTCTCTTTATATACCTTCTATTTTAATTTCAAATGAATCTGTTGCCAGTCAAAAGTCAGGGTTTTTAAAGGACAGAATTCTTCACTTGGCCCACTGTTATAAGAGTGCCTAAGAAACCTCATGCCTTCAGTTGGTCTGAAAAAACAAACTGCCACATTCTTCCAGATGGAAAATTGAAGAGAATGACTTAAACTACAATTTCAGTCCTTGGAAGTCAACTGCACATGCTAGAATTCAGCAAGGACTGGCCTGGGTATCAGCAGGATGAAAGTAGTTGTGTACTTGGAGGCTAGAGAGAAAACAAGAAAAAAATTCACAAGTATGGAAAAGCAACCCAAAAAATCTCCCGTTACTAATGAACAATTTGCCTTGCTGTACCTCTGTTCTACCTTCTGTTATAGACTGTTTCTTATGTATTGTTAGCTTAGGTACTGTCAAGGAATTGAGAGCCTGTAGTCATTCTCTTTTAATGTATAGAAAGTCTAGCTCCTGACACCCTGCCCCTTGACCAGTGTCAGCCGCACAGCCAGCCAGACAACACCCTGCCCCTGGCTGACATCAGCAGGGTGCTGCCCACATTGTTCACTTCAGGTAGGACTCTCTCACATCACACTACCACTGGTGGAGCCAAGGGGTGGCATGATTCCCACCCACATAGAAAAGGCATTTACACAATTCGCTCTCGCAGCCAGATGACCCTGACATCAAGCGTCCCTGGAAGCCACAGCATCGCTTATGATCCTGTGCTTGCTATTGGGGATTGGGTGAGTTGCCATGTGGGCACATCATTGCTCATCTTTCCTACTGCCTCAATAACGCCCGCCTTGTTTTATAACATGTCAGATTCCATTACTGTTCAGATCACAAATGTATAGAAAGTCTAGCTCCTGACAAGATTCACACAATTCATTATATATGTAAAAGAGATAATCGTAAGTACATCTTCCAGAAAAAAACAAAACAAAACAAAACAAAAAAACAAAATAAAACAAAACAAAACAAGAAACCCCAACAACTCATTTCTAAAACAGTTCAATCCATCAACAATATTGTCATCATAGCACTGACATCTCAATACTAACATTATCAGCTCAGGACACTGACAGCAGACTGGTTCAAAATTTTTAATTTTTCTATTTAATACATATATGCTACAGTTCTTTGAAGAAAGAATATTTCAAAACTCTGTATTTATGGTCCAAAAAAATCTGCCATTTTTCCCCAAACACTGGAAAACAAAAAGAAAAATCGCTTTTCTTCATGACATGCTACACTTGAGAACCACTGAGGACAGCCCATCTCAGCTGACAACTTCACCAGAAGCAATCAATGGTTGCATCCTATTCAGTTTTCCAAATTACGCACAGGAGCTGATGCACTACATAAGGGACTTCATAAAACAAAATTCTCAGAGTGTCTGTACTTTCAAGTTATCTTCAACCTACTCTGCAGTTCAGCAGCTGTACTACATATTGCTTAGTTGCAGGTTCTTACTGCTGTAAAGGATGAATATAGTATCACATTTCTACTTTGAAATAACACGAGCCACATTAACAGAGCAGTACAGGAATAGTGCATATCTAGCTTTTTCTGCTGGGGCAGATTATGCACAAAATGCCCATGAAAGAAACAGGAAAACATTTATGTATGTTTTATAAAAACTGCAGCAACAAGGAAAAGCTGTGTTTTCTTTCTGTAGGGATTAAAAAGGGCTCGAGGAAATGAAGAACAGTCTGTGGTGCTTCAGAAACAACTTGCCATATCACCTCTTATCTATTCATCCATGTAGTCCTGCCGCACTTAATGTCACTATACAGTAGTACCCTCATGTACAAATCATGTGGCCAAAGTACGTTTCAGCATCCTTCAGAATTATACACATGCTTTTGACAGTTAGTTCTCCCTTTTGGAATAGCATGCTCAGCCTCCTTTTATCTTCTGCTCAGTTGAAGTGGGCAACACAAAAATAGCTGGGCACCTTTTTCAAGATGAAACTTAAGATAAAGACCTCAAGCCTAGATTTCAAAGACCTTGTCTGCCTAAACAGTCAAGTATGGTGTTCTATGAGCTCTTTTCGTAGTCACCAGCTGCAGGTTTAGAAATGCTAGGCATCCCCTTGATCCTTCTTCACCTGTCTCCCTTCTCAGAAACAAGAAAGAGTTCCTGTGGCTGGTAATGTTAAAAACACAAAGAAATTCTTTCTGCCTACCAGGACAATCTTTAAGGACACAATAACAGTGGAAAGTCTTTTAAAGAAAAGAGATTTGCTTCTTCTCACAAAGGTATCTCCAACAACATTACAGAAAGAAGACAGTGCTTTCCTAAGTCTCTAACCATGAAGCTCTCGGGGACTAAATGAAATTGAAAGGGGAATGATTCTGCAGTTGGGAACAAGGTGTTGAGTACCATCTGAAGCACTTGAAGGGTGTCTATATCAGTACTTTAGTGAGCAGTATAGACTCTTTTTAGGTGTGACTTTTATGTATGTCCACAGCTGGAGTTCTGTGCACTGCAGTAAGAGGCACTGTTGGTACACATCGGAAAAATCGCTCTTCCTGGTGGAACCAAGCAGGAAGCTGCACGCTGGAGATCATGCACAGTGCCCCTTCTGTAGAGAGGGCACAAGATACCACAGTTCAGGGGGTAAGGCACCAGTCCTGCATTATCCTAGCAATGAATGCATAGAAATACAGTATTGGAAACATCTACAGATCATGCCCCTCCCTCTCATGTCAAGAAAGCTTAAAAAGGTGAGGAAGATTATTGAAATTCAGGTACTGCTTCCTAAATTTTGCATGGAGACAGATTAGCAGATTTGCTGTTATATAGTTGAAATTCCAAGACACTGATTTGTAGGCTTTTACATCCACTACACTGCTCAGTTCTAAATTGTTACTGAATAGGTATTTTCATCTGACCACCAGCAATGTTAAATAAGCCACAGGCCAAGCAGACAAGAGGTTCAAGTAGAACTCCCTGGAGACTTTGTAGACAACTGGTTTAAACCTTTTTCAGCTGTCATACTACCCAGGGGGAACACAGAGATAACCTGTGCGATGGACTGTTGCTGGTTACCCGCAAAATGTTTGGCTATTGTCTAGAAGCACATGAAACACTGGCCAGAAAAAGGAGACTTGACTACATGTGCCCAGCAGAAGGTGATGAGATTAATCTGGTGGGATCTAGAGAACAAATGTATCAATTTTTGTGAAATACACTAGGGCAGAGTCTGGAGGGTAACATAAACTGCAATGTGTAGCAACTTCTAATCAGCCTCAGTGATGGGGAAGTTGAAGGGCTGGTCTGGGGTTACAAAATTAGCAAACCCACTGGAAAGCAATAAATAATTCGGGCAATAGCCCCTTGAAAGGGAGTCACCATACACAGATGTCTAACATCTACAGAGGTGTGACTGCAAGGAAAGGAACTGCCACGTGTAAGGGTTGAGCTGCCTGTCATGGATGCTGCACAAAACCAGTCAGAGCAAGCACCTTGCTTCGCCATTGGTACTTAACTGGTCTAAACTGGACTGGTGGGGCTGAAGCTCTGATTTCTGTGTACATCTGCATACTGGATGAGCCAGGTAGGTGTGCTCAGAAAGCAGGAATTGCTATCCACTTGCTATATATCTGTCCTACCAAGTAAATAAATATGTCACTGAATGGAATAGTTCTCTTCTAGCAGCCACTCCACCCTGACTCTTGTGACATTGGTGGTCAACATGAAACTTAAAAGCAATGTCTTTAACTAATTCCATGGCTCTTTTTACCAATATGTCCAAATGAGATAATAAAGGTATTTGGAGCTGCTCTGATAAAAAGAATCTCATATTTAATCTTTAGTAGGCTGTAGTTTACCTCAGCCATTCATGTGCTAATTCTATGAGTTTATCTTGTTTAGAACATGAGCACTGTACTGGGAGGTTCCTGTTCTCAAGGAGGCAGTTGCCCTCCATTGCCCTCCTCGCTAGGGAAATAAGGAGCTAACAGAAGGAGAGGTTTTTACATAGTGAACTCCTGTTGTAGGGAGCCATTTCCAGCATTTACACTTTATCTTTGGCAAACAAAGCGATGAGAGTACTCAGGTCAGGGGAGCTTTCTGTTCTAAGAAGACATAAATGCACACATCATTGATATGAAGAGCCAAGTACAGGTGAGAATACTCAGAGTGCTGTCACACACAACTTTCCTGAAACAAAGGAGCTGAGAAAATCTCCTTTAGCAGACATTCATTCATTCAAGCAGCTGTGATTAGTTCCAGTAAGAATTATGTTTTGCTCTTGCTTCATTAAAGCAACTCCTCTTTTTCCTTGCTGCTAAAATCTGCACTGCTGGAAGAAAAAAGTGAGAAAGGCAGAAGCAGACATGAATACTTTATCTCAGTAGCTTCATGTAAGCTCTCCTGCAAACAGCTTCTAACTTCATAAATGCAGAGCACTGGTAGGCTTTCACCCAACCCATTGCTGCTCAAACTTGCTGAGCCTCCCCAAAACAGCCAGTCACCACTCAAAGAAATCCCCTCACCTCCCCTGCCCTCTTCCCTCAAAAATTTTACAATACTGCTCATCTGAATTGGAATCAGCTTCCTTCTGCAGCACATAGTTCTCCTTTATTAAGGTTTCTTATGTTTGTCAGGACAAGTTCCAGTCACTTTCACAGCATTGTTTTAGGGTTTGGGGTTTTTTGCCAGTATGGGTTTTCACAAAAGCTCCCCTTAACTGTATTTCATTTTCCAATTATGCAGTTCTCTTTTGGCTGGCACTTGTCTAAAGTGCTGCATGGCTTTTTCTCCCTCTATGGACTGATGTGTTCCAGTACCATACTTTGTGTCAATCATTGTGTTGTTTGCCCAGTTTCTCTACCCTCCTCATTTCTTCTGTTGATGGCTGTGTACCAGGGTGCTGTCCTCTGCCTATCCCACATTCAGCATTCCTCTCCCTTCTTCTCTTTTTACCCTGGAAATGTGAATTATTTGTGGATTGATGTCAATTCTGCTTTTAAAAGGAGACCCGTCTCTCCCTGCTACCCATCACATTCTTACACACAGCAGTCTCTGCATGTGTGTTTTCCTCCTCGCCACCCATTCACCACTCCTCTGGAGCTCCTGTTCAAGTGGTGCATGCATTCCCTCCTGCATACACACCGTGTACCCTCACTTTTGGACAAGTTCCCATACTTACCCACAGCTGCTGATGGAGATATGGGTTCTCTAGTTTTATATATGTGCTTACAATCTGCCAAGCCACACACAGATGGAAAAGCATGCCATGAGTTCACATGCACATACCTGAGGTGTGGGTCTCTCCGTTGCCCCCTGTACTGTCGCTCCAGTAGCTGAATACTCATGGCATCTGACCAAGATGCTGTTCTGTCACACTCACCCCAAGGTCTCTCCCCACAATCGCAAATTTTCAAGTTTTATTTTTACTTTTCAAGCTGACTTCTTTTCTCAAAAGTATATTGGTAATTTCTTGGTTATTGTTTAATTGGGATGAAGGTCATCTAAAGCAAACTCAGTCATTGTTATTTTCCTCCTAGCACTATCAGGCTTTGGGCAAACACCCTTCAGAATAGTCTGGGGTATTCTGTTCACTCACTCTATGCCTGTTGTATCTGCTGTTATTACCCAGGCCATATTACTAAGAAGGTGACATGCAGATTCCCACGTGCACTATTACATGTAAAAGACCAGAGCTATAAAGCCTCTCCTCTCACTGTTCTATGGAGGCATATATTATTCCTAGCAAAGGTTTTGCAGTTTCAGCTGTCATAGATGTAGTTTTCTTATGAGATTACCTCCATAAATTATCCTTCAGAAGAGACTACAGCAATTACAAAAGAGGTATCTAAATTATAGAATTTCTCATTTTATACATACTCACCACAATACCAGTCCTTACATGGATTCAGACTCTTCAAAGGCCAGGGGAGAACACAGAAAGCAATTAAACTGGAAAATAAATATCACAGTAGTGTCTTTAAAATCTAGCATGCATTTACAAAACAACTAATTTGTTTTCCTAAAATGACACTTTGCTAACAATCATTTAATAGATTTTTTTGGATCATAGACAGAGTTATCACCACTATCACTAATAAGTCTACAAATAGCACTTCAGATTCTGAGATCCTACTGTACATTACATGTGCTGCAAGCCATTGCTGTAGGCTGGGAATACAGCTGTTGCAGAAACTGTAGTCCAGACACAGTAAAATTTTTCTCTTGCATCTTCACATTGCTAATGAAGGGCAAAGCAGACTCCAATTATTCAGTAAGTGTTTGAAACATTGGCACTTACAAATCCCACAGTCATCTCTGCCTGCAGTAAGTCTACCAAAGGAATGTTCCATCACACTGTGGTGTAAGAAAAATGCATGGCTGAATTGACAATGCAGTCCTTTACTGTCTGGGTAAGGCTGTATTACCCAGAGAGAAAGGGGATTCACCCCATCAACCATATGCAGATAAGTACTATGACTACATCAGTTACTTTTGTCCCCATTTGGAAACAATAACAATAAAATAGTGCCAGTATTCTTCAGATCTAGGCCATAAGGAAGTCTATAAACACTAATATTTTTCAAACAGGCATGACCCAGCATGTCATGACAGTATATATACCCTTTCTGTCTCCTACATTTATTGAAGAAGGTGGATAGAGATGTCATGATGATTGTATCAGGTTTATGTGGTAAGAGGGCTGTGAGAGCAGTCTCTGTGAAGAGAGGACGGCATTATCATGTGCCAAACACAGCCAGTTCCAGACATCTCCAACAGAACCATCATAGGGTACAGCTGAGCCCAGCAGCCACAATGGTGGCACTTCTGGGAGAACATATTTAAGAAGGGGCAAAAAACCACTGTGCAGCAGAGCGTAAAGAAAAAAGTGTGAGCAACAGCACTGCAGACACCAGTATGAGAGAAGTTGAGGAGGAGGGAGGAAATGTTCCACATGCTGGAGCAGAGATTCTCCTGCAGCCCATGGATAAGACAATGGGGAAGCAGGTTGTTACCCTGCAGCATATGGATGACCATGTTGGAGCAGATATCCACACTGCAGCCTGTGGTGGACATCATGCCAGAGCAGACAGATGTGCTCTGAATGAAGTACAGACTGCAGTGAAGCCACGCAAGGGTTGGTTTATCCTGAAGGACTGAAGCCCATGGAAGGACCCATGCCGGAGCAAGGGAGAAGTGGAGGAAGGAGTGCAGAGATGAAGTGTTACGAAGTAACCGCAACACCTATTCCCCATTCCCATGTATTGCTTGGTGAGTGGGAAGGAGGACATGGAGGAGTCAGGAATGAAGGTGTGAAGTTGAGCCTGAAGAAGGGGGTGGAGAGATGTTTTAGTTGTTGTCATTGTTTCTTACCATCCAACTCTATTTTTAATTGACAATAAATTAATTTTCCTGAGGTTGAGTCTGTTTTGCCCTTAATGGTAATCAGTAAGTGATCTTCCTGTCTGTATCTTGACCTATGAGGTTTCTATCTTATTTTCTCCCCCAGTCCTGTTGAGGAGGGAGAATGGGAGTGGCTGGGTGGGCATGGGGCAGCCAGCCCTAGTCAACCTGCCACATTGTTTGACCATGGAAAAGTAACTGATGATACAAAAGGAAAGTTTGCAAAAGTGCAGATTTTCACATTGACAAAGGAAAAATCTTGCAACATGACAGTATGTGGGTCATCCTGGTTGAGGCCATAGTCCTCATTACACAGCTTCTTTCTGCTTCCAGCCTTTCTTCTCTTTGGTACTCAGGAGCTCTGGAGGACTGCATATATGTGAAAATCACCTGTGGCATAGTTAGTTCTAATCCATTGATGCTTCAGCCTATTTTTTGTTTCCAGGCCCTTTGTCCTAGAATGCTTTCTTTTTGCTTCCTTCTCTTCACGTGCTCCATCCCACACTCTAGTTTTTGCCACCTCCTCATTCACCTTGCCCCAAATGTGTTAGTGCCTCGTTTTTTCTGAACGCCTTTAGCAATGGAACATTCCTGTCTAGTGCCAGAACGTGTGAAAACTTTAATGACTAACATTAATTCATGTCCCCTCTGCAAGAGTGAACAGGTTGCTACACTGCATTTCATTTGATAAGCTGTTACCTTAAACTGCAACAGCACCTCAGTACCCCTTTAAAATTATCATAGAAAAAAATTCAGTTGCTTGCTAATGCTTTGTAACTTCATCACACCCGCAGTGATGCAACCACTGAAACCGGGGTGATAATGAATAACAGAAACAGTAAAAAAATTGGATAGCTAGTAGCTCTTTACATTGTGCTAATTTCTTCTTCTGTATTTTTTTTCATAGCTTTCTCATTTTAATTTTACAGCACTGATCCTATTTTACAGGCAAACTAGCAGAAATAGCTTGGTGAAGGCTTTCTCCCCACAAAAAAAATTCAGAACTACCCTCTCATTTCAAAGAAAGAAGAGAATGTGTGGGTTTGTTCAAGCTGAAATATTAGTAATTATAATTTGTCATTGTCTCATTGCATGTTTGGATTGTACTGCTAGCCTTTGTGTAACACTGGGTAGCACTACAAAATACACAGTAATTTGTAACTTTTCTTGAACCAACAATGATATTGAATTCATCTTGATGGCAGAAAATTATCTGAGCAACTTTTATAGTTTACTTTCTGAGCTATTTCTTCTGTTTTAATTTTGTATTTTTTTATATAAATTATTTTCAGTTCTCATAACAGACTTTTAAAATGTAATTCTTAAGTGTAATCTTAAACAGCTTTTGTTATTGGTTTTATGAGTAGCAACATTAGACTTCAGTAAAGGTGTTGCTTAAGCCTTGCCAGAGAGTCATTTCCCAGTTAATGTGTTCTCGATTACAAAAGCCTTCTCCACTCAACATTCATATAATTAAAAAGTTATGAATAAAAGTTTGCTCAAAATTCTGACACATTTAAGGTTTTGTAAAGGTTTCCATCACTGAAGAAATGTAAGACAAAAGTGCCCAAAACATTTTGCCAACTTCTATGGCAATTTTCTATCAATATTTTCCTTAAACGTTTAAGGTGTCAAGACACTTGGAAAGGCTCAGCTGAGAGGTCTAGTAAGAAGGCTCAGATATCAGCAAATGCACCTCTCAGAGCTATTAGCAATACCATATTCTTTGCTCATAGAATCATAGAAAGGTATGAGTCAGAAGGGGCCTCTGAAGATCATCTAGTCAAACTCCCTTGATATGGGCAGGGACATCTTTCACTAGACCAGGTTGTTCAGAATCCTGTCCCACCTGACTTTGAACACTTCCAGAGAGGGGGCACCCACAACTCCTCTGGCCAACCTGCTTTGGTGTCCCACCACCCTCAGTGTAGAAATTGTCCTCCTTGAATCCAATCTAAATCTATCCTCTGTCAGTTTAAAAGTTACACCATGTACTGTCACTACAGGACCTCATAAAGTGTCTCTGTTTTTCTTATAAGCCCCCTTTATACATTGAAAGGCTGCTATAAGGTCTCCCTTATAAGCCCCTTCTGAGGTGCTCTAGCTCCTAAATGTCTTCTTTGACAACCACCCCCTTGGAATTAAATTTGTGTATCTCCAAATTTATCACAACAAAACAAAAATTAAACTCTCTTGCTGCACAAGAAGAAATGTCCTCTAATATAAAAAAATGAAGAAAGTGGGCAGTTAAGAAATGTAGGGAAATCAAATGGAATATTTCATGACTAGCAAAGGCAGACTCATAAGGATTAATGTGGCTGTAAAAGCTTAGTTCTTTAAAAACAATCTTATTCATCAAAAATAACACTATTCACCATCAAGCTGAATGAAAAGACGTAAGCATGCAAAAAGGGATCTCCTTATTCAAAAAAAGCAACATTATTTTAAGGAGAAAAATTCTTACAGTGTTTATTATGAAAAACATGCTATATATGCTTTATACTGAAAGGTTTGTGTCAGAATAGAACTGACTTACCTTATCCTCTATAAAAGGGGTATTCTGATAGTTGAAACTAAGTCTTCACAATCATACAAAAATTTACAATATTAGGGACCCATGGAGGCCATCCAATCAAACCTCCTACTCCCAGCAGGACTAACTTCAAGGTTAGGTCAGGTTGCTCAGAGCCTTGTCACTCAAGTTTTGAAAGTATCCAGAGATGAAGTCGCCACAATCCTTCAATGATAACATTCATCTGCAAAAAAAAAAAAAAAAAAAAAGGAGTTTTTCCTGTAAGGGAACAGTGACATTTTTAAAACCCTTAATTATGCTCATCATGACTCTACACCAGTAACTCTTCAGTATTTACAAATACATGTCTGAAGATGGGTGACTAAACAAGGTACTACTAATTTTTTACTTTCAAATACATAGAAATCTATGGGAAGAAAGAATATCCCCAGCAGCCTGACTGGCTAGGAACAATGGTTGGATATGCTACTTACTGATCTGCCTGGAAAAGGTGGATTAATCATTCACTTACAGAATGCCCTATACAGGACTCTTCCTCCTTAGGTTTTTCACCAAACTTTGTCTTCTTAAAGAGTGCAGTGAGGGAGAAAGGTAAAATCAGAGACCTGAGTAGCTCTTGCACAATTTCCCATAAAACTGAATTGCCTTCAAGGCTTTCAGTACTCCTGCCCCCTTCAGCAGCTATAGTCAAACCTCTTATTAGTATAGCCTAAGTTAATAATTCTTATTTCCAGCAAATGTTTGCAAGAAAAGATCATTTTCTGTAACTAACACTTCTCTCTCAAACTTTTTTGTTAGCAGAGAACACCAAGTGCACAGACTTTCATGCACATACACATTTTTAAAAGAATCAATACAGTAAGTCAATAGTTCTTATTTTCTGACATTGCAATTCAAGTTCCCATTTCTAATATTTTCCTTTGATAGCCAGTTTTCCTTTAATATTAGCTAGCAAATATTATTTCATTTTCATGTGTCAAAAATGCAGCAAATATCTTAACTCCATCTGTTTTTAAATATTTTAATTACAACAATTTCAGATAGACCATGATATATTTAAGAAATAAAATTGTTTCAGTTTTGCATCTCCTATTAATCATTGCACTGTGAATCCACTAATTACAGCGTACAAGTTACCACTAAGACTGCTTACAGCTGATGTCAGTATAATGGAACTTCAGTTTATCTCACTATTTTTCTCAATTTACTATGGGTTTTCTTGTACACATCACTGCCAGATTCTTTATAGTTTCCCAAGAAACTGTGAAGAGCTGAAAAACCTGTTGTCCTTTTATTACCTCCTTATTTAATGAATATCATTCAGGTATGTTCCATCATTTTTTTTCTATTTATCTATTTTTTTTTTTCACAGAAGTGTTAATTAGAACTCCTAAAGATGTCCATTTTTTAATATCTATAACAGGCACTTTCTTTATGTCTTTGGTGCTTGTAACTAACACAGATCTTCACTGTTCATGACAGACGTCTCTTCAAACTCTTCAAAGTCATTAATAGCAGTGTTTTCCATGAGACAGATATTGAGAAATCAAATACCCTTTCTGCAGTTTACAAACCAAACATTTAGCCATCACAGAAAAAAAAAAAAAAAAAAAAAAAAAAAAGGTTTATATTATACATGTTTCCGGTGCCTTTTTTTTCCCCCCTATTTTTTTCCTCCATCGCTCACATGGGTACTCATTGGAATCCATCTATCACATAATAACTTTGCACTCAAGTTTTAGGATTTCTCTGTTTCCCTGAATGCACTTGGGCACTTACTTAGACTAAATTTTGTTGCATACCAATACATTTTCCAAATAGGGAAATGGCCATAGAGAAAGGTCAAGTTGCACTTCAGCGCAAATCCAACTGACAATATGTACATGAATTCAACAAGACTTCTTTCATACTGGGTTTTCCACCATCTTCAAAGACATCTCAGTAAACTGGAGAGGTATATGTCCCTCCCCACCCTAAACCCTAATTCCTATTCCACTGTGCACAGCATGCTTACCCAGTCTCTACCAAAACCTTCATTCTCCAAAAGGTAGAAAATGCTCTTTTCATTTTTAAGGCACTTTCTCCCTGCACCACCACCATGGGTGCCTAGAGACTACAAGGAACTTGGAGTCTTGTGAATGCAGGTCCAACAGCATCTGCCCACAGTAATCTGCTTTCACCTAAGAGATGGCCAAAACCTGCTTTAGCCAAACCCTTGAGCGCTACATATTCAAAATTAAGAAACTAAGGGGGGGAATGAACTTCTTACTTGGTAATGCAACCAATCTTCTTGAAAAGAAAGTCAGATCTTCTCCTCTTTGTGAAACTAAATTTTATGCCAGGATTCTACTGTCCATCACATCATCACATGGAGGTTCTCCACTTCTATATAGCTAGCTGAGGCTCCAGAGCCAGCCTCAATAAAGACACCAAGAACAGCCACCGGGGTCCACATTTTAAGTTGCGCCAGGGGGTGTGGCAGAATCTCCAAGCAATCAGAACCCTGAGATAATTTCCTTGTCCCCATAAATCTCAAATTAGCCTTGGATAAGTGTAATAAATGTGCTTAGAAGGCAGCAGTGACCAAGTACACTGGAAAGAAATTTTGCTTAGTGTCACAGGGCACTACTAGATAAACCCAGTGAGCGCTCAGGTGGTGTATGTGGCACAGCTGGAAAGCTCAGAACTGCTTTGGCTGCTGCTTCACCAGCTCTCTCATGGTCCAAATGCAGACTCTTCTTTCTCACTGGTAGCAGCAACAGCTGTAGGACACAGCCTAACTGAACCAAAGCACATGCTGTTTCTCATGCACAGCACAGTACACTGTGCACAGGGCAGACATACCTGAAGTAGCGTTGGCTTACAGCAGACACTCAGAAAAAACAGTAGCAATTTTCAGTGTTTCCACAGAGATGCCCAAAACAATTCTTTATGTCTTACTGGTGAAATTTTCTTGCTTTCCTAACCTCTAAGGAAAAAGCTCTCTGTCTGCATCTTTCCCCTAACAACAAGGAGGGTCCTACAGAAGCCTGCAGGGTCTTTGTACCCACAGAAGATATTTAGCAGTAGGGACTAAAAGGGCAATTATTAACACCTGCAGGAAGCATAGGTAGTGTTCCATTAACTCAGAAGGTATGCTGGGCTTTTTATTAGGATGAGGATCTATAGCACAAAACTTCCTTCATCTAAGTGTATCTGAAAACCGGTTTTGTGAACACTGCTTCAAATGATACAATGCGCCTGAAAAAAATAATGTACTGAGGAAAAACAAAGAGTGCCACCTACTGTTCTTATTAACGGAAGATTGTTGAATGCCAGTTGCTTTTCCTCACCTTCCACTACATACTGAAGTATGCTTACTTAGCCTCACAACTAACTGAATGATAACGGTTTTATTGCGTATTTATTCTGATGACAACACTCTTTAAACCTGTTTCTGGCATTCACCAGGAATCGGTTAATGTTTTGCACTGAGCTTTTAGCAACTTCAATTCAAATCACAGTCACAGAAAATTTCTTCCAGCTCTCAACATGAAAAAGCAAAGAGCTGCAAGATACAGAGAGAATTTACTGGGCAAGTATCACTACGTGATTGTCCTGTTCTTATATTCTTCCCTAGGAATCTGCTACTGGACACTGACAAGCACATCCTAATGTTTTATTGGTTCAGTAACAGTCCATAAAAGGAATGCTTTCCTGTAACGACCTTAGCCTGATAACAGCACTAAAACAAAAAATAGAGACAAGCCCTCAAAAATACCCCTCATACCTGCCAGAAAGGAGCAATAATTAGTAGCTGACAGATACTAAATCCAGTATTTTGATTCTTCCTTGATATGTTAAACAGATCAAATAAAATAAACTATCAAATACACAGAGAGGTATTTAATTCCCTCAATTTAACCAGAAACAAACTAAAATAAATATCACTGACTGTTTCCATGGAAGAAAACTCTCACCAATTTCTTCAAGTACCAAATATTATGCATTAGGCCTTCTTCCTCTGACTGCCTTTAGGGGTCTTATTTTCTAGCTTATGATCTCCAGTAAGGATAAACTTCTGAGTCCGTACATAACTTCAACTGAGGATGACATACTTAACTTGAACTGTTAAGGTGCATCTACATTAGCAGTTTAGTGAGCAGCATCATTTCTCTTAGGTATGAATCTGCTGAGTATTCACACTGTTACAAGAAACATACCGTGCACACAGCCTGTACACACACTGTGGTTTCTCTCCTAAACTAAGCAGAAAACTTCACCCTGGAATGCAATCCAGAGGATCCAGTGTTAGCGGGGACACAAGTGCAGCCTTTAAAGCAAGAATTTAGCAGCTCGGAAATCCTCCTGCTATATGCAAGTTCTGGAAATATTTATATGCCTCATCCTTCCTCTGCAGTTGAAGGAAATTTGAAATGATCAGAAATGTAAGTGGAGATTGGTCACAAGCTTCTTGGACTTCAAAAAAAACCCCAAAAACCTAAAAGCCAGAGAAGCACCTTGGTGGAATCAGCACCGCAAACTGTTAGCTGACAGGTCCAAACTTTCTGGCCTTTCTACTCCAAAAGAGGACAGCTTTAACACAATATTTACCTCATCAGTGTAGGCGATCTTATACCACCATTACATCTTCAGTTCAGGGGTACCAAACCAATGGCAGCTACCTACAGGTCACCACCTTGATTCTGTCAAGAGATTATTACTCTGGTGAATCCAGTCAAAAAGACAGACCAAAAATTTCACTGAGCGCTGAACAACCTGATGGCAGTCTGCCAGGGTCACAAGGAAGCTGGTTTCTGCAGAGTCCCATCCTACAGAATCAACTTTGCATCAAGGTAAAATAAAAAATGAAGGCAACATTTGAAAAATGGGGACAGAAATTAAGTCTCTGCTAAGCCCAAGAAAATCCATCCCTGTTACAGGTAGTTGAAGAATTTTGTCTGAGAGAAGGAAAATAAGGCTACTGTACTACTCAACCTGCAGTCTCTGGGGCCTGGAAGAGACCAGAGGACCCTCCTGAGAAATATTCAAAGGCTTTGGAAAAAGAAGATTAACCACCATCCCCAATGAGAAGATCCTAATACCCTGGAGTCTCAGCACAGGATTTTCTGAAACAGAAGATATTTGGTATGTTAGAGCTCTGACTTGGACTCAATATAATACTGGTGGGAGATGGCTAATTCCTGTGGTTCATGACTTCTGAAAGATTGCCTACCTCTTGCTAGTGGTGAAAGGCTAGACTTAATCTTTAAGAAAGACATCTCTGCCTGCATCTTTCCCCTAGCAACAGCTAATGCCATAATGAAGTCATGTTTCCACATAGCTGCAGTAGTTTGACTTAAGAGATAGGGGGAAAGGAAGGCACAGCAGCTATTTTCATATGATCATACATTTAATTTGTTTTCATTAGGACAACAGTGAATCAGTTTGTCTCCCTGCCCTTACGTTACTGTGTGCTACCTAGACTCATGTAAATGTAGCATCTGGTGATGCTCTAGGAGAGTCTGTTCTGAAATCATAGACAGACAGTGGTTTTAAGCAGGGCAAAATTTAATTCCACTCCAGAGAAAACAGCAGTAACAAGGAAAGGATGCTACAAGGAGGACTGCAAAAGGGTGAATGTTGAAGGTGCTGTTCCACATACTGCTGTTTGTGGGGTCAAGCACACAGAGAAGCATTATCCTTTAATTGATAATACAGGCTCTGGAATAGATTTTCAGTGGTGCCCCAGGTGCTACCATATTTTGTCATTGTCCTTTCTCTGCTGTTTTTTCCTTCTCGTTTTGTATTTTTCAGTATGCCGTCAAAAGGCACTGCAGGGGATAATTTTATTTTTTTAAAACAAATGGCTACTACATTACTTTCTGACACTACTGGTTATGGTACAAGCAGTGAATGGAAGGACCAGACACAGAAAGTAAAAATGGGAGGAGAGACCTGGAGGAGGGGAGCTCCAGCTGTAGAATGCTTTTCCAGGAAGGAAGGGTAGGATATAGTTACTGGGCAGATACATATTCCTTGATGAATTCTTCTATTTCAACAGAACATGAGTTTTTTCCGACTAAATTCTACAGTTCTCAATTTGAAATTGGCTACCTTTTGCAATGTACGGCACTTCAACATGCCCTGTGTACAACCACTCCCATGATAAAGTTTCTTTGCCAACGGCAATTTTAAAAATAGATCCATTTTGATGTGTTTCATTGTCCAAATATCACACAATCCTGCAACTGCAAACATTAGGTCTGCAATTAAGGATTCTGCAGTTAGGTCTGCAACAATTTGGTCTGCAGCTCCAAAATACAGTCTTTTCCCAAAACACTCTACGCAGTCTGCTTCTTACATTCATCTTTGAGTTGGAACTGTCTGTGCAACCTGATCTTTTCCACAGGTTTTCTAGGCATGCTGTGTGTTAACTTCCTAAACTTTTTTGCTGATTTGACTCTCATATGATTCCCTTTCCAGTGCCTCAGAGCTTCTATCCACAGAGCTGTTCCTTGTACAAGGATGATAGCTCAGGTTTGAGAGGAACTTCACATCTGTATCCCTACCACAGGCACCTACGAAGTTTAATGTGCAAGTTTCCTTTTCTCTGCAGTAGGATCTCTTGTGAAGGACACCTGATAAGGATGTGTATCTCAGCACAGTTGGGAAATCCTCGTAACTCAAACTCTCTGATAATTTCACTGAAATTTCTGACACAGAAATGTCATATGAAATCCATGTACAGAGGAGTATCTAAAGCCTCTGTCACAGTCTTCACAACAGTGGACTTGTCAGCACGGGTGCGCTATTATGGGAGACAACCTTGAATTAAAATACATATAATATCACATTGCCAGTGAAAAGTGGTGTGTGAACAAGCCGAAACATCATCACCACAGCAACAATCCCAGCCAATCAGGGATAGACCAGCAAAGCCAAGAGATATATCCCACTGTCCTGGGTTGAGTGAGTGGTGGAGTTTTTTTGGTGGCAGGGGAGGGGGCTATCGGGGCGGCCCCCTGTGAGAAGCTTCTCGAAGCTCCCCCAGCTCCAAATCAGCTCCACTTCTCTTTGGGAAATTGAGCCAATCAGCTGCGCCTCTGCGATAACGTATTTAAGAAGGGAAGTGGTGACGGGCAGTCCGACTGGTGAGGAGGAATTGCTGCAGCTGCGTGAACATCAAGGTCAGTGGAGGAACGGAGGAAGAAAGGAGGGGGGAGGTGTGCCGGAGCAGAGACCCCCCTGTATCCTGTGGTGAGACGGCAGGGCGGACCCCCCTGCCACCCATGAAGATCTACGGTGGAGCAGACACTGATTTATGGTCTGTGGCTTCCACCTGATTGATCAAGGTTCTGTGCCCGAAGAAGGCCGGGGTCTTGTGGGAAAAGGTAGCCCCGCTGCTGTAATTCAGTGCTGGGAGGATTGCAGCATGCGGGAGTGTCCCATGCCGGAGCAGCTCGGGAAGGGCTGCAGCCATGGGAGGGACTCCAGTTGGAGAAAATTAGTGACCCACGACGCAGAAGTGCAGAACACTGCAGCCCATGGGATGGACTCATGTAGGAGAAAGTTTGTGGAGGACTGTCTCCTGTGAGAGGGGGACCACGATGGAGCAGGAGGAACAAGTTTCGGACACTCCCCTCACCGAAGATGAAGGAAGTGGCAGCACTGACTGCACCCCCCATTCCCTGCCCCTGCACCACTGGGGGAGGAGGTAGAGATATTGGGAGAAGAGCTGAGCCCGGGAAGAAGGGAGGGGTGGGGGGAAGGTGTTCTCAAGATGTGTCAATGCTTCTCACTGTCCTAATCTGTTATGTGTTGTTAGTGTCTGTAATAAATGTATGTTCTTTTTTTCTTCCCCTAATGAGTCTGACTTCTACTTATGACCATAAAGGGTGATTTTCCCCATCCCAGTCCTATCTCTAACCCCGAGCCTAGCTCATCTGTCCCTTCTCATTGCCGGAGGGGAAGGGAGAGAGAGGTGCTGCATTGTGGTTGGCTGCCAACCAGGCCCAAACCACGACAGTTTTTGGCGCCCAACGTGGGGCAGAGGGTTGTGATGTGATAAGGCTATTAATTGGGAGAGGTAATGAGCAAAATACAGACTGAACTCCATTGGTAGAATGATCTTTGTAATGTCTGTATTTGTAATTGTGGGGAAGTTTTTTTTCAGGTGTGGTGAAGGGACTATGGGTGGATGTTCTGTATTATGTCTCAGTATTTTGTCACGACACCCACCAATCAATGGAACAACCCATGAATTTGTAAAACCTCACACTGCAAAAAAGCTGGAGGAGGATTAACTGACGGCTGCTCAACCCTCCTGATGCAAGATGTTGTAGTGGAGCTCCCACACCTGTGCCAGAAAATTACAACACGTGATTATTCTCAGGTCATATGCTTTTAGCACACAGATAGTAAGAATAAGTCAATAGGTACTAAGTCAGTATTGTCGTGTCTTAAATGTACAAATGTTGATAGCTTTCCAATTATTGCTGTATTTTAAAGTATATTCTATAAGTGCTTGTAACACGTGTGTCTTGGTTTCTATTTCCAGAGGTCAAATCTTAGCTAACACGCTCAGACTGTCTGATTCATTTGGTTAAACTATACCATCAGAGCTATGGACTGTTAAGGATACGCAACAAACACCAGAAAGTGATGACCATGCATAGCTCCAGGATCAACAGGCAGATATGCTGGCTATCTAGGTCTTGGCTGTCTTTGTTGCTGAATTACCACCATTTTTCCACCCTTCACTCTTGATTCAAGAGAGGAAGATGATAATCAAGAAGCAGCAGGAGCCCCAGAGTACAAGACTTACCTTGAGCGTTCAGTCTCCCAGATTAAAAGGCTGAGATCTCTCAGAACAATGATAAGTTCAAAAAAAGTCTCTTCCAGTTGCTGATCCTGTTCCTGCTGCTCCCTGCTCCATGCAACATGTACTTCCCCTGCATGTTAAGAATAAGGGGCAGGAGGGGCTGGGATGTGCTTTAAGGGCATGCCCTTAAGCAGAAAACACAATGTTGATATCAAGTTCTGGAATCAGATCAGATACAATCATGAAAGTTGCCCCGCACATCAGAAATACTTCTATTCCTCTTGCCCTTTTATTACAATAGCTGTGTTGCAACTTAAATGCACTGTATTATGTGCCAGGTGCAATGCAGTCACACATCAATGAAATGTAAATTTCCACACCATCCTGTGGAATGACACAAGGTGATACTTCCGAGCTGAAAAACAACCAATGCAGAAATTCTGACAGAGGAAAACTTCAGAGGGAGTCAAAGAGAAAGTAAAGTGTATAATTAAGAGCACGATCTAAGACTATCAGGACTGCTTTTAGCTTGCAACTACATTTGGTCTCTTCCACCTTGACTGGACAAAGACCCCAACAGAAGTAAAATCTGGTTATTTAGCCAGAACACAGCAGGGCTTTGAAAGACTTCTGAGGAGATCTTTGGTGGGGTTAGTGGAATAATTTAATAGGTGGTCATGTTAGTAGGTAGAGAACTGTTGTGGTTTGAGCCTACTCAGCAGCTAAACGCCACACAGCCGCTCACCCGCCCTCCCCCCACTTGGGAATGGGGAGGGAATCGGAGGGGCAAAGGGAGACTCGCAGATTGAGATAAAAACAGTTTAATAATAGTAACAGAATAATACACTGACAGCAATATCAGTAGGTAATGTACCATACAGCTGCTCACCACCCACTGGCAGACACCCACCTGCTCCCAACCAGCCATCCCAAACACAAAGGCCCCACAGCCACACTCCCACAAGTGGCAGCCCCTCCTGGCCCTCTCCTGCCTTTATATGGTGAGCATAATGTCACATGACATGGAATATCAGCCAATCCCAGCCCAGCCCTCCAGCTGTGCTCCCCCCACCCCCACACACAGGTGAGGGCACTAGGACCTGGGGAGCCCCTGGGGTCTCAGGGTGCTGCAGCACTCCTCCAGCTACTAAAACAAACAGGAACTCTATTCCAGCCCGAATCAGGACAAGAACAAAAAGACATTTGCATTTCAGACTGCCTGTATGGTTTGGAAATAGTGAAGGAAGAAAAGTAAGCCTGAAGCTATCCTACACTGAGGAAAAAGCCCTGACAGAAAGTGGATGAAAGAGATGAAGTAAAGGGAATAAGATTCTGAAAAAAACACACATTCATTTCATTTCCAGGCCATTGCAATATTGTCTAGTGAACACAACTAAGCAGTTAATTTTTCTCACTTAAATTGTGGAATCACAGAATCACAATAATTCAGGTTGGAAGGGAATTTAGGAGGTCAACCCAACCTCATGATCAAAGCAAGGTCCACTATGAGGCCAGACTGGGTTGCTCAGGGCTTTACCCAACTGGGTCCTGAAAACCTCCAAGAACAGACATCCCACAACCTCTTTGGATACTTTTTCCATTGTTTGGTTGTCCTCACAGAGAAAAAGCTTTTTCTTATATCTAGCCCAAACGTCAAGTTTCAGTTTATGTGCATTGCATCATTCTCCCACCACACCACCAGAAGAGCCTGGCTCCCGTCTTTTTGATAAGCTCCTCTTAAGCACTGACAGGTTGCTATTTGATTTACCCTGGAGCCATCTCTTCTCCAGGCCAAACAAGCCCAGTTCCCTCAGAGCCTCCCAGGACAAATGCTTCAACTACCTGAACATTTGGACAGCTCTCAGCTGAGCTTTTTCCAGTTTATCATTATCATCCTTGCATCTGAAGTATCCAAAACTAGATGCAGGTGTGGTCTAGTGAATGATGAATCCCTTCATCTCCTGGGTATGCTGTTAATACAGCCCAGGAGACTGCTGGCACTATTTGCTGCCAGGGCACACTGCTGGTTTGTGTTCAGCTTTTTGCCTCGCAGGCTCCCCAGGTCATTCTCAGCAGTGTTGCTCCCCAGCCAGTCAGCCCGGTCTGTATCACTGGAAAATCAAAATTATAGAGCAATGTAGGTCAGACCTCTGGAGGTCATCTAGTCCAACTCTCTTTCTCAAAAGCAGGCCTAAACCTTAAGGTTAGATGAAATGGAATCCATCATCTAAACCTGAAACCCACAAAGGACATACACAAAACAATCCACAGGAAGTTTTAAATTATATTTCTAAAGAATCTTTAAAACACTCTTATTATTATTTTCGAAGTATATCATAACCGATAAAAGCTGGTACTTTAAAAAGGTAGAGATGACAGGAACTGCAAAACTAATGGAAGCACTCAAAAATAATAATTCAATAATGGAAAGGACAAGGAAAGTGAAAGATTTTAGTGTAATATGCATTAGAAAGAATATCAGATCCAGGCTCACTTCTGCTGCATTGGGAAGCAAATACAAATTTAAGACAGCTTTTGAACGACCATGAAATTAATGAAAATCTTCAGGGCAGATAAAAATGGTGGCCTGGAAGTGACCACAGCAACAATGATCATCCAGACTCCTCTCCCAGGCTCAGTCTATTTTCATATTGAAACTGCTCATGCCTCTCAAAGCTCTGAAAAGACTGTCCAACTCAGTGCAGCAGACTACTCCAACAGAAGCAGGCTAGGAGACAGGCAGGAGATGCAGGATGAGCAGCCGCTTCCTCCACAGCAGAACTTGGTAGTGGGATCTCTGCAAAGCACAGAAATTGAGTGTATGTGCCACTAACCTCCACATGCTCACCTCCTATCTCTGTCTTGACGGAGGCTCTGGTGAGGGCCTGCCCCATTCACTAGCTTGCTCATCTGCTTGCAGCTTTTTGTCTCCCTAATAGAGACACAGAAGGTACCCATTAATCCTTCCTTTTGTCCCGCAAGCTACCTGACATGTGTCCCTGGGAAAATCTCAGCTCTGCTCACATACTTGGGGTGGCAGACAGCACGGTCCAGTGCACTGCCAGACACATGTTCATGATTACATCAGGCGACAAAGGAAAAGATGGGAAGTGGGGAATGTGGAAAAGGGAGAGAATAGCTTGGAAGAAGAAAGGGAAAAATCAAAGGGCAGCTCTGGTACCATCCCTCTGGAACCTTAGTTCTGTCTCAGTGAGAAAACCACATCGTCCTCACTGGGGTTCTGCACATCTTATGCTGCTGACGACTCCAATCATATCCTCAGAACCAAGCATCCCAGGGCTGGCAGGAAGAGCAGCATTTCACCCACCCTGCCTGGTAAAGGCAGTCACACACCACTCTGACTGGGGAAGCAAACAGCAGAATCATGAAAAACAGTGAAAGCCTCCCAAAGCTGTCACTGAGTATAACCTGCATAAAACCACCCACGCACACAAAAATCTTCACTACATCTGCCCAGATCCAGCTGAAGTGATGAATCCCACATGAAGTAAGTTAATAAAAGTTATGCAGACTTTCCTCCGTTACTGTCACTGGAGTTAACTGTTTGGAACTGTAATGGGACAAGGATGCCCAGGTACTCTGCTTGCTTGTCAAGGTTACAGTTGCTGAGCTTGATGAACTTCTGCACCTGGTGGCTCCATCTGGTCATAACTCATTGAAAGCAGTCGTCTAGCAAGGCTGCGGCCACACACTGTGACTGTGAGTAACAATCCACATGACAAACCAAGGAACAACACAACTGTATTGTGCAGTCAACCAGTCAAGTGCTCCTGAAAACAATATATTGTAAGAATTCCTGGTTCTGGATTCAGAGATCTCTGCCTGAAGATCAAGCTCAGGGACACTCGAAGAAAAACCTGAGCCTCACCAACTCCCGAGAAGACCCTCAAAGGCTGGGTGGCCGTGGATTACCATTCATGTTGTGGACAAGGACAGCACAACAACCGCAGGCTGTGATCCAACAACCTCAACACGTAACATCTGATATCCTGATCAGAGATGCATCTGTTGTCACACTGACCTACCTCATCACACTAAGACATTTATAAGCTATTTATAGTTTGCATTTTGGCTCCTTTAATTCATATTTAAAACCAAGAAAGTTCCTCATAAGAAACCACCTGTTTAAATTGAGACCATTGTAAACTGCTTCACCCACAAAACCTTGAAAAGTTTAGATAGCTCAAGACAATCCCATCCTTCATAAACAAAATCCAGTAAACAATGGAACACATCTTGTAAAGATAGGATATTTAATATATCAAGTGCAAAGAATAAAATAGTGTAGGACATGGTTTGCTCAGAACAAGGACAGCAGAAATTTGTATTTAATTTTTCAAAGGTATTTTAAATATGTATTGCAAAACACTTCAGCTTCTTAAGGCAGAAACTAAAAATGCATTATCACAAAAGCAAACCTACATCTTAGGATCTTAATAAAACAAGACCGTTATAACTTATCTAGCTCTCTGCTAATTCAAAGACTCATTAAATAAAATAAAAGATATTACGCATTTCCTGTGCTTGTAGGGAACTTCAAAAACACAAGTCTTTTTCCATTCTCATGGAGAACTGGAGTTGCATTTCCCTCAGCAGCAAGTACAAAAGGCACTTACAAGTGGTCTGTAGTACAGCACCATAAGATCTGCTAGTGAACATCTAGGGCTACCACTAGAAACATAATTTACCATTTAAGTTTGGGATTTCCTATCATAAGTAGGCTTTTTTACCACCCAGCTTGTGTTTTTTCAGCAACCTAAACTTAAGATAAACACCTGATTTACTTTCCTATGTAAAGCAAATTAAGTCTTTCAGTTGTTAAAAAGGAAAAAAACCTCCACTTACCAATCTACTTTTTTTTTTTGATCTTGCATCCAGCCTACTTAGGTAATACTGTAGTGTGGAAAGACATTACATAGGAATCTGAATCTTACAACAGAAAACTGCGACTGAGTTTTAGAAACTACTTAAGTTACTTATAGTAACAAGAACAGAAATATTTATATATTATCATTGGTACTGAGTATTTCTGGTTACTAGAGTATTTTTAAAATTCAGACCTAATGTAGAATACTGGCTCTGCAAAGAAGCTGTAAAGGGACAAATACACAGATTTTTCCCTATGAAAAAGCAATGCAGCTGTTTGTTGCCTTTTAAGTATCTTCTGTTTCACAATTCATTCTCCACTAAAAACAAATGAAAGATAACCTCTACCACACAAAAGATCTGAGAATACTTATGTATCTGCTACCACCTACTGACAAACAGCATTATTGGCTTTATCCTAGTCAACCTTAAAGAAGCAACTCCTATCTCCCTATAAAAGTTTCCACTGCTGCTACATTTGCTGACAGTAAAATCTACATTGATCTTTTAAGAGTACCCTGTAGCCACAATAAGACAATAATTTCCTATCCACCCAGCTTGTCCCCATCACAGATTGACTGACCAGCACATTCTGCTCCTAAAGCAGCTATTGTATCCTTCATTCAGCAAAGCCCTTCAGCTATCGCAAACAGTTACTATAGTCGATTACTGAGCAATTACAAGAAACTGACTCCTTATTAACAAAAATCCCAAAACATTTTATTTGTCACATTGCTAGTTAGACATTTCAAATGATAAGTCAGTTTCTTCCAGTCTTATTTCCCAATCTACTGTGTGGAATCAAAACATCTTTTTTTTTTTCCCACCAGTCTTAAAATTAGGAGCAAAATGGTAGTAGAAATGATCACTTTTGCATCATCTTACTTAATTTTGAAATGCTTTAAGTAAAATCCTCGACTGGCCTCCAGATGCTATTGTTGTTGAGAAAATGGCTAGCAAAAACCTAAAGTAAAACAGTGAAACACATCCTTATTTTCAGGTACCTCATCCTAAATTGCAGAAGTGACTAGTTCACACCGACGACCTGTATTTGGCTATATGGTAGACTAAACATCTACAGAAAGTATTACAAAATGTTGTTTTACAAAGAAGTATTTGTAATATTTACTTATACATGCACTTCAAAACATTCTGAAAAAAACCCCAAGGCTTCACATCTGATTAGTCAAACTGTCAGAAAAAAATAATTTCATGAAGGCAGAATGTGGAGCAATATATGACAGTATGTTTTGTTTGATAAAGCTCATCCTATTAAGATTCATGAAATCTCCTGACTTGATAGAAATCCGAGTTTGAAAACTCTCTTTAAGTGATAGGTCTTTAAGAGTGGTTGGTTGTTCCAGATCAATGTGCATTGAGGAAAAGGAATTATAAATGAGAGGTTTAACATTTAAAATGTCTCATTCACTTACCATTGTAGAGTAATTAATTATTTATACATTTTTTTCACATGGATTAAAAAAAAACTTTTTTTTCACTTGACCTAAGTTCCTGCCTGGAGTGCTCAATGGGGATTTTCTGTGAGAAATTTCCAGCTGGGATTAAAAGTCCCTTTTTCCTTCACTTCCATCCCTAGAGCAGCTGAAGCCAGCCACTGACTGTTACTGAGAGAAGATCAAAGAGCCAACACCAATGTTGGGCTGTCAATCCAGAGCACCCCAAACACCTTGCCACCAGCCTGATGCCAATGAGCAGATCATGAAAAAAAAAAAAAAAATAAATAAAAATTCTCCCGTGAGCTTCCTAACTTCACTATTAAATGCTAAAACCACAATTAGAGCTTCCTACCCCTTTTCTGAAACGCCAGGGTTATTTTTGAGGAATGCAATTTCAGTCCCAGAATCAGGAGAGATGGTTCTGACTTGGTGCTACCCTCAGGAGAGACCCCTGGGGTGTGGAGAGCCACCTTTGCTGGTTCTCCAAAACACGGGCCAGCCACCATCCTCTCCCCCTCCGATGGGATGAGGGCGGCCCTGGAAACACCAGCCGTGACACACGAGCTGCCCCCCCCCCTCTCCATTGCCTCAGAGGTAAAGCCGAAGCTCTTCCCGCCGCCCAACGCCTCCCGCCTCACCGCCGCAGGGCAGGGACCCGGCGGCCGTTGGGCGTCTTCTCGCGAGACTTCGACGGCCGCCTGACGGGGCGCTGCCGCAATCATGGAGAAGCCCTTAAGCAGCCCGCCGGGGCTGTCCGCCATCCTGGCGGTAAGGAGGGAGCTGGGGCCGGGCTGGCCGTTCCCCCGGGGAGGAGGCAGCGGTCCCCGCGGGGAGCGGCTAGGGTGCTCGCTTCTTCCCCAGCGTGGCACGGGGCGGGCTGTTTGAGCGCGGTTCGTGACAGAAACCGGTTGTCGTTTCTGTGCGGGGGGGAAGGGAGGCTGTTCGCCGGGTGACACTCCTTCGCCTGCCGTAGCTAACCTGCTTTTATTTCGATCGTAGAGGACGGACTGGTCCGAGCCCTGGCTGGTGGGGCTGGCGGTTTTCCACGTCCTCTGCTTCCTCCTAACCTGCATCTCTTTCCAGCACTACCGGGTGCAAATCGGGCACTTCCTCTGCATGGGTAAGTAGGATATTCCTGCTTCCGTGAACTGGCACTCGGGCGATACTGCTGAAGCTGTTAATACTGTCATATAGCTCCTTTTGTTTTCATAATGGTAACCGTTTTCTTCATGTACTTGCACAGCGCACTTTGCAGCAGATACAGCGCATGCAAATTAGTATTGTAGTAATAATGCGTGTGTCTATACGTGGGAAACTGTTACAGAAACAGCTCTGACCAATAAGTATGTATTTATTTAGTTTCTAAGACTGTAGGAAGTAGTGACTTAAAACTCTGTTCTTAGCGAGGATCTGGGATAAGTACGGTTTCTGCATGGTAAATGCTGTGTGTGTCACAGCTCCCCAAGAAACAGTTTCCCTGCTGGAGAAGCAGACAAGAAATCGACTGAGAGACAGCAGTTGCTTTCTACTCTGTCTTGTCATAATACTGCAGTTCAGTGAATACAGTCAGCTTTCAGCTGGATTCATTCCTGAAGCAGCTTCACCATATGCCCCACTGACAGCTGTGGTAATGGCATGAGGAAGAGCAGGGCTGCTTTGGTACATTGCAGTAACAGTGTGTCTTATCTCAGGATTAATTAGACTTCAGGCTGAGAATCCACAGTGGCCTTGCCTAGCCAAAGCTGTGTCTTTACAGCTGACTGGCAGAAGATCTAGTAGCTTTGTGGAAGGTGTTTGGTTTAACTAAGATGTCATGGATTTGAGTTAGATCCCTGTATTATGAGCAGTAATTTGGTTCAAGCCATGGGTTGGCTCTTCTGGTGAGTTGGGTTTTTTTTACACAGCACCTCAGTTCTGTCATGCTTGCAGGGTAGTGGAGAAAGTAAGCAACTGAAAGAGATTCACAGGCAAAAAGCCACTTGAAGACTAGGTTGACTTTTTAAAACACCATTTAGTGAGCTTGTCAAGTTGGGAAAGGAATTACAGCTTCATCAAAACTGCAAATAACTTAACTCAGCTAAACCTAAGGTTTCAATAACATTAAGTACCCCCAAAAAGAAATCTAGAAACCTTAGTAATTTGTATACTTCAATTTTTAACTTCAGAGTTTAAAATGATCTACAGAAGGCAAAATAACAATACACTTTATGACACATTAGGCCTGAAAGTTCCCTGTAAGAATACAGGCTTTGTTTTCTTCGATTTAATATTAAACATTCAGAATTTCCAATGACACAATGTTTACTTTAGACTCTGTCAAAAGTATTCCCAGAGTTACTAATGCTAATTCGAATGCCCAAGGTTTAACTGCACTGGTAAACGCAGTGAAACTGATCATTGCTGGCTTTTTAACTCAGATACAATGTAAACTTGTGGTTAACATATGAGTGAATAAAAATATCCATATTGAGTCCAAGCTTTGTTTGTACCTGAAAAACTGAACCATTTTTGAGAGGTCTGCAATATAAATAACTTTGTATTGTAGACAATCAGAAATAACTGAGGAAATTATAAAATTATCACATTGGTTTACCTTGGCAACTGAGCAGCTATAGCTACATTTATACTGTGCATCACCAAGCAAAGGTAATCCAGATGATGGCAAAACAAAATAGCACTCTTTCTTATCACTAGACTAGTTATTTAATTGCCTTGTGCGGGTCAGCTTTAACTACTGAATCTGCATTTTTTCCTTTGTTTCTTGTGGAAAATGATACAAGGACAAATTTAAAATTTTGTAGTTGTATTGCTTTTCTGTTAAACTTGTGAATTTTCTTACTATCTTAAGGGTTTCATATTGCATGTAATTGTTGAGTAAGAATATGCTAGTTTTCACCTGATTGCAGCGGACTACTCTACTATACACCTTTTCAAACAAAGTTTGTATTTTACCAATTTATATATAATTGGTACCCTGACTTCAGATAGCAATGTCTTATTTATCAGTGTGACACCATAACATCTAAAACGATAACTCCATATCAGTTTTGGGGAGTGTCAGCATTTCTTTTTACAGACATAGCTTAGAAGCAGTCACCAAGAAGATTGTTGGAAAAAATACTATTTGGTGGCTTTTGATTTGTTTTGGGTTTTTATAATTGTGTGCTGAGTTCTTTCTGTAAGATCAGATGAGTAGGATTTTGTTTGTAATATAGTGGGTATGTTTTGTGATCACTTTACACTTCGTATATGGGGCATTTATATTATATATGGGACTTCTATATGGGACATTTAAATTTGGATTGGTTTTGTGCAGTTAAATATTAAATGTGTAATTTGATCTTCTGAGGTTTGAGGAATTCTACTGTCTGGTATGTATAAATCTTTAGTATACATCACAGAACTGATGGCAGTTTATTTTTAAATAAATATTTAAAATGAATCTAATATTTTTCTTTTGTTGTACAGTGGGCTTAGTGTACTGCGCTGAATATATAAATGAATTAGCAGCCATGAATTGGAGGTAAATGTTTTCATTTTCATTTTTGCATTTAAATGAATGTTGTTCTAATTTTTTTTTTTTTGTATCATTCCTAGAAAACATCAATTTAAAGAGAGTCACTCATGCCTCATCAGTAGAATGTTATGGCAGAGAGTCTGTTGCATTGATTAATACCAAACTTTTGAACAAAACCATACAGTACAACATAGTTATCACTTATCTTATAAGAAAAGATAATTTTTCATAGCTACCATGTATTTATTGTGCTGCTTAAAACCTATGTTTATATGGGTGGTTGTAAACTAACTAGTCAGAGAACTAAGAGAAAAGCAGAGTGTGATGGTTAAGGGGAAAAGAATGTGAACTTTGATTATTTTTTTTGTTTTGTTGGATCTTCTTTGATAGCTATTTATGTTTAATAAGCCAAAGTTAAGCACTACTTCTCAAAAATATCACTACTATTTTATACTTACTTACATGCATAAAAGGATTAACATTTGTTTGTTTTACTGAGCCGGTGTACTTGAACTAAACTGATGGCTTATTTTCATAAGCACTGAACTAATCTTTCCTTAATATAACTGGAAATTATGTGTTTAACACTACTTTATGCAGGCATCTAATTTTAAGTCTTTGTTTTACTTCAGGCATACACGACCTAATTACAGCTTTGCTACATTTATTATTTCTGTTATCTTTTCTAATATGAGTAAGCAAAATACCTAAGAAAGTCATTTCAGACACTTCAGGGTAAGCATGATTTCTGATGAACAAATATATGTACTATTGTAGTCACATTAGTAAGTTACATAATCTATGGTTGTTTTATTTAGGTTTTCCACAGTAAAACTTTAAAGAAAAGAAAGACTGGTATTGTAATAAACATTCGTAAGTGCTGAGATATTGTCTATCTCTTTGTTCTGACTTAATACAGTAGAATGCTGGCCTGTGCTTGGGGGTCCCAAGAAGTAGGATAATATGTACAGTGTCGATGTTGAATAGTTATCATGAAAGTCTAATGTTATGTGAACTACACTGAATAAAGCTTCCTCTTTTATTTCTTTCAGGCTGTTTTCTAAATACCAATACTTTGATTCAAGAGGAATGTTTATTTCACTTGTGTTTTCAGCACCACTGCTGGTGAATACTATTATAATTGTGGTATGTATGTGTTCATTTATATGGATGCTTGCAATAAATTGAGAAGTAAATGTATGTGAATTAGTTAAATTTAATAATTTACTTATTTTTCAGGTCACCTGGGTTTACAGAACTTTGAATGTAATGACTGAACTGAAGACACTACAGCAGAGAATGAAAACAGAAAAAGAGAAAAATAAGTGAAAGCATCTATTTTCCTTTTTTTTAATTGTAATAGTACTTGTCCAGGTAATCAGTCCTTCTGTATGTTTATCCAGAAACAGGAATGTTTCTGTGTCTGATGTCAAGAGGACTTTGCAATCTGTGGCCATGGATGATGAGGTGAAAGCAGGTATCTACAATACAGTCAAATTGGCTGTGAAATTGAGAAACACCCAGTATTAACAGGTCTTTGTGCCCTTCAGTGTAAGATAGTTTTCCACCATGAGCAAGGCTGTTAGTATTGAGGTGACACAAACTTCTAGTCTGTTTCCATTTGCCTATGTATTTTTTAACCATGTCTTAACTGTGTGTTTATCAAGTATCTAGTCTTCTGCTGCTTAAGCCAGTTGGCCCAGTGAGGGACTGTATTCAGAAAACCTCAGGAATCCATGCTTCTATGAAGCATTTCAATTCTTTATAAATCAAGTTTCATACTTCCTATGTGTATTGTGTGCCAGTATCATTTTATAAATAAAATTACCTACTGTATCTTAAATGGATTTAATTGTATTAAATATTAGATATTTTCTTACCTTTTTTCTTACAAAAATTCTCAGTTTAGTAAAATCTTGTACTTACATAAATTAATTCTCTGCGTTTTTTTCAATTTACATTTCATGATTTTACTGTTTCTAGATAAATGTATTTTCTTAAAACCGGATGAAATTTTGATAGTTTTTGCTTATCTGTAGAACAGAAAGGAAGGGGAGACACTTCATATGTTCTATGCAATTCTGTTCCTTTTTTATGTTTTACTTTTTTTTTAATAAATAACAGAAAATTCAAAATTAACTCTGATAAAAATGAAGAAGACTTCAGTTTTGCTCAGAGTAACCTGTTTTACTTAGATTAAGGAAATTGGGGGAGTGGAATGAACACAATGGAAGACTGTCCATACATATTTAGTAAAAGTTGTATCTGGAAGCAGTTAAAACTTTGTGTGGAAACCTAAGCTTCTGTCTAAAATAGATGTCACTTAAGACATAGGAAAGATGATTTACAAAGTGGAACTTAATGTGAAGAACATTTGGGTACCACAACACAGAATACTTGTGTTTTTAATCTAAGTGTGAAATTAATTTTAAATACTTGAATAGTCTTCACAACAGTGGAAATACGGACCCAAGGGAGGTAAGCAGATGTATGCACATACACAATTTGCAAGTCTCCTAGGTAGGGAGAGAGTGAAACTCTCCCTGGAGGGCTTCACAGCATTGTGGAAGGGCAGTGCAGTGTTAGTCTGGGATCCATTTCTTTACTTTTTCCATGGATTAATTTAGGATGGCTCTCGTCACTCATTGCTCCACCAACAGTTACAGACAGGCTATTTTATATTCACAAACTAAATAGATGTGGGCTGACTCTGTTGTCCCATAATTGTCCATTCTGTTCCAACTCCTGACACAGTGTTGGGTAGTGTCAACTGTCACTTCACCATGAAAACATCTGTGGTGATCTGAGAGATAGTACATGCCTTTTGTGAACAGTCCCTGTTTTGAGGGAGTGAATAGAGGCTGCAGGATAGGCTGTAGCTCCTGTCTCCAGGACCAAGGAATGGGGCTTCTCATTTTGTATAGATAGATGTAATTCTCCCAGGTTGGTTTAGAAACGTTCAGCTTTGCTCTTAGATTTGATGGGGAGAGGTATGCGATTATTTTTATACATGGTCTTAAGCACGACCACACAAATGTGCACCTGACTTTCCTCTTGTGAACTGTTCTGCAACAATATCAATGCACAATTTGTATCACACACTTAAAGCTGTAGTGCCTCATATGAAGATACCACCTGTTAGCAATAGCTGTTGGCTTCACGGTAAATGAGGTGGTTCCGAACAGCTAAGCAGCAAGTCTCCTGCAGTAGAAAACCATGTGCCTTATTTAGTACATCCAAGGTAAGTTTTCCCCATATAGTTCAGTATTTTGTCTTTCTTGTGTGTGAGGTTGGAAAAAATGAAAATTTCCTCTTCTGTAAGTATATGAAACTGGTGAGATACAGCAATTAGAACTGCCCTTTCTAGCATAACATAGACAAGATAACAGAAATTCCTTTTTCTGTATTGCCCAATTTTGTGTTAGTCTTGCTTGGCATGAGATTTATTAGAGAAATTCTCTTTACCTTTGGGGATCCTGAGTGAAATGAAGAAATTTTGTGCCTGCCTAAATTCTCCTTCCTCTTCCTCTCATTGTAGTTGATCTTTCGGGCAGTATTTAATTTTGTGTTGAGTCACCAGAGTAATTTTGCCTTTTAATATAAGATGCCAGGGCATGACATCCCTTTAACAAAGTTGAAGGATGAAGAACCCTGGAGTGTGAGTGGTGGGCACTTTAATTAGCAAGTAAAAATCCATTCGAGCTGTATACTGTCCTGATTTCTGATACCACTGATGTAATGTGATAGCTAGGAGGTGGATAATATGTGGTTTAGAAAGTATCAATATGATGAGGGGGGTTTTGTCTTCTAAAAGTATTGCTGAGTGAAGGTATAAACAGCTTCAAATTCCAAAATGATATCAATATTCTTTTGAAAGATGAACATCTCAAAACGTATACTTCAGAATTGTGAGCTTGGTGGTTTTAAACCTTCACGGACTATAGAAAATATAGTAAGTAAATGTAACAGTTATATGAGATAAATTTTCACAAACACAAAAATGGGGTTTCCATCCATGTGTTTGTCAGAAAAATATTCCTATTTTCTACATTTAAGAAAGACTCAAACTTTTATCTTGAGTTGTTGTCCTCTAGCTAACCTTGCCTAAGAAACACTAAGTTTTTAAAAAAAAAAAAAAAAAAGTAGGTGTCTTTAACCATAAAAGAAGCCCACAGAATTAAGTAAATTGTGACTTTTCTTCATTATGTGTCTGGATTTATGAAGTGATAGTGCAATAACATAGTGTAAGGGCCTACTTGCTGACAAACCAAAACAATTACATTGTGAATTTAGAGACTGTTTTGCCTACTCCAGAATTTTGTACGTGTAAGTGAATGAGAGCCAAATGTTTAAGGCTGGTGGAATATCTTTGCTTTTAATTGGGAGACCTGAATTTAGGTTACCTGTGAAAGAGCCTGTTTATTTCAGTTTGGAACGCGTATACAGAAAAGGTGGTAGCCACTCGGCTGGATCCTTTGGAGGGCAAGACAAGACAGAGGTGATTTGTTACTAGTTCTGTGTATTGTGCAAGCAATGACTCAAATCTTCAGGCTTCCTTAGCATGTCTTTCCACTGTTGTACGTGGTGTCAGCCAATGTGGAAAAACATTAAAAGGGAGAAAGTAATGTTAACCTGGCAACTTTACCATAGAAGAAAGTAGTTTTGTTGCATATAAATCTGTGAAAAGATAGATTAGCAGAATTTAGTTGGCAGACTTCCTGGAATTTGAAGTTGGCCTTGTTCACTATGGAAAAGTAATAACTGAGGTAACATGCGATTCCAAGAATGAGAACCTAGAAATCTCTTTTTCCACATCCACTGAAATGCCATATCCTTAGCTTTGAGTGTATTTTCATCTCTTTTGGGGCCAATGAATCTTATTATTCTAGACAAAATGGAATAGATCCAATGAGGGAATTTGAATGTCTGTTCCTCAGGAGTATTTGCTAGCTTAGTAGATACGTTTTGGGTATCCCCATCTCCCATATAAAACACTGATCTCCCAAAGGCACGGAAGGACAGTAAATTGAGGTCTCCTGCGTCCTTGTGTGTATTCTAAGAACTTTAGAGGACAGTCGTACTACTTTTCATCAGCTAGGTCTTAAAAGAAGACATCTACTCCAGAACAGCTGTGTTAGTGATTTGTTGTGGCTGAGAATCCTAAATGGAGAAGAGTCTATGGAGAATTGCTTTGTGGATTTTGAGAATCGTGAGCTAAAATCTTCAACTGTTTTTTACAGGAGCTGGGAAGTTCAGGAAAATGAGGAGAATTGATTCCTTATGTGAATAAGATAGAATACAGCTGTAATGTAGGGAATGTTCCATTTTTTTTAAATACAGGTAAACATTTTTGCTTTTATTGTAAGCTTGATTAAAAATTAGAGGCAAAATATAATTTTTCAATGTAGATGAACATGGCATTTTTTATAATTAATATATCAAAGTATGTATCTCTGTTTAGGAAACCTATTGTATATATTTGTTTATTTAAATATTTTTAATATTTTTACATATATTTTGTAATATTTTAATGTGTTTCAGCAAAATATGGGTATTGATATTTTTCTCTGCATCAGGGGAAGAGATCATTACAGTTAACCAAACTCACCACTTGATGTCAGTATCTGACATGCAAAAGAGGACTCAAAGCTTTCCTTTTGAGACAGTTCTGTAGAGCTTTTCACCATAACTTCATCAGTACTTTCTGCAGCATTTTGGAATGGCCAGGAAAGCTTGGACTGCAGCCTCTGAAAGCATAAATTGTTATCTGAGCTCCAAGATACATCTCCAGTCACTTTTAAATGTTTATTGACACCCTTGCTTTTTACATTAAAAAGTACTTCTTGTAGCAGTGATGACGTGCATATATTCTTTCAGAGTCAGGGCTGGGGAGTGGGGTGGGGGGAAGTATTTTGTTTTAAAGCTTAAAGAGGCAAGGAAGGAAATACACCATTTGGTTATACCTACATTTCATATGGAGGAGCCTGCCTTCAACCAATTAAAAAGAAGTATAAAAAAAAAAAAAAAAACAATTACATTATTGTGTGAACAATATGCAGGAAAGCTTACTGAAGCAGTCTGGTTCATGAGCTGACAGAGCTTATGCGTGTCTTCTATTTCATTGTGATTTACCCTTGCATAATGCAGTTACCCAGACTGTCCTTAGTATGTTATGTAGCTACCAGCCAGTTATAGTCATGACTGAGGTTATCAGAAGTTGCTTCAGACTTTCTCCACCATCTGGTAAATGGTACTTAGCAGTGTTAAGAGACTTTATGACTTCATTTGAGAAGTTGTACATGCAGAGTTCTCCACCTGATGTTCCCCTTTGTGTACCTGGTTTTGAGTCTGTTTTTATTTATTCTTGAAATTCATCTGAGTTATGTTTCCACACACCATCTTTTTAAGACTATAGACTTTCAGTTCGAATGGACTTCAGACCCCTTCCTGTGATTTACATGCATGTACATCCACATAACAACTCTGAAAAGATTAGGTAATTATAATCCAGCATGCTTGTGAAATTCCAGCCTTATAACTCAAAACTGATGTGCTTTATGGACCTCTGTTTTATCACAGATCTTCTGACCAGTTCCTACAAATTGTGGCCATACTTATACCACTGTTTTGCTGCAAAACTATGTGTTGTACTGAATATCAAATATTTTGGAGAACACAAAAAGAAGGCCCCTACATTTACTATATTTGTGTTTATTATGTCATATAAATGTGAACTGTAGGAACCTGTCTCATATAGTTTCACAGGCATGATGAAGCCAGGAAAAGAGCTGTAACGGGTAATATGTTACACTGCTACAAGCACTGACTTTAAGTGGTCCCACTGAAATCATGATCCTGTTTGCTTTGTCACTGTCCAGAGTTAGAACCAGTTGAAACCAATGTCAGGATCAAATGTGTTGCCTCTTTCATCTGAAAATGTTATAATAATTAGCAAGGCATTCAGCAGAACTGATTGAAGCAAGTCACATTTCTTAAAATGGACAAGTTCCAAGTGTTATTTATAACATGCTTGTTAATCCAGCCCTAAATCAAGGAAATACAATCTTGTATACCTTTCATCCCTTCTGGTCCAGCAAAAACCTGAGAAAGAGGGTTTGTGAGGTGACCTGAGGGGGAGACAGAATGAACTGCAGCTGGACAAAGGTGTCTAGGCTAGGACTCTTAACTTAAATCATATTTGTCTCTTAGTTTTAAGATTGTGTAGTAAATACACCTAGGTGGTTTCAACTAGCAGGGCAGGATGTGAAATTTTTCATATAATTAGGACTGATAGAGCTTGATCTCAAGGAATACTAAGCTTGGAATGGTTTTAATATGGGGGAAACAAGCTTTTAGGAATTCTTCAACTCATTTAAGTAATCATGCTGTGGCATTGCGATAAATACATGAACAAAGGTAGAAGTGTGCAATTACTTTGCAGTCTTCAGTAATAATCTACCCAACAGCTCATTAGTAGTATATCTTGAAGTAATATATAATTGGATCTACAACTGGCCCGTAGCTGTAAGAGTCACGCCTCTGATACTATACTATTTACCTTGATTTAGGAATTAGTGAGAGTAATCAGCTTCTTTTAGCCACCCTAGAGAAAATGTGATTTGTAAGGTTTGTACTCAAGCAAAAGCATCACAAGAATAAGGAAGCTGATGTACCAAACAAATAATATGTAAGTCTTCAGTCCTTCATAGCAAAGTATTTTCTAGTAGAATCCAAGGAACCATAAGTTTTTTGGTTGTTTAAATATTTCAATCCACAGCAGTGTTGTACAATGGGATTAGAAATAGATTTAATGGCTATACTCAAAGGTGGTGGGTTTGTAGGTTAATTAATAGTGAGACCTTTTGTAAGTAATCACAGTCTATTTTTAATTTAAATTTGCAGAGTCAACACAAAACAGTCCCATTTTATCTATTTTCTTGTTTCAATGGCCCTAAATCCTAAATTAGACTAATCATTCTACAGTAATTATCAAGAAGCAGGACACAACATCCCTCTGATTAAGAAGATCTAATTTATATAAAAATCTCATGAGACCAATTTCTTTCTAGCAAATTGGTTTATTGATTTTTACCATCAAAAATTCAAATTACTTAGTAAATAGTGTGTGTTACTCAAGTTTTCTACTTCCCCCACATCATAGGAAGAACAAATTTAACATGCAAAATTAGCTGACTGGATATATATGTGAGCAAACTGACAATTTTAATGGTATATGGTTTCCACGTAATTCTCTTTGAAATAGAAGTAAAAATAGTCCAAAATACTATTAAATAGAGCTGCTTCGGAAACTGATTTGTCAGTAACTGTTTGATACTTTAAAAAAAAATAAATTGAAAATTAATGGAATGCATAGCTTATACGTAAGCTATGTTTCCCTAAACCATTAACTTGTATAAAGTTTATAAAAAGTTTAGAAAGTTTTATATTTGAACGAAATATACTGGCGAGATTGATTTATACATCTATATTAGAAAAGAGAAAGCAAGCTGTGAAAACACTCATTGAACTTACGACATTTAAGACATCTACATTAAGAGTAACCATCGAAAAAAAGACTGAAATCACAATTTTGACACTTAAAATGGAGTGAAATACACTGGAGTCTTATAGATCTTTTTGTTATATGAACTGCAAGTCATATCAATATATTTGTAAAGTGAATAGGAAAAGTAATGCACTTAAGACAACCTGTCATGGTTTTATCATGATTAAAAAACATACAATAAATGCCAAGTAAGTTAAAATTACAGAAAAAATTGGATATTTTTATCACATTTTTTCAACTGACTGCTTATTTAATTCTCGTGCATGTTCATATATCTCAATATTGACAAATTCAAGACTGCAATAGCTCAAAAATGTCACAAATCCTTTCAGTTGGAAGATGGAGGCCTTGTCCTCTCAAATAAAAACTGCCCTCTTTTGAAAGTCTAACAGGCTTCATACAAAATGTTGAATGAAAATGCTAGAAGTATATTAATTGCATTAAAGTTAATATTCATTGCATTTCTTTTATTCTACCTAGTAAATTATGGGTTAAAATACTAATAGTCAGAATATTATATGTAGTTAAACAACACCAAAGCTGCCTGGTTTTGTTGTATGTATGCCCATTGGGTAGACACATATTAATTCAATTCTAATTGGCAACAGCCATTACCATTCAATATCATTAACTTCGTTACCGTAGAAGATACCCTTATAGAGTGGTCATCTCATTTAAATTTAACCCAGTTAAGTGTGATACACTAAAGCTGTATTAACTCATCAAAAAAAGATAAAGTGGAGAATATACATAATTGTTTCAATTAAATACATAATTGGCAGTATTATGTCTCAGCTAGAAAGCAATCAGTTTGCTTTGTAACCCTTAGAGGGCTCCATTGCTATGTAGTACTGGAAAACAGGATAATTTGACAATGTATTCTAACATCTACTGTAATTTAATTTAGGCCTTATATTAACTCTGTTTACATGAGTTTAACTGTGTGCAGAACCTTCTAAGCTGGTTAAAAGGTCTGATGACGTAGATTTAAGGTTGTGAGATAAAGTAGAATGTGTACAAAGCTGTTATGTATAGATTTACCAGAATTAGTATCATAAAAGTCACAGCGTTCTCAGTTCCCAAATTTCAAAAGCATGAAGACTGATCCAGAGGCAAAATGATTAAATCATGATTTAATAATTTCCCATGATTTTCTGAATGCTTCACTGTCCATCCAGTGTCTGTGTGTAAATTACAGCATTGCAGTACAGTTTTTTCTCTTTAACAAGCTAATATACTTAAAGAGGTTGGGGCAGGGTGTTGCCTCCGAACAACAGATCTCTTATGTGGGAGGAATCTTAAGAGTCCCCCCATTTCTTCCTTCCATGGGATTCAGGTGTGACTCAGCTCCTTTCTAGAGGCATGTAAACAACTAAGAGTAACAATAGGTCTAGCAAAGGGCTGGCATCACAAATAAGTGTTTGATATGAAAGAAAAGAAAGAGCACGGATGTGGTAACAGTGAACTCGCATCCACATATCGACTGTCTATGTCTAGAAGAAGATGTTATTTTAAAGGCCAGAGTGAGGGCTACCACACTACCTGAGACATAAAAGATCTTGAAGGACAGTTGCAGCTTCACAGGTGGTTCCCTTAGGATCCTGTGTGCACAGCAAATGGGGAGGAGTCTGGAATGAAAGTGGAAGTGAGGCATGCATAGAAACAAATTTGGGTGAAATGAGGCATTGAAGTCAGATGTGCTTTTGTTTGTTTAAAGTTTGGGGTTTTTTTTTTGGTTTGGTTTGTTTTTTTTTTTTTTTTTTTTTTTTTTTTTTTTTTAAGCTAATACTTTGAAGGAAAAGGTAAGATGAAAACTGAGGCAAATAATAGAGGAAAAACTGCATAAAAAAACCCACATGATGATGTGGAAGTTTTGTGGCAAGTGGAGGAAACAGGAGACTGGCTGGTTATTTCTGCATTTGGGACGAGGAAAGGAGGAGACAGTTATCCAATGGAAGAGAAAAACGGATAATGAAGTAAATAGAATCATTCCTTAGAGCCTGACAGCCTTCCCTGGGAAGAAACTGGTACATTCCTGTGTGCAAAGATCCTCAACAAAAGTTCCTTGAGAGAGACCAAAATTACATTTCTCATGTAAGCTGGAAACTCTTCTAAACTCATCAAAACATGAGAATGAAAACACTTTCAGAAATAGCAAGCAAACAATAAATAGGTCAGTGCTGAGAGTTAAAATCCATTTAACCTCTCGCACTGCCTTCAGCACTCAGCTGAAGAGGGAGACTGACCACAAGATATTACTCCCTGTTCTTTTACTCTGTGGATTAGGGTGTGCTTTATGAATCAAAATGTTTCCCTCAGCTCAGTTCTTATAGAGCACAAGGAACTTAGCCATGACCATTTGAGCTCACAGATCCAGCAACCATGAAGAAGTGTCTTTGCCAGGATAAATACTCAGCTGTGCGTTTTCAGACTCACCTGATCTGAACTCTCCGAAGTAAAACTGCCACCAGTGTGATCTCTTCCTCGACTGCATTTCCCTTGCAGTGGAAATGGGAAGTCCTGTGTCATTCCACCCAGAAGACCCTGATGGGTTTCCTTACAATAGACCATGCTCTAGTCGCTACAGGCTTCAGTGTCGGGAGACTCATTCAGAAGGTCACTGGTTGGCTACGTATGCTGGAGCATGCTAAATGATCTCCCTACTGAAAAAGGGGAAACTATCCACATTGCTAAGATTCTTTCATAGCCTTGGTGATAATGGAACCTATAAACAAAAAGGTATTGTTATGAATATTAGTCTTTATTCTTGAAGAAGGAATTCATTTTCCAAGAGAAGAGAACAAGAAAATAGGTATCCTAGCAAAATGGGATGCTAAGAGTAAGACACCAAAATTTTATGCCATCTTAATTTATTTTTCTAATGCTAGTAAGCCACCTATTTAAAATTTAAAAATAAGATTTTAAATTAAATGAATGACTGTACTACTAATAAGGGTAGAATAGTTTAAGTTGAAAAATATGTATGGGATATATTAAAGTTACAGCAAATTTAAAAAAAAATAGGCAGGAAGGAAGGAAAATTATTGCATGAATCATACTCCCTTGGGTAACAGTGTCAGCAGACTTGAAATTATCATGTTGCATAGGACAAACAGATGAGCAAATTGATGAGTAACTGACAAAAACTTTTTTTTTTTCCTGAACACTGAACTAGCAAACAGCTCTTTTTATATAATAAAGATGTGAGGTAATCACTACCATCTCACTGAAAGTCAGAGCTATAAAGAAGGATATAAAAGAGCAGATGGTATGTTATGACGATGCCCTAACAAGTGCAGGCAGCCATATTACTGCAAGAATGTTTCTTCATGGACCAATTTAATCACAGTGAATGGATTTTGTCCTTATTACTTTATAGTAGGTATTTCTGGCATGGTTTAGACCATTAGATTTGACTCAGTTCTTTACACCACATGGTTTAAATTTCTTAACTAGAAAGGTTTGAATTTAAGATCATCTCTTGCTGAGCCTAGGTTTGTTCCTTTGTTAGGTGGAGTGAGAGCTGGCATATAAGCAGTTTCAATAATCAAGGAGTATTGTCTTAGGCCCTAAGCTGACAGTATAGACCAGTATTTTTTTAAACTCATTAAAACTTTAATTTGCTTCTATCTTAGTGTGATGTCCCAAATTAATTTTTTTTAGGTTTTTCTTGGTTAGGCAGGGAGGTATTGGATCAGATGTATTTCTGCAAGTTTTTCTGATTGCTCTCTTACCTTGAGGTGATGCCAGCAATTCCCTTCCTCAAGCAGCATTTCAGTTAATCCTGGAAAGTGTTTGCACAGAACTAGCAATAAGTTATTAGAATAATATTACCATTCTGATGTGAAAAACTAGCTATATTCAGAAATAATTTGGTACTGCCAAAGAAACAAGATGGACCCTGAGGAGAAACAGAAGACAGCAGACATCAGTGGGGGAGAATCAGTGGGGATACTCCTTTTTTTTCTCTGACTTTTCTGAAAACTTAATATTTTCCTCTCAAAGAGATTTACAGCTTGAAAATACTTATAAACTCTGCACTACTACAAGATTTCAAGACAGCTCATGTCTTTTAAACATTACACATTATGCAACATACAAACTTTAGTTATGATTTCCCAAACTATAGCGTGGGAACAAAAGATAAAAAGTTCCCAAAGAGGGTGTGAGAGCGGTTGTAGCCTTGCTGCAGTGTGATAGTATGCTAACTGTTAGTGGTAGGAATGGAAGTACAAATGGTAGTGAGAGGAAGATAGAAGACAAATCTTTGTGGCAAATGCTTCAACTAAAAAAGGCAAATTGTTAATTGGTAATAAAATTGGATCTGTTGGAATGGGTCCAGAGCAGGCCCACAAAAATGATCAGAGGGCTGGAGCACCTGCCCTATGAGGACAGGCTGAAAGAGTTGGGGTTGTTCAGCCTGGAGAAGAAAAGGCTCCAGGAAGACCTTATAGTGGCCTTCCAGTACTTAAAGGGGGCTTATAAGAAATACAGGGACAGACTTTTTAGCAGGGCCTGTTGCAATAGGACAAAGGGTAATGGTTTTAAACTAAAAGAGGATAGATTTACACTAGATATAAGGAAGAATTTTTTTATGATGAGGGAGGTGAAACACTGGAACAGGTTGCACGAAGAGGTAGTAGGTGATGCCCCATCCCTGTAAACATTCAAGGTCTGATTGGACAGAGCTATGAGCAACCTGATCTAGTTGAAGATGTCCCTGCTCATTGCAGGGGGGGATGGACCAGATCCTTAAAGGTCCCTTCCAACCCAAACCATTCTGTGATTCTATGATCTGACCTGCTTTACTTTTCAAATCTTTACATTCCTTCTGTCAATACACAGAAAAGGCTATAATCTTCTGTCCTGGTTTGAGCCCAGAGGGCAACTGAGCATCACGCAGCTGCTCACTCACCTCTACCCCTCAGGAATGGGAAGGAGAAAATAAAGCAAAAGGCTTGGGCATTGAGATAATGACAGGGAGGGCTGTCTCACCCATTACAGTCAAGGGCAGAAGACAGATTCCTTAGTGGAAGAAAAAAAAGAGCACCACTTTAATACAAACACTAACAAAACCAACACTTAACAGACAAAGTGAGACAGTGAGAAGCGTTACCACACCTTAAAACTACCTTCCCTCACCCCCACCCCCCTTCTTCCAGGGCTCATCTCTGCTCCCAGTCTCTCTACCTCCTCCACCACAGCCGCCCAGCTGGCAAGGAATGGGGGTTACAATCAGCTTGCCACTCCTTCCTTCTTAGGGGGAGCAGTCCTTCCCCCGCTTCACGTGACTCCCCTCTCACAGGAGACAGTCCTCCATGAAATTTCTCTGGTGTGAGTCCTTCCCACAGGCCACAGCCGTTCCCACGCTGCCCTGCCATGGGTCACCCCTGCATGTTGCAGTCCTCCCAGCGCTGAACTACAGCAGCAAGGGCTGCTTCTCCCCACACGAGTCCCAGCCTTCGGGCACATCTGCCTGCTCCAATGAGGGGTCCTCCACAGACCTTACGTTGATCTGTGCTCCACTGTGGACTTCCATGGGTGGCAGGGGGGCGGCCCTGCCATCTCCCCATGGGATACAGAGGTCTCTGCTCTGGCACACCTCACCCCCTTCCTCCTCCTACCTTCCACTGACCTGGGTTTTCAAATAGATGTCCTTCACATAACTCTGTCTCACAAGTCCCAACACCCTCTCAGGTTCCACTTCTTAAAAACATTATTGCAGAGGTGCAGCTGCCATCACTAATTGGCTCGTCCCTGGCCAGAGACTTGGAGCCAAGGGAACTTTCAAGAAGCTTCTCACAGGGGCCACCATGGTAGCTCCCTCCCTTGCTACCAAAAGCCCTGCCAGACAAGCCCAGCCTATCCTCATTCTCAAAGAATATGACTATTAAACCAGCATTTTCTTCAACACTTAAATACAAAGATAGATTATTCAGTGTTCATTTCTATGACTGCAGTCTCAGAGGTACTTCATTTGCAATGATACTTGTCTTTTACATAGCTTCTGGAATGCCTGAAATCCATTTGCCTTCACTAAGATGTACAGTGAACTATTTATTAAAATCTATTAAAAGTATAAAATACTGAAATAATACTAAGTATTATCACAGAATACATTTAAGGTTGTATCTTTCTATTTTCTATTAAATACAAATACACAAATAGACAAATACAAGTAAGACAAACACAGCCTTTCCTTTTATGACACAAAAAGCAGAAGGAGGGTAGCATAACTCTTCTAAAGAAGCAGAAATTGGAAGAGAGAAATTATAAACCCCCTTTCACATTTTAAATCTTCCTACTTTAATTTGTGAAACAAATTCTTAGCTTAATGTTCTTGAATGAAACAGCTGCAGAGATTCTATATTTTAAGTACATCTACATGATCCAATGCAGCAGTCACAACTCACATAGACATTCTCAGCTGGGTTTAAATCAGCTATCAGCTCACTGATGGGAGAACCACATGAGCATGTCAAATTAACACTGAGTGGCTGGCAAGTGCTCAGCTCTGGGCTGTCACAGAACAAATTATGGCAGAAGCATTTATTCAGTGTCCACTAGCTTGAACTTCTTGATGGATACTTTCTCCACTAAAATGATTTTTTAATTCGATACTAGAAGATGTAAAATGATGACAAGTCCTTCCAGATCAAAATACTTCAGACCTGTCTGAACTTTCAGCACTCAATGTATTTAAGATTTTTTTCTGTTTTCAAATAAGCAACCAACAAACCCTGAAAGACAGCAACAGTTTCTGTGTAAAGAAATTCTATTTTCTCTGTCAAAACCTGGGAAATGAAGTCTACTTCAAGAAGTCCAAACATATTCAGTGCCATTTTCTTTATTCTAGCAGACATTTCCTTCACACTTTAGTCTCTGGGATAAATGCTTATAGAAAGCTTTTTTATTTTGTATTCCTATTGTGACTTCAGTTTGAAAAGTTCATTATAATCTATCCCAGTGTAAGGAAGAATAGGAAACCCTACCAGGTATTCCAACAGTACTTCCTTTCTTGACCCACCCTCAAGGCAGGACAATCATACATCCCCAGCATCCCACCATACAGTTTTGCTGTGGGACATCCTGATAAGAATACTGATATTAAGGAGCCTTTGATACACTTTCTTTCCCCAAGAGTTTTTCCTTTTTTTTTTTTTTTTATTTTACTTATTAAAAGTTTTAGTAATGATAACGCTATTTTGATTGAATTTCTTTCCAGCATTTTCCAAGCTTTTACTGACCTCTACTCAACTCTGAAAATAAAGTATGTAAATACATGTGAGGTTGTACACTCTACATGAGATTTAATACCATGTTCCAGATAGCTGGACTACACGGTCCCTATTTAAAATGATAGGTGGATGACAATCTGATTTGCTACCTTATAGGTTGACAAATTCAATGTGAATGAATAATGTGTCTGCTTGTCTCCCTAAATGGGGGCAAGTGGGATTTTTTTTCACAAAGTAGATGTTGATAATTGATTGAAACTGATGTTTTGGTTTTTTTTGGATTGGGTTGGATTTTTTCATAGGAATGAGCTTTTTTCAGTAACATTTTTGTTGATAAAGGTTTCTCAAGTCTAAGCTGAAACTGCTGATCATGATGATCAGACAGAAACAGATGGAGGGAACCTCCTGATAATTTACAGCTCAAAGCCTGGGACTCTCATTTAGAAAGCAATATAACTAGATTTGCAGTCCTGACCTGGAATAGGCCTGAGCTTGAGACTCACTCTGATGGAGTACACTTACCAGCAGCATCTTAGATCTTCTTGGGCAGTCTGTTCTTACCATCTCCTGTTAAGGGCCACTTTAGCCCAAGAGAAAGAGCTCAATTATTAAATGATGAGAAAACCTGGTTCAAAGCCAAACCTGATGTGACAAGGTGCACTTACAGTCATGCCTGCTGGTTCTCTCCAACCTTGGTGAACAGTCTAGCCATCAAAATATTCTGGAATGAGGGTCTCTGTTGTATTTTGTCTTGAGTGTAAATGTAAGTAAAGGATATATAATTTGGAAATGCTTTTAGGAAGACTTTAATAAATCTTAAGTTATTCTTTAAGTATCATACTAGAAATAGGTAGACAGCCTATTAATTGGATTACTAAAGAAATGGAAAGAAAAATCACTGCAAAATATGCTTGAGAATTAGTACCATTAGTTTAAACATTCATATTATTTGGGATAACAACATGAAATCTTTGAAACAAGGTGTCAAAAGTAACAGTTCAGAGTTCAAGCTTTGTTATTTTTTAAAAAAATTGCTGTACAACTTTCAAGAAATAAATACAGTTCTGTAAAAGCTGATGCTTATGCAAAATTATGCATAATTTTGTTAAATAATCTTCTTTCTTGACTGACTATAATTATTCATGTACATGGGAATTTGTAAGACGATGACTGTCAGTATGTACAGTAAAATTAACTTTTAACCACATGCATATGGCAAGGAAGGACTGTTGCTAATCTTATTGCAACAGCTTAAATGATCGTTATTCTTGTTGTTGTTGACAGCTTTTTCCTGCTTAACCGTTGAAAACATTTTAGTATTATATGGTGGCTTTTCTCCAGGTTTCCAGAATATCGTTTTCTTGTTGCAAGAGGGAAAATTTACATTAACCTTCATATATAGTACTTGACGTTTATAGTGCAAGTGGGATTGATTACTTTAACATATGAGAAAACTGCAGCCCTAAAGCATAGTGAATATGAGACAATAATATCATGATGTGCCAATACATTATTTACTTTGTACTATTAAATGCTCCACTGCTAGTCAGTTTCAATATTCTTGATACCTGAATTTTTTACTATGAGAACATAAATTAAGTCTTAATTCACAGGCATTTCTGAATGTCCATCAATGTTTTGCTGTGTTATTGTTTCACCTGTGTCAGTCCCACTGTGAAATTTTACCTGAAACTCAGGCAAATACATTAACAGTAAAGGCATTATAAAAATTGGATAAATTTTTAAGGATTGGAGTTCTGGTCTGAATAAGTTTATAAGTTTTGGACAAATTCTGAACTGCTTTTCCCAACCAAAATTATGCCTGAAATTAGCCACATTATTTTTCTGGAAAGAAAAGAAAGCTGATTTGTGGTTTTGTGCAATGTTTTGCCTATTAGAATTGCACAAACTTTGATGTTATTTCCAAAAGCATGAAAGAACAAGGCTGCATAGTATACATCAAAAATGCTTTTTAAATTTTAAAATCAACATGAAAATCTATTATTTTCATGTCAGAACCTTTGCTTATATTACCTCAATTTCCTTTAATTATAAAAAAATTATGTCAGTTCAACTCACAACTTTTAGGTCAAAGCTATGCCTAAAATTCTCTTTCAGTTTGAGGGCAAAACCTGACACAGACTTCAGCCATGATTCTCAGGAGGGACATTCCTTAGGTAGTGAAGTGAGCACCAGTCTCAAAGAAGCATAAGATTTTCCCCATCTGTTCTCTTACTATCCATACTTTTCCTTTGTCCCACGCCCCCATCTCCTCCCACAACCAAATTCAGACAACAAAATTCAGGTAACTTTCATCTTAACAACAACCTCTAGCAACAACCAGTTGTTTTTGTTCTTTGAAAATTGAAAGAAATCAGATAAGAAAATTATATTAAGTAGTTAACTGAAGTTTCACATTGTCATGTTGGAAATACAAATGTTTTGGCTTTAAAGAGAAAAGTCAGAGATACCTTGAAATATACCTTAATACCTTGAAATGCAATGACAAAGTCACAGAAACACTGAAATACAACACCATTGAAAGCACACTAAGAAAGACACTTTCTCCAGGATGACTGCTGGGTGGGCGCAGCATAGGAGATGTCTTCAGGTCCTACCAGATACTGCTCTTGCCCTTCCTGCTGGCCAGGAGAAGTTGCACACCCACAGTGTATAGATGCCCCGTGGGCAGCAAATGCTGGAAGAATCCAAGTTGAAAAGAGGTGCTAAAATATCTCAGTGCTGCCAATATGCTATTCATCTTTGCTTAAAAAAGCTGTGAAAATTACAGGTGAGTTGCCTGAATAACATTGCTGTACAACTGATTGTGCTTTATTTGAGAAAAACGTTATTAAAACCTAATGCTTTGCTGTTGCACACGTCTTTCCTTCCACTGACCCTGAGAACATCTCACAAAGATTAGTAAACATTATTACCTTTTATAAAGAAAGATAACACATACCAAGTTTAAGGACGTAAAAGTTCTGCTTAGGGAAAGACGGAGGTGCAGAAGCTGCTTTGCTTGGTTACCAGGTAGCCATTGCTCCCATATTAGCATGGGAAGCAAAGGATCACTTACCCTTTTCCAGAGACTATGAATTAACATTCAGCCTATCTTGGAGCAAAGAAACACACCATACTATATAATTAAATTAATTCTAAGTCACTGAAAAAATATGTTGCAAAGATGTTAACTGTGACTACAAAACCCCCCCTCATTTGAATTATTTTTCTGGGTAATCATTGGTGGTAGGTTACTTACAACTGTAAGTTTAAACGTGCATGATTAATTAAATATCTATCTATCTATCTATCTATCTATCTATCTATCTATCTATCTATCTATCTATCTATCTATCTATCTATCTATCTATCTATCTATCTATCTACCTACCTACCTATCTATCTCACATTTGACATTTTCATATTTAGTATGTTAAAGTTTAATACGCAATTAAAATATGAAATTTAGATCTTGACTTCTAACTGTTTATTCTTTAAGAATTACTAAGGATAACAGTGTTTAATGGGTTTTTATTTAATTTAATTTTATTTGCAGAGTTATTGGAGAATCACTTTGCCATACTGAATTTCACTGCATGGAGAAATCCTGATTACAATGGTGTCATGAATATCTCATATATATTCAGTGTTTCCAAGTTTGCCTTTCTGCCAAAATCAGCTTTAACTGTAAAATAAAACCAGACTTCTTGTACATGACGCTTACCCTAAGGTTACCATTGTTAGACAGTCTAAACACAATTTTCCATCTAACACCATTAAAGCCTTTACAAAGTATCATGCAACCTTTTGGCCATAAACTCTCAAGATTTTCTGGGCAATTCTAAAATTAATCACCTAACAATTGACAACACACCTCAGCTAGTGCAACTATCTAGGAGCAACTATTATGCAGAACTAAAAAAAAAAAAATCACAAGTTTTGTATTTTCTACTCTCTCGGGGTTTTTTTTGTTTGTTTTTTTTTTTTTTTGTTTTTTTGTTTTTTTTTTTTAAAAAGCCATGAACCTTTTGGGTCTCTATGAGATATATCTTTGTGTTCTATTTTTGTATGATCTTGAAAGAGCTGTCACCTCTACTACATATCACTGTCAGTTTTATATAAACACATCCATTTTGATAACTTCAACATGTCATAATCTTTTAGAGACAGATGCAGGAAAAGTAGCGTGAACAGTATTGTATGATATTAATTACATATAACTGACATACATTTAACCTTTTTATTCCAGGGCATTATTCAAATAAGTCTGTACCAGCTTTAGGAAACCTTTGCCTTTTAAGACATTTTGTTTTATTTATTCAAGACAATATTGTAATATGACCAGTATGTTTCATTTCTTTTCTTAGTGGAAGTGCATCCTACCTAAAAGATGGTAGCTTGGGTAATTGGGTAAAGTTGTTATTGATCAGATGTGTATTGGGTTCCCTGAATTTGCAATTACATATTTCTAAAATTCCTGGAGCTAAATAGGAAATAAGAAGTTGGGCAATTGCTGAAAAATAGCAAATGAGCCCTTCTGGAATGTAGCACTGGGTGAATACTTAAATTACATGTTTGTGAATTGTTCATAAATCAATAATTCTAATGGGATAACATGAGTTTATGGTAGATTCTAATTTGAGATTATTAGTACTGATCCAGTGTCTGGATTTCTTTTTACTGAAAACGCATACTTAAGATATGTGTATTTAATCCATTAGACACTAAAGATTCTACACTTATGTATAAGGTCCCTGTTTACTGTCATTTAATTTACTTAAAATATTACATCTCTTCTGACTTAAGTACAGGAACGGATCCTAAAAGTTCAAAAGAATCAAAATAAAAAGAGCAGTGTCCCACTTAAGATCTCTTTTTCAGTGCTCAGATTATTCTCCCAATGACTTAATGAATCTGATTAGCTCTTTTAATCCTGCTTTGAGTCACTGATCTGGCCAGGCTAGCCTGCAAGATCACACAAAAGAGGTATCTGGACAACAGCTGTTTTATTAACACCACCAGTGAAAAATAAAGTAAACATTTAATATATGAACGTTGGAAAACCAAAATGAGTTTTTCCCTCACCTTCTATTTTCTTCTAATGAAGTCTCATTTTTACAACTTACTGGTAATGCCTCTTTCTAATTATAACGTGTTTTTTGTTTTAATTTACAGAAGCCTATTTCTTTTGTAATGTTTCCTATCTGTGTAACTTGACCTGTTAGCTCCTGAGAGTATAAAATAATAAGTTATGATTATCTTGCTATTTCCCTGTCAAACTTTGTCTGCTCTTCTAGAAATCTTATACTCCTCACCTTTTAAATAAGCTATTACTCCACTACTATTGAACTGAGCACACCATTACTTCTTGTATACAGTGATCTTATGGGCAAGATTATAAAGATGCTAGAATCTGAAACTGATAATGATCCTGTAAGAAAGCAAAAATTCCCTGCTAACCTCACTAAAGAAAATGGGAACAGAAATCTTGTTGTTTTGCCTCTGTTGGTTCTCGATTTTTTACTTAATGCCCCTGTGTCCCTTCACGATCAATTCTATTTTAATTTTTTTGAGGGTGAAGTGTCATGTCATATCTTGTTGATCTGAGCAACATTTCTCAATATAATTGCAATCACAATTTTTTTCCATCACAATTCTGTATTTTATTGAGGCAGTCCTCAAAAGCTTTGGGAATGATTCTTGGAGAATAGTAGTGAAATTACACAAATGGCTGAGATAATCACAAGATTTCATTCAAACATCCTTGCTGAAAAACAGCCAGTCCCCTTCTTAGCCAGAGAGTATTCAGTGGCTGCTTGTATTACACCTTTGCTATACTATGCTAGGGACTGAGCCTTTTTCATAATTGTTTCAGACTTGCTGGTATTCATGCTGGCTCTAGAAAATGGATGCTGGAACAAACTATCCTCTCAATGGTATTCAGGTTGTCTTGAAAAGGCAAGTTCCAGATTGGAGCCTGGATGAAATTTCGCATGTATGTGGAGCACATGATCAGGGACCAAGCCCTAGAAAAGATCAGCAACCTGATGCATCTACTGAGCTGTTTCAGAATTCTGCTCTTTCTGTTAAGCAACCTGCTCATCTTCCCAAAACAACTGTTGAAGAGATAATGATCTGAGGATGCATAAAAGAAGGGAAGGAACAGTTTCATTGAGTGTGATCTGGCCTTACTTTGTGATAGTATTTCCACTGGCTTCAGCACATCTAGACTTCTACTGCATTTACTAGAGCTCCAAAATGTGCTACAAGGTTTCAACAATACTCACAACATAGTGGGGATCAGCTGAAGGTTTATAATTACGCAAATTGTCTGAGTGAAAGCAAAACATGCCAAGTGGAAAGAATATGAACTGTACAGGCAAACTAGGCTAATTTCAGCTAATTTAATTCACAGTTTTACCAGCAAATCCACATAGCAAACAGGATCTAATACAGGCAACCTCTCTCTTTATGTAGAGAATTAGAGCATGTAAGAACACGTGCAAGTTATGAACACATTCTGCTTGTCACCTTGGACTATCCTGAGACAGGTGGTGTTTTGGAGGCATGATCATTTTAAAGAAAACTCTATTCAGACATGACCAGTACAGTAAGTGACAGAATCATTAATACTGTTGCAAGGCTCTACATGTTTTAAGTATCTGTGTCTAGCCAAATCATTTCCTCTAGAAACTGGAGTCACTAGGGGGTAATCAAATCACCCTTGCAGGTGGTAAATCTGTGTAAGTATCACCTCCTGAGGTCCCTGGGATAATGCACCATAGTCACTTTGGTTAGGGAGCCTGGAAAAGCAGAGGCTACAACATGTACTGAAAGACAACCCTGATCAGCAGACACTGACACACTTTTGGAGAAAAGATGTGAAAACCTAGGGGACTGGAACTATTGAGCATCTATATAACTAAACTATAGCTTATAATTTATGTTTTGACCTCTATTTTTTCTTCATAAATTTTAACTCTAACAATTTTTTACTTCAGAAAATGTGTCTGATCATATGTTAACTGTGGCGCTGTCCCTGAGGAAAAGCAAAGCTACTCTAGTCAGTGAATTTAAACTCAGATATACCATGAAGTACATTTCAAAGGAACTTTGAAGGTTGAATATAGGTTGTTCCACAAACACTCCTGGACAGAGTATTTGTTAAAAGTAAATTTACTTAGATTTTTCCTATAAGTTGATGCCCACATTGGTGATCATCTCTCAGATAGAATGGTTGGTTGCAGAAAGAAGGTGGAAGGCAGGAGATTTAAACTATTTTCTGCTAGAAAAGTTTTATCAGAAAATTTTCAACTGATTCTAGCAAACCCCAGGTATACTGTTCTAGGTGAGACAATCCACGTATGATTCAATGTGTTGTGCCAAGAACTTGGTGTCAGTCATCTGCTGGACACAGCCAAGTGAGTGAACAGCAAAGTTGTTAAGAAGGGAAAGAACTTTGAATAATAATAATAAAAAAGACCCGGGTACATCTGACAGAGCTGTACCTTTCATTGGTATATACTTTCACACTACAGCACACAGTGACTTATTAGGATGAGCAGTTGAAAAACAAAGTTGAAGAATAAAACGTGAAGAACAAAACCTTATTGTCAGCATCTATCAAGATGTGTGACCTGAGAATAACAGTATCTGAAGCCATTAAAAAATAACTGTGTGCCAAGATACTCTGGCAGAAGGAACGCTGTGGCAAGACCACCAACACTTGTTGTGAGCACAAGAGCATGGCTGCAAGCAGAACACTTCTGACAGCCTGCCAAGGGGTACCTGTAGCATCCTGAGGTAAGACAGCTGCATGTCACTGTCTTCCCTTCTAGTAACCACACAGCATATAGAAATTTATTAGCCTGCTACTATCTCCAATTCAAGGTTTAACAGAAAGAACATCCTTAATGCATGCACAGACTCAGCCAGGAGGGTTACCTTGGCCCCAGACCTGGTGGCAGAGGCTGAGGTAGGTACACATAGCTCAGAGCTGGTATCTTCATCTGCTGGCAGCTGTGGCACATAGCTTTGGGCTCACATCCCCCTGGGCCACACAGAGCACTGCTGAGATATACTCATTATTCCTCTGGGGGTGCATTTCGTTGTAACAACAGCAAGGATCTGTCACAGCCCATGTCGTCATTTGAGCCTACTCAGCAGATAAACGCCACACAGTCGCTCACCCACCCTCCCCCCACTTGGGAGTGGGGAGGGAATCGGAGGGGCAAAGGGAGACTCACAGGTTGAGATAAAAACAGTTTAATAACAGCGACAGAATAACACGCTGACAGCAGTATCAACAGGTAATGTACCATACAGCTGCTCACCACCCACCTGTTCCCGGCCAGCAATCCCAAACACAAAGGCACCACAGCCACACTCCCACAAGTGGCAGCCCCTCCTGGCCCACTCCTGCCTTTATATAGTGAGCACAATGTCACGTGACAGGGGATATCGGCCAATCGGGGCCCAGCCCTCCAGCTGTGCTCCCCCCGCCCCCGCACACAGGTGAGGGCACTGGGACCTGGGGAGCCCCTGGGGTCTCAGGGGGCTGCAGCTCCTCCCGCTGCCAGACCAACGGGAGCTCTAGGCCAGCCCCAACCAGGACAGCCGGCCAGGGTGGTGCTTTGACATCATGATGCTGAAGCTTCATGTTCTGTACTGCTCAGTGTCATTTTAAAGATACATGGGTGTATGAGAGGGGAAGGTGTGCTGGGTCTGTCTGGACAGAGGGCACTACCAGCCCTGACAGTCCCTGCCTGGCCCCCTTCCACGGCCTCTTTCCACCCTGCCCAAAGCCCAGGACCCCATGTCAGCTGCCAGGGGCCATCAGCCCCTGCCCCAGTGATGCCAGAGCAGAGCCAGTCTCCAGCTCCCCACAGTCCGGCCCTGCCCAGCCATGGGCCCTGATGAGTCAGGCCCACCCATGGGCCCATGGTCTGGCCTGGCCTCGACCCATCCACAGCGAGGAGTCTGATGCCCAGGGTGGAGGCTGCCCCAATCCCCCCCTAGATGTACTTCTCTTTGTCCAGCTGTATCATTTTACTAGAAGAAGTACCTGCTCTTATAAATCTTGCTTTCCTCATGTCCTTAGTGCAACCTATCTGCAACAATTTTGCTGCTAACTTGTTCTCAACTAACAGTTTTGTCCTGTTCCAAACAGAGACCACAGCGTTGGCTGCCACTTGTAACAGCATCCTCTGATCTTGCTTTTTATGAGGACTGGACCATAACGGCCTAATCCAAAAGCCTGAATTAAGGACGTGATTTGATTAGCTGATATATAAATAATATAGTCATAAACCTCCATTAGTAGTCTAGAGACAGAAACAAAAAAACAGGACAGAAAATGTTTAGTACAAGATGGAAGTATCTATATAAAGTTGCTAAAAGTCAGAGTGAAGTCTATGCTCCCACTCTCACACTCAGACCCACAATCACATTGATAAAATGAGGCCATGAGGCAAAACAAACACAGCTGGCAAATCCAGCTCAGTCCTTGAATTGGAACTTGAATGCTCCAGAGGAAAGTGTTGATGGAGCTTAAAAACCGATAATAGTGTCTTTGATATTCAGAGATGCAATGATGAAACCTCCCATCAAGAACAAGAATCAACTCCTCAGTTATCAAGATGTTCAAGAAATGTACCCTGATCATCCTGCCTTTAATTAATAAACATATCTATTTGTGTGCTTAACAGGCATACTGGGTACAAAAATACTAGCTTATTAATTTTGGAACAAACAATGGACGCTGACATTTACCAAGTAACCAAATTATTACAACTTTAAATCTTTAATATACATGTCCTTTATTTAATTTACATAGAATTACAGGGAAACATAGCTTGGAAGAGACCTCTAAGTGTCCTATAGTTCAACCTCCTACTCAAAACAGGGTTAGATCAAAATTAAATCCATCTGCTCTAGGCCTTGTCTGGTTGAGTTTTGAAAGTTTCTAAGATTGGAGATTTCACAATATCTTTAGTGAACTTATTTCAATGTTTAACCGTGTCACTGTAAGATTTCTTTTTTTAAAGTCCTGCAGTAGGTCTTCAATACTTTCAAAAAGTAATGAAAAAGAAAACTGAAAAAAAAAAAAAAAAAAACCACACAGGAAAAAATAAAGCATTAATTAAAACAAGTATTTAAACTATACATTCTCTCACAGTTCATTTTGGAATGATAGGAAAACCAAACAAGCCCAAGAAAAATAAAAAAAAAATGCCCAAATTAAATGTTCTGGATCAGTCCAGCAAACATTTTATTTCACTGCAAAGAAACGTTTGTTTATTTTTTCCTACAACAAAAAAAATAATATTTGAATTAACTAATATTTAAAATCATTTATTCATGCAATCATCTAGACTATTTTGATACTACTTGTATTACCCACAGAAAAATTCTGTGGTTGATTAATCTTATTAATAAAAGTGTTTTATGAGTGTTTTTTTTGTAAATACTTCAACCTTGTATTTCAGACTCAATGAACTGCTTAGGGATAAGCAGAAGCAGGATCATTTTGTCATATTCATTTTGCAGTTGTAAGAAACATTATTTGTAAATCAAGGAATTGGAACAGTTGCAAATAATTGATGAGAAAACAGCAGACAGTGATGTTCAGTGAGGGAAAGACTGCATGTATGTTGAAAGAGTATTAGAATTCTAAATGATCTTGAAAAACTGGAAAAATAGTCTTAAAACACTATGATATTTAACAAAGTAAAATCAAAGTTTCACTTAGACAATATACTTCAATAATACAGAAAGGAGAACAACTGACAAGCTGGCAGTTCTAGAAAGGAAATATTTGGAGATTATAATGGTCAATACAGTGAATGTAAACCCAGCAGTATCATGCTCTAGAGTTACAGATGAACAGCCTGTAGCATATGAAGAGTCATAGCCTACGTGACATGTAAAATAATGAAAATAATCAAGACTGTTTCCTCAGTTGAAGTGTTGTGCAAGTTTGGAGCTCTTCTCTTCATGAAAGATATGGAGGAGTTGCTGAGTGGAAGAAAGTGAAGTCTGAGGCAAGACATGAAAACACTCTTCAGATCTATGAAGGGCTGCCAAAGAGAGGAAGTGAATGAGCTGTTCTCTCCTTTGGAGTTAGAACAGTCTTAATTGCAATATAGTTTAGGTTAGGCTTAGGAAAAAAATATTGCCTAAAATCTTATCTTCTTAGAAAGTGATGCTCTTATGGCAAGTTCTACCAGATGGCTTATTAAAACCTGTGATATCTTTTCATCAGTATAGAAGACATTTCAGTATTTTAGTTTCTGAATTAAAATCTGTTTGTTTCCACAGTCTGCTACTTTGGATTGATATACCATTTCACTCCTAAGGAGTCTGTGAGTACTCTTGTTACTCTATTTTTATTATCAATGTGCTATGTGAGACTGTGTAAGTAAACATATCCTGTCTACACAAAGCAATAAAATTTTTCAAAGTTCAGGATAAAAAAGGATGAAAACATCCCTTTAAACAGTCCCAGTTTGAAATTATATTAATTTCCAGCTTCAAGATTCAGATTTATCATACTTCTAGTCTTTTCTAAATCAGAAATATATTGTAATATATTTGTATTTGATTACATACATTCATATGTGTGGAATTAAGGTTCAGAGAATTTCCTAATCCACAGGTAACTTCTGAAAACCATAACTCTTTCTAATGCTAACTACAAAAAGGGGTAGCTTAAACTTGTGTGCCTAAGAGTGATATTGACACATCTACCTATCATGCATGTGTTCTGGAAGATCTAGCAAATACTGATGCAGTGAAAAATTAGGTGTAAATGACAGTGGGAACTGCAAAAAAGGATCAGATACCTACCAGAGATTTATGGAGATCTGTGATAAGAAAAGCCTTGCAATCTATTCTTGAAGGCTGCATCTCTCTCATCACTGAAGCTCTTGCATGCCACATCTAATCAAGCAGTGAGTCAGTGGCATGAGGTTAGTGGAATGCACCACTTGGGTATTATTACTAAAATCATCCAGCTTCTTTGTTGGGGCATGAGTCACCATAGTCACAGATTGTGGCATCTTACAAATTTCTTATTGCTTATTCTTCAAGCACATCAGTTAAATTTGTGATATGATTGTGATTTTTTGTTAGAGGGCCATACTACACTATAAGGACGCCAAAGGAAAAAAAAAAAATAATAATGTAACCTCACAATATAAATTAACAAACAAGTTTTTGAAGTGCATCTGCCTCCTAAAACAAAAGCATAATCTGCACTGCCAATATGACGTCAGCAGTGTTGGAAACATGCTTCCAAACAATAGAAAAGGGAAAAAGGAAACATCTCTCTCCATTCCTACCCGATCTCATGGAAAGACTGAAAATCAACACTCTGTCAGTGAGAGTATGCAGGATTGCTAAGAAGTTTGCCAAAATCTACTCAGTCAGCAGTATAAGAACACCTCCCTCTCACCAGTGACATTCACAGCAAATCCATGAATTCAGAGGAAAACAGTTATATGAAAATAATTTTCCATAGCAGCCCAATAAACACCTAGTCCATGGAAGGCTGGAAGTAGAGCTGTAACTGACAGACCTCTTAACTGCTAAGTGATCAATTTAAAATAATAATCTCACTCAAGGGAAAGTATTAATAAACTGTTCCAATAACAAAACCTGCTGTGTGGCCCATATTAATTGGCATCTCAAATTAATTGGATGAAACACATCCAGAGCATGTAAAACTGACTTATTCTCTACAGAAACTTATTTTTTTTTTATTTGTGATTTTGACCTAACATACACTGGATAAATCCAGAATAAGTCGCAATAGTTGTCATGGAAATAATGAAACAAAGTTGATTAGGTAAATAAAATAGGATACATATCTTGTACTGCCTGTATGAAACACAGTAGATGCAGCTCTTCCTCCATGTTCCTAACTGTAATGTATTAGTGGAGATGCCATGAGTATGAAATATTGTCAGTTAAAAGAAATTAAATAAAAGTAACCAAAGCCTGATAGACATAGTCTTCTTTTCCCTGAGAAAAGAGATAACCTACTGATTTAGAGAAGAAAGTGAAAATGACAATACCAAAAGTGCTATCAAATGTACAAAGCAAATGAACTGAAAATAGACAAGAGATTGTTTTTTCCATAATCTTTTTTTCAGTTATAGTAATTTCACAGATTTTTTTTTGTTTTGTAACAGCAGAAGAAAATGTCGCTGGTACTCAACAGTTCAACCACGAACAAGAGTATCTTGCTTTTGGTAAATACATTACATGCAGCACCTGGAAGAAGCCACTGCATGAATGAGGTTGTCATCCCCTCCTTTTTCCACCCTTGTTTCCTTCAGATGGAAACTGGTTGTTATCTGGATAGCACTCTGTAGTCCATCAGCTAAAGTTCTTCGTAATTCCCTACACTCCAGGTGGGATCATATACTCTCCAATGCTCTCTGTGACAGTACAGACTTGGGCTCGCTAATAACTGGTATTTGTGGAACTTCTACACTAGTTAAATGGTTTGTTTACTGGAATTTTATATAGCAGCTCAAAAAGAAATTCATTCTAGCTCTTGTTTGACTGAAGGACTAGCATTTAACATCAGTGGTCTAAGCTCACTTCTGAACAGTGAATCATTGTACAGGAATAGACTTATTTTAATGGGATCATAAGAATCTCCAGTTTAATAGCTACTCATTCACTTCAAAATGTAATAGTTATATATAATTTGTTTTAGGTGAAAAAGAAAAAACTTTAAGGAAATGCAATGATGTAAAATCAATCTCAAGTCTAATTTCCCTCTGAACTACATCAGTGCAATCAGGTGAAATTATTTCATCAGGGAGGTGCTTTCAATAAACTATCAATAAAGAATGTTTATAGACATTTTGTATGCCCTTAAAATATTCTGAAGAACACAAATATGAATATATGCTGCAATGTTGTTGAACCTTATACCTACCTGGAGACTACACAGTAACTTCTGGAGCAAAAGTGATATCTGGCAAGTTATAAAACATCATGAAAAACAAAGATTTTGGCTAAGCTATGGCATAAACATGCTCAGACCTTGTTTTTTTTCCCTAAGACCCCAATGAAGAGCACAACCTCACACAGACATGCTGCATGGTTGGTATAGCTAAGCAACAATGGTTCTAAGGGTAAACCAGCCCCCACTGGGCATCCAGCCCAGCCACTGGGTCTCGGGGGCTGCAGACCCCCCAAGGGTCTGTACTGCCTCCCACTTCACAGCAGTGCCACAGGCCTGTGTCTGGGAGACAGACAAATACCTGCTTTACCTCTAAGGAATCCACAAATTAAATCTGACTCTGATGAAATTAGAGAGATATTTTGCCTTTAATGTCACTGAGCTCATGATTTATTCATTTTTTCACTCAGATTTAAGTCCATACTTAAGCACAAGCCCTTACTGAGCTTTTCTGATCACCATTACTGTGAAATACTTTCTTTAAAGGGGTCTGAGCACAATGTCAACTATATAGCATGCTGTTTCTGTACCTTTTTATGCAACCATAATGATGTTATATGGGATTTTGTGCTGCTATCTGTCATTTGGGTCAAAACTTATATATTTTTTTTTTTTACTTTCATTGATACGGTTCTCAGCAGTGACTATTTTGTTTATGGTAATAACCACAGCACTCTTAGTGATTAGTGAAGAAAGGAAGAATATTTATAACCAAAATTGCCTCTCCATTTTAAAGTTCTTTTTATCCCTTACCTAGTCTGTTTTCCATATAATGTTCCACTCAATCAACTTTACCAATTTACTGTTGTGAGCAAGTGCTAAGTTTTACATTTGGAAAATGCTAGGACTTTGGAAGAAGAGCACAGCTGGAGTGGATATAATGAAACAGCATTCTTTCGTACCAAAGTGATCTTGATGCTGATGAGAAAAAAAACAACCACACAACAATATGGTGTATATTTATACCAGTTTAATGAGGCTCTATTCAAAAATCCAGCTGTGAAAATGTGATTAATCTATATACATAGTCTTCCAGTACTAGAAAGTAAGTTCTTCATAGTAAAGACTGATTTTCACACGTTACAGATTGTATCTTGTCACTTAATCATTTCCTGTAGACCATTCATAAGCACATAAGCACACTTTGGATTTTGAATATGTTTCGTGGAAAGCATAGCAGCTACTAATAAAGAGCTCTTCATTGGTAGGGAGCAGAGCAACCATATAATTCTAGCTCCTGAATTTCTTTGTTTTTAATTTATTTTTCATTCCTCTTTATTTTTCTGTATTTATTCCTTTTTTTTTTTAACAGAAGACCTTTAAACCTAATACTGAATTACTTCTGTAGGTGGTGCCAGAGATGTTTTAATGTTTTTGCTTGCTTAGATTTAACTGTGGCTTTATGTATATAAAAAGTTTGGCTTGATGTCACACATTATGGTTACGAATCCCTCCTTGGATTCTCTGTGCTTTTCTATCAGAAGATAAAAACAACTGTTATCCAATCTGGAAAGCAGTAGATTGTCACTCATGTACTCTGCACTGTCATTGGTATAGTGTATTTACAGAAAGAACCTTCTAAATCTTTAAGCAACAGCATGCAATCTTTTAAATAGGCTTCTAACATTCTAAGCCATCAAATTTTTGGGTTTATGTCAAAGTTAAATAGAGACTTTATTATGAATATACTAATTTCACTTGTTTCATAGATCTTTTGATGTTGTTGTTAGCGGAAAAATATGCTTTTCTTTGAATTCACATAGACTGAAGGGTCTGGGGACAATGCCTTGAGGACAAGAACAAATACAGCTTGTAGATTCTATTCTGACACTGTTGATAAGGGCTCCAGCCATTGAGCTAGAAGATGGATAAAGAACAAGCTAGTGCCATCACAGTACTGATGGTCTACAGGAGCCAGAGGAAGCTGAAAGGAGATGGGACACACCGGATTCTGCAAAGGGAGGGAAACCAGGCTCCCGTATATTAAAAATTACACATCTAATGGAGCTTTTCCATCTCATAATAGGAATCTATACTGAAGTTAGGTGCCTGAGCTCCACACATAACAACCTTTAAACATTACATGCTTAAGCATAGAGGAGTCAATTGTGCTTTTTATGATCCGGTGACATTATTTTCTAAACAGTTGCACAGCTTCCAGAGGAGGTGTGGATGGTACCTCATTTTTCATTCAGATCCCTGTGGAATAAACTGTTACTTCATTGACTTATACCTACAACTCCCCCTTCAGGTACCTTCGTTATTTTGTGTGATCTGTGCCCATGTTTCCTATAAATAAAAAGGAATTCTAATATTTTTTCACTTCACAGAGCCATTGTGAGGTTAAATATTAAGGCATGACAAAAATTAACCTTATTCGAGATAGGTCATATTAGTCGCCTAGATAAACAAGAGCCAAGTTAGGAAATGTAAAATAGACCTGGGAAAGTATATAAAGAATGAGAGAGAATAAAAGAAGACAGGAGTCCTCTTCATCAAAAGGGGAAGAAAAAGGGGGGAGTGGGGAATAATTCAGTAGATGAAGGAAGCATGTATACTTCACTTTCAGTCCATGGGAGAGGAGGCTTGTAATTTGAGTTTTCTGTTTTTTCTTTTGAGGTAGGAAAAGTGAAATGTCTAGATTATGGTTTCATTTGAATTGAAACATCCTCATTCCCCCCAAACTAGTCAACAGTGACAAAGCTAGATACTAAGAAACTCTTTATCAGGGAATGTCTCCTCTCTTTGAATACAGGAATTAATATTGAGGTAGCGTTTACTATGGATGCTTGTTACATATTTATTTTAATATTTCATCATTCAACTGGATAAGTATTTGACTGGCTATTGTTTGGGAACACTCAAAGAACACATCAGACTCTGCAATTTTATACATTCATTGCCTGTAATAAGGTGATGAGATAGGAATAAATAATAAATAACCACAGCAATGCTAAACATAGACTAGCAAACTGACTGTTCACAATGGACCTTTGTCACCCAGAGCATGTAAATACACTGACAGGTTGTTCTAAGATGTTGTGGTTTGAGCCTGGTCGGCAGCCAGCCACCACGCAGCCACTCTCTCTCCCTTCTCTTCTGGCAGTAAGAAGGGACAGAGAGCCAGGCTTGGGGTTTGAGATAGGACTGGGATGGGGAAAAAACTCCCCCTTTATGGTCACAAGCAAAAAGCAGACTCGTTAGGGGAAGAAAAAAAAAAAAAGAACATACATTTATTACAGAGACTAACAACACATAACAGAGTAGGACAGTGAGAAGCATTGCCACATCTTGGAAACAACTTGCCCCCACCCCTCCCTTCTTCCCGGGCTCAGCTCTGCTCCCAATATCTCTACCTCCTCCCCCAGCAGCGCAGAGGCAGGGAATGGGGGGTGCAGTCAGTACTGCCACTTCTGCCATCTTCAGCGGGGGGAGCTTCTGGAACTTTTCCCCCTGCTCCATTGTGGTTCCCCTCTCACAGGAGACAGTCCTCCACAAACTTTCTCCGACATGAGTTCCTCCCATGGGCCGCAGCGTTCCCCACACTGCTCCGTCGTGGGTCACTAACTTTCTCCAACTGGATTCCCTCCCATGGCTGCAGCTCTTCCCAAGCTGCTCCAGCGTGGGACACCCCTGCATGCTGCAATCCTCCCAGCGCTGAGTTACAGCAGCGGGGCTACCTTTTCCCATGAGACCCCGGCCTTCTTCGGGCACAGCACCTTGATCAATAAGGCGGAAACCACAGACCATAAATCAGTGTCTGCTCCACCATAGGTCTTCATGGGTGGCAGGGGGGGCCGCCCTGCCGTCTCACCACAGGATACAGGGGGGTCTCTGCTCCGGCACACCTCCCCCCTCCTTTCTTCCTCCATTCCTCCACTGACATTGATGTTCACGCAGCTGCCACAACTCCTCCTCACAAGTCCGACTGCACATCACCACGTCCCTTCTTAAATACGTTATCGCAGAGGCGCAGCTGATTGGCTCAGTTTCCAAACAGAGGTGGAGCTGACGTGGAGCTGGGGGAGCTTAGAGAAGCTTCTCACAGGTGTCTGCCCCTATAGCCCCCTCCCCTTCCACCAAAAAAACCCCACCACTCACTCCACCCAGGACATAAGACACATCAGTGGACTGAGATATAAATTAGATGAAAGAATTACAGCAACAGCGGTCAAACAAGAGTAAGGAAATAGTAATCTCTATATTTTGCCACTGTGCCAGTGACTTGAAAGTCTCTGAATCCAATTGTTTCAAAGTAAGTATGTTGGAGTCTTCAAAGAACAGAGAAAAGCTAGTTATGGTATAGTTTGTCCCTTCCATGCCACAGTTTAGGAGAAAATGGAAGCAATTATATTCATGAAAGACCTCTAAGAGTCTAGGTCAGATTCTTTATTTTGAATCTGAAAGTATTCTTGAATCAATTAATTTATATTCAAAGGTAAAACTTGAATTGCAAGACTTCAGCAGACAACAGGTCTACCTGTACTTCGACCTCCAGCAAAAAGCTATGACCTCAGCCTCTCATTACTCCCTTGCCTGTCCCAGTGGAAGAGACATGGACAAGACTGGGTTATTTTCAATGGTTAGGGTTACAGGCAGCCCGTGTGACCCCAGAGATCATAGAATCACTGAACCATTTAGGTTGGAGGGGAACTCACAGGATCATCCAGGCTGATCTCCGTGAAGCAAGGTCAACATTAAATTGGAGTTGCTCAAGACAGCTAGGTATTGAAAATTTCCAAAGATGGAGGCTACATAACCTCTCTAAACAGACTGTTTTGATGCTGTATTAGGTCCTCAAGGGCACTAGGTAAAGACTTAGAATAATTTTTAAAAGAAGAGGATTTTATGACCTTCATCTAGTTAAACCACAGTTCTAAAAGTCATCTTTTCTTCCCACTTCTTATTCACAGTGTATAGGTTTTAACATATAACAACTTGAGATTGTGTGAAGGCTGTTGATAGGGACATATTTATTGCATGAATTCTACATGTTACAGTTCAGTACTGATAGCTGTGACTGGAATCAGACAATCCTTAGGAGTGTTTGACTATAAGCATCAAAAGAAGTAACACTTTCTGCTAGTCCAGAGGTTAGGTGAACAGCTGTGACGGTATACCCTGGTAAATGTTATTGGCTTGATTTACTATGCCATGGCAAATGCATAGCTGTTCTGTCATATCATTACACCATAAAACGTCACAGATTGATCCATGACTCCCTACTGCCCTCTCCTATTACTGCACATCAAAAAGTTGTTCCCTGTTGTCGCAATTTGAACCTGGTCAGCAACCAAACACCACACAGCCCTTTGCCAACCCTCCCCCACCTGAGAATGGGGGAGGGAATTGGAGGAGTAAAGGGAGACTCATAGATTGAGAAAAAAACAGTTTAATAATTGAAATAAAATAAATCAAAAGCAATAATATAAAGTATAAACAGACGATGCACAATGCAATTGCTCACCACACGCTGACTGATACCCAGCCCATTCCCAGCTAACAATCCCAAAATAACAAGATCTTGCAATCACAATCCCAGAAGCAAGAGAGAACCGCTCCTTCCTGGCCACCCCTCCTCTATATACTGAGCGTGACATTACATGATATGGAATATTTCATTGGCCAATTTGGATCTGGTGCTCTGGCTGTGATCCTTCCCATCTTCTTGTGAACCTGCACATGTGCAGGACATGGGGAGTTGGAGAGCCCTTGATCTATTGACAGCAACTGAAAACATCAGTGTATTATCAACATATATATACCAAATCCCATACTGAATCTAAACCACAGAACTATTTTAGCTGCTAAGAAGAAACATTAACTCTATTCCAGCCCAAATCAGGACACCTGTTTAAGGGTGCAGATGATGACTACTTGTTCCACCTGGCCTCAGAGTGGTTAGAACAGTTCTAGAAAAAGTGCCTAGATCTTCCTTGACATTGGAGGTACTATTATTAGCCTTTAGAATACAAGGAAGATTATCTCTATTGCTATTAAATAATATATATTATATTTTACTTCAAATAATTATTTCTGTTAGTGATAAATAAGTACTGTACAAGTGTCTTTTAAGCATATGTGTAAGAACTCCATGAAAGAATGGTGCCTGACCAGTTCTTCCTGCATGTGACCCCAGTGGTGTCACAAGGATTACACATCCTTAAGTTGTAACAGCTGTCTCATAAGTTACACCTATAACACTGTAAAGATAATTATTTTTGCATAACTTTATATTCAGTGTTAAAACTTCTAGAAGCATTAGTGATGGCATTACTGTGGCTGACCTGTTAAAACATATTGGGTAAGAATGAAATGTCACAGTCTTAATTTATCCTCGGAAGAATGTAAGTGATAATCAGCCTAGTAGGTTAGCTTTATTTATGACAGTAAAGAGAGTTTACAAATAGTATATAAACCACAACAGTATACTGTTACTTTATGTCTTTGCCTTTCCATTTGGACTGCTTTAATGAGACAAGCCGTTGTAGTGAGAGTGCTTTGCATAAACCAGGGAAATGTCTATTTATGGTTTGTATTGTACACTTTATATTCTGGGTGGTTGTAAGACTTGTGAAGCAATACTGTTCACGCAGTTCCCTAAATAATTCTCCGTTGTGATGAGCTGACAGACTTAGAAGAGTGCATTACTTGAAAGAGTAAACAGCAAGAAGCCACCAGGGGTTCTTTCACTTCATTCATTTTGCATTATCCCATTTAGCAATTGTAGTTACATCTCTACAGCCCTAATAACTGTTCAAGTGAAGTAATGTTATAGTTCTAAAAGACATAAACCTACTGGGTCAAACATAATCATATTCAAGTTCCAGTGATGGACATGCAGGCTAAAATGTACATAATAGCAAGGGGATAAGTGCTTGCCAAATAATCAAAGCAGAGCAAAACTGACTCACTTCCTGAAATAAGCAGCTAAGACTTGGGTTTTTTTAAAAAACTGCATTCTGTATGAAATTATAAATAATTGCAATTCACATTAACATACACTAAAAAAGGAAGCTCCTCTAGCACTACTTGGGAAAGTTTTCTTTTAAGAGAATCTATCTGTAACTTTCTAGCTTCTTTGTTGCCCAGTTACAGTCTGAAAGCATAATTTTTTCATTTGATTCTAGGAACAGAAGAGCTACACTGCATTCACATTTGGCACCTACACTGAGGCAGAAGCTCTAGAGAGGTTGGTTAGGACTGTGAGCCTGTGTGACTCACGAGAACTGGAACCAGTGTTGTTTTATCATTGTCAGCGCTATAAGTCTTGCTCCACCCCAAACACTGTCATTTTGCTAAAATAGAATCAGAACTTCTGCAGAAAAGGCAGTCCTGTGGAGCTAAGATCAAAAAAGGGTCAACACAGGACTAACAAATAAATAAAGAGCATTGGATATGTTAAAGGGAAGTTTACATGTATATAACTTGATTTTATTTCTGTCTTTTTGTTCCTTTGGATAGATCAGCTCTCCCTGTAGATTAAAAATAAATACTAACATTTCACAAGAATCAAGTAGTGGAATCTTTCCTTTTCTTTGTTGGTGTTTAATCTCAGTCAGCTATCAGGTGAGTAAGGAAAGAGTGATCAGAGGAGTATGAAAAAGGAAATCAGTAGTCTTGGTGGAAAAACCCTGCTAGGAAAACCCTGCAGTGGAGAAAGCATATAAACATCATCTGAGACAAGGCAGAAAAAAGAATCACTGAGTCTACAGTGCTGGATAAATATGCCTCTGTAAGTGTTAGGTTCATCTATCTAGATCAGGAGTCTTTAACTCTTTATTTGCAGGAAATATCACAGTAAGTATTTAAGTGCAGTTTGACCAATTTAGCTTGCTCCAGGCTCCTCATCTCATCTTTTAAAATCTGCGAGTCGTATCCTGAAGCTCTGTCAGACTGCATTAGCCAAAGGATCTCGTCCTACCTATCCTACTAGTTAGCACACATAGTCACACATAGTCACTGTCATGAGCTTTATGGTTACTGCGGTTTTTGTCTGAAGCACTGTGGGATGAAATTTTTACAATTTTATTTGTACTTTGCCTTCCTCTCTTGAGAAAGAACAGATCACGACTGAAATTAATGGAGTGAACCTGCACAAGTCATGACAGTAATTTGAATGGATTGAAACTAGTATGTTCATTTAAATTAAATTTCTTATGGCAGGGGCTAGTGGAGCCAGATATCTGTTGACGTACAAATAGTACTTTATATCTGAAAGAACCATTTTTCTCCTTCTGGGGCTTTGCCAGTAACCTTACGGAAAATTTTGTATAAAGAAGTAAGTCCTATTAAAAATAAAAACAAATCAAAAGGTAAACTTTGGAAACTTGCATTCAGAATAAAAGCTAAAATGCTTCTCTGGATCATCCAGCATAGCTATCATATCTTATGGTTAATCAATGATCACAAAACTGAAGTATTGTAATGCTTGAGAAGAATGCTTTGCAGTGTTAGATAAAAGCTAGGACACATGCATGTACAGTCTGCAGCTAAATATCAAATCCCAGAAATGTCAGCTTTGTTTCAAAGTAGTAATGTGTGTATTCATACAGATAAACTCAAGCTTTTTGACAAAGCCTCTAGGCACACTGCTGATGTATGAATAAATAAACGTAAGCCAAATGCATATTTAGAAATTATGGAGGAGATAAATTGGAAAAAAAAAATTAAATGAAAGAAAAAATTCTAAATTTTTGAGTCTAATGTATTAAACTGTTTTTACTCACTGATAATAACCTTTGCCATTCCTGTTTGTATGAAACTAGTTAACTGCTAATCTTTCCTTTTAACTGATATGTGTACTCTGAGGGCATGTACATTTAATTAGTAACCACACATTTATCTAATTTCATATGCTATAGCTGACAGGGAAATTACTAGATATGGATATAAATGAAAACACCTTATTATTTTTAGTCTGCTATGGCTGTTCATATTTTAATGATATAGCAAAGTGGGTCACCTTCCCTCCTTTTGGGGGATACTATAATAGAGGAAGATTAACAAAATACCCTCTAGTAAACCTAAATAATGACTGTCTTTTCTGAATGAAGCTTTTTGACAGAGAGAGTTTAGAGCCAGTCTAGAGCCAGTCTTCAAACTGTGCAAGGATTATGACCATAATAATTGATATTCCAAACTCAGAAGTCTACAGAAATATTTATCAAGTGTTTAAAAGGTGTTAAGCTCTCATGATTAATTAATTTTTAAATATTATGATGAAATACAATGAGAAATTGATTATACAGTAGTATAAATCAGGGATCACTTTTCATTCTAAATTATTACATTCTTCACAATACTTCTTAGCAGAATGCCCACAAGGCAGAGTACCAAATGGTGAATGACCAGGGAAACACTTTATCCTTTCGTAAACTGATAAAACAATATGGTGAATAGAAGACGACAACTGCAAAGTGCTGAGTTACTATGGTGATAAAGGTGATGTAAGGACTTCTATAGAATGGAAGAGGATATAAAAGAACAGGGAATTCTTCTTATTAAATATGCACCAGTCAAGCTTTCTGCCTTGTGTTAGTTTGTTCACATGCAGTCTCATATATTCCATTTTTTAATGTCCTTTGGGTAATTACTTATTTATCTCATACAAATCATCTAAGTAAACACAGGTTTAATATAACTAGTTACTGAAGTTTATATACCTCTTGGGGTTTTAGTGTTGTCTGATTAGATTAAGGAGAAGAAAAACATACCAAAAAATCCTAGTTTTCTCAAGTTTCCCCTTAACTCCTATAATTAAATCCATAGTATACATATTTAATAACACTGTTTTTCTATGCACTTATATATGGTTGAGCCATATTTACATACATACATAGATGTATGTTTTCATTAGATTAAAAACAGGGAAAATGTAGATTTACACTGAATGTATTGAGCTCTTTTCATAAAGCCTGACATAAGAACAACCCCGATGCCATGAACGGTAAACAAATATGGCTTTTAATACTAACTCAGGTTTGAACATTTATCTTGTATATACAACTCAACTGAACTTCTCATAGCCAGCACATCTCAAATTATAGCTGAGGTTATTCTCTGAAGTTGTGTGTATCAGTAGGGGTGTCATAGTACATATAGAAAAAACTGGTTGTCAGAAAACTGAATCATGAAAAACATATATAATCCATTACCTTCTTTCATAGTCTACTGAAGACTGAAGTTTTAGTCAGTAGACTAATGTATCTGATCTGGTTCTTACCCTTCTCGCTCCCTTCTGTAAACAAATCAAATGAAGCAATTATTAATTAACCATGAAGTGATTCATGTATTGTATTCTTAGACCCTATCTGATTCTCATTCTTCCTTTCTGTCAATACTTGTCAACTCCAGTTCTGCAGTTTTCTCTTAACTTTAGTATAGCTTTAAATTTACTTTTTTATAGCTCTGAGAAATTACTATCATGTGTTTAAAAGTGTTCTGATTTAAAAATTTTCAAGCTTTTATTTATGCCTTTAACATAATATTGCAACGCTTACATCTTTCTTGAAAAATACTTTGAAGTAATATTGCAAGAAATTTCCTGATCTCCCATATATACCTAAAAACACTCTCTCTTTATTTTAATAATGAGAACAATGGCAATTTCTGAGCTAGCAATCAAACGAATGTTTAGAAGGTCAATAAAATGTTATCATATTAGTATATTTAAATTTTAAATAAACAAATAATATGATAAGATTGATTATATCACTTTTGGACATGCTTCAATATGAAAACTAGCATCGTGTAGTAAAACACTAATATATAAATACAGGTACACTCACATTAAACTTCTGTTTGTGGTATATTTAGCAGTAGTTCCATCATGGTGAAGGAAAGAAACCCGATAAGCAGGTTTCTGTACGATTTGGTTGAAGACATTGAAGACAAGCAATAGGGACAAAATATTCTTATGTCCTTTGCTTTTTGACAAACTAACATTATCATAACTTTTTGGGTCTCCGTTTCAGTCTTTATGTTTCAGCATCTGAACATTACAAAGAAAAATAACAAGAGAGATAACTGGAAATTAAATCCTTCTATTTACATATATATGTAGAACAACCTAATTTCCAGATGGAGAAAAAAACCTTACAGAATTCATTAAATGCTGTTTCATTAAATTCTCAGCTCAAACCTAGAGCTGTGAACATCTAATCTATGAAGCTGTGGGTGGGTAAATGATTCACAAGATCAAGTGCTAATAAATCAAACTTTCTTTCCACTCAGTTTGGGAACTAGTGCATTGCATTTCCTCTTACCTTGCGTAGAGTTCAATACATCAGGATTTCTGAAGATGTACTACAAATGCTTGAAAACCAAAATTATTTCCTTTCAAGGTTAAATCACTGCAATATAGATCTCAAAAAACAGTTTTCAAAACTGATTAAGCCTCTGATAAATAAGAACAATTTCAAGGTTTTTTTATGCTAAATGTTATAACACCAACTTAACCACCTTAACAACTTTACGGCAACTGTGTTATTGAAATCTGTTGATCTGTTATTATGTGGAAGGAAAATAAATGGAGGGGTTAGACTTCTAACTAGAGGAAATTAATAATTTTTTTCATATGATACTAACTTTTTAACAGTTACACCACTGAGAATTTGTTCTGATAAGCAGTCTTGTTAGCCAGCTTAGCTTCAGGCTTCTAGACACTTGTTGCCTCTCTGTTTGATTGGATTTTATTTTGTTTACTAGGTTAAATTTTCTAATATGGATTAGCAGTGAAAGTGAACAAAAGTAAACACATCATTATGCTCATGAGATTGTGAGGGACAAACACATTCATCATTTAAAGGACACACAATAGGTAATGTAGCACGGTGTGTGTCACAGATACAATAGAAAACAATTACTGTTAAATTTCACAAGCATATAGGCTTCCAACTGACAACCCAACTTCTTGTTAGGATTTTGAAACTGTAGCATATTAATTTGCTGCTATGTATTTATTAAAATATATTTTGCTGTCAGTTAGAATTATCTTTCAAATAATCACTTCTGCTGCATTCCTTGGGCACTCACTCTGATGTTTATACAGACATTCAGTCCTCCAATTCTTATATTTACTTTCTTGATAACGTATCTCCATCTAATTCTGGTGGTGAAATTGATGGAAAAAGTCAAATGAATAATCTCATGAAATCATAGATTCATAGAAAACATAGGCCAGAAATGACCCCAATAAATCATCTATTCCACATTCCCGCTGTCAGGCAGCACCAGCTCTGCCTGAACTTGCTCCATTTGTGCACCCCAAAAAATGTTCTGGCTCTCCGTATAGGAAATGTGGGCTTCTTTTCTTAGTTTTTTTGCAGACACTTCAAAAGCAGTTCACAGCCCCATAGAAGCTTGATAATGTGTTGCAATGTGACATTAAACCATTCCTGATAGATATTTGCCCAAATTGTTCTAAAAATGTAACTCCAGCCTGTCAATTTTTTCAAATGCTTGATTGCCTTTTCATCTATAAATATTTCCCTTATGTCTGAAAGTTTTCAGCTTCACAGCAGACCAATAAAGGCAATCATAGCATGGCACTGTAAGTCACCAGTGTTTCAGAGAAGAGGTCTTAAAAAATAAGGAAGCGTTTAGCTCCTCCATACAGATGTGGAGGAGAGCAGTGTAATTCTGTTGCCTTTCATATATGAGCATAAACCTGCAGAAATACAACACAGAGGCCATCAGTTTATTCCAGATAGGTCACTTGGACATCTATGAAAGAGTAACAATTTTCATTAATCACTGACCTGATCTGTCTTCCAACCAATAATCTAAAGGGGATGGGACCTATAATTCATCCCTTATAACTGTAAAGGCCCCAGTTCCTTAAGTATTTTATCAACTATTGTAAAAAATATGATAACCTTATAGGAACACATGTACAGGCTACCCCATTAATATTTTTATTAATAATTCATTCTTTCTAAAAGACAAAAGATAGATGTTTGTCAAATCACTATTGCTTCTTCTTGAAAGTAGAAGTAGGATCTATATTTTGAGAGTATCTGTTTTTACATTACTTACGGACCAGATCAACAAGATCTGGATGTGGTATGCTATTTTTCTTGCTGTGAGATCATCTGGAAGAAATAAAATTAATTAGAAGCACAACACAAGGCAGTAATTTTAACTTGGGGCAATTTCACCAATTGAAGATTCACTGCAACATGTCTGGAAATCCTTTGGCTTACAGCTTTGATGTTGGGCTTGTATATCTCATGGCTACAGCACACTTTTTGGTTCTTAAATTCAGCAATGTATCACTTTGGCTCAATAATTTCCCAGATTAAGACTGTGGTGTGCTCAGAGTTGCAGTGAAGGAAATAACACTTTCTATTTGCTGTTATTAGCCTTCTTCCTTAAGTGTCCTTGACCATCCACTGTCAGAGACAGGGCACTATGTTTTGGTCTTACCCAATGCAGCTATTTATACATTCCTGTGGTAAACATGCTTGAAAGTCAGGCCATTATTTAGCTACAAAATATGTATGGAGCAGTCTTGATTCAGGCTCTGAATCTTCTGAATATATGTTCTCGGTCTTTAGGTTGATTGACCCCCATTTACATGTTGGTTTCCCCTTGCATCTGGAATATTATCACAGTGGATACTGTCTTTTAGTCAGCCCCCAAACCATTCTCTTTTTCTTGCTGCTTCTATGGCATTTTTTTTTTTTAGAGAGATTTAACCGTCTGTCTTGAGCAACTGGATAGAGCTAAGTAACAGGACACAATGATCTTCTAACTGTATTGACCGGGTCTTCCATCAACCTACTGAGAAACCATTAGAGATTTTATAACAGTTTTCCCATGTCTTAAGGGAAGGAGTCATTTGAACTTTATTCTTCCTTCTTTGTACCAACTCAGTTTTCCAAAAGCCAATATACAAAATCTGAAAAATTATCTTTCTTCAAAAGTGTTGTTTTTAAAACAGAAACACAAAACCAAAAAACAGTTGGGGCTGGAAGGACCCTCTGGAGTTAGCCTAATCCATTGCCCCTGATCAAAGCAGGGTCATCCAGAGCAGGTTGCCCAGGGCTGTGTGCAGTTGGTTTTGAATATCTCCAAAGATGAAGGCACTGCAACCTCTCTGGATAACCTGTGCCAGTGTCTGAACACCCTCAATGTAACAGATCTTTTCAGTGACAACAAAGCTATTTCCCAAGCCTAACTATGGCAAAATTTCTGTTGAATGCAACAAGTGTATTGCCTGACTCAGTTTTGTAGGATTTATCTTTATGCCCCCAAGATTTGCATTAAACACTCATGTAAATGAAGACCATGAAAAATATGCAGACTCCAATTTTATGCTACTCTCTAAAATAGATTAATGGATTTTCTAAAACCAAATTATTAATAAGCAAAAAAAAATGTTACTGGACCTTTTTTTAAAGGCCACCCTGTTCCACTATATGCCAAATATGTACAGTGTGCTCTATTTCTTTTGACATGTATCAGAAGTTTTAAGTGTCAAAGCTTGAAAATTTCCCCAGCATGTTATTTTTCACTGGGAAAATGGTATCTGTATTTCAGGTACTTGTGGAAAAATTGTTCCCTGTAATAATTAATTTGTCTCAGACTTCCTGTTGGACAACAAAGCTTTATAAATGCAAATTTGTCTATATAACAAGAGTTTAATAGGACATGAAACTATTGAGAAAAAAAAAATTTCCATGTGTAGACTATCTTCTGTCTGCCTTTTTTTTTTTTTTTCCCAGTGATTCGTTAATAACTTTTTATACATTGTGGAATCTATATTTCTTACTGTGTAATTGATATTAAACAAGACATCTTATCCATCTTGCTACTTAGCAAAATCTCCATGTAGTATGTATAATCTTTCATTGCCATACAAACCCCCCCACTGATATTAATATAATACTTTACTCATCTGTTTTTTACAATAATATTTTATTTTTCTTGCAGTGAAAGCATAAGTAGTTATAATGAATAATAATTTAATAATAATTATAAATACAATAAATTCCCTACAGTTATACTTATTGACCTGGTGAAAATTGTCAATTAATACTGTTTTTTAAATAAAAATTATCTCTTAACAATTTATATGTCTCTCCACATTGTTCAGAGATAATAATTTCTCTGTGGCTGTTTTCCTTCTAAATTTCCTATTTGAGACAAAAGTATCAAAATTAGAAGAAGGTGAAACAGAAAGTTAGGGCCCTGTGTATATGATATGGACCCAATTAACAAAAAAAAAATTATTGAAATTAATAAACTCCATAGAGATGATTGAAAAATTAACTGTTACAAAAGTCCAGTTGATTTCAATGAGAATTTTGCCATGGCAAAATGAGGTCTAGGGGAACATTTCAGTTCAGTAATTTAACTTAACTAGAGACATAACTAAACTCGTCTGATTTTCTTTACAGAATCCTGAAAGTTTACAGGTACGACCAGAAATGAGTAATCGGTTTTCAGACAGTTATACTTGCCATTTTAAAATTGGAATAAATATATTTCATTATGGGAATTCTTATTTTAAACAGTTCAAGAAGTTATACCTTATTTTTAAAATACATAATATTGTAAGATTTTCAAGTACAGGAATTGTCACTTCAAGGTTACTGGAAATAAAAGAGTATTTGACATCCATTTTCTCACCATACTGTTGGTCAGACTACAATCCTGGGCTTACCTGGAATTTGGTATGGGCTACTTCATAGATATGAAAGCCTTTCCTCATAGGTTACAGGCTTTAATGCTAGCTAACACAGCTAGCAGCAATCAAGGTTTTGACTCCACTCAGATTGCACTATTGAGCTTGGTGAGGATATTGCCATCAGTCGTACTGCGAGAAGCACCTGAGAGTGCTGTCCAAGCCACTGAGAACACCTCTGCCAGCACTTATAGCAGGGATGTTTTAGATACTCCCAAAGATATTTCTTTGCCTAATAATAATTAACTATGCTTAGAAAAGTATAGGTTTCATATCTTCTTGTGCATGTTTTTAAATACATGCCCATGATGCCATACTCTTTGGTAGGTATATGTACTGACACCATTGAAATCCAAATTATTTTAAAATTAAATAAATATCAATATCAATATAGTCCTGGCAAGGACTATTGTATAGAAAGAGTACAGTGCAGGATTCCATAGAATTCAATGGTTTAAGAGGAAAGGTGAAAATCTGAGAGGGTTTCTTTTTAGAGTATTTGCTCTTTTAGGTAAGTGAACTACTGAAGTGAGCAGTTGCCTTCGGCTAATCTTTCCTGCCCCTTCAAAGCACCCAAGATTGATGATAGGCCTGGAGTAGTGGTAGCAGGTAGGACTCTCATTCCAAAAGCTGGATTACAAAAATTCATCTTCTTTGGCTGAAAAAACAAAAATTTTGTCACACAAAAGAACACATGCAAACCTGAAGGTTCTGACATTATTTTTCATTATATGCCGGAGTGAAAGTTCTTCAAAAGGAAAAAAAAAAAAAAAAAGAGGGAGCCACAGCCCACATGGTAATGGAATCTCCTGTATTTCAAATATCACCACCAGGCACTTGGATAATGTGCTTTCTCTAGAGGGTCTTTCTTTACCTATTTCTTCTGTTGTGTATTTCTTCTCTTCTTCTTTCTCAATTTAGAAAATCTCTATCATGTAAGCTTTATAAAAAACAGATTTGTACTTGCAAAGCAAGGATGAGCGTGGAATAAGCATTTTCTAATTTAAAAATCCCACGGTAAATTTCCTGAAGTCCCAACTAGCTCGAATTAATATGCCTATCACATAAAGGGTGATACTATATGCTTAAAGACAGAAGTCTTAGGTAGCTGGGTTTTCTCCCACCCAGTGAATTTAAAATCTAATAAGATTCTTTCCCAAATATTACATTTGCAAACAAGCACAGAAACAAAACATTTTTCACAAGCAGTCTTACAGCTTCAGTTTCATTATCTAGTTTTAAGCTTTCCAGCCAAGAAAGTTTTCACCTGACTGATTAAAAAGCTTCCCACTAAATCTATTCATCCCTTTTAGAAAGCATACATCCCATGATTATGATCTCCTGGGACTGAGCTCTGACCACATGTGCAGGAAAGGCACAAGTTCCCAGGGCTGGATGCAGCCACAGTGGTGACAGCAGATCTGTGTGTGACACTGAGCATATGCCCTGCCTACAAGGTACATGCTACAGCTGTTCTCCCTTCCCTGCCCTGGTAAATTCATCATTACATTCAAGCCCTTGTATTTCCAGAGGAGTGGTGCACACAGCCCCCTGGTATTCATACCAAGCAAAACGATTTGCTGCAGGAAAAGTAAGTGGATGTTCAGTCATTTGTGAGGACACTCCATTCCCTGAACTTTAAGCTTTATGTTTTGAATGGCAACAAAACTAATCCCCAAACTTTATTGTGACAAAATTTCTCTTGCATTCAACAGGAGTTTTGCCTGGGTTATCTTGGTAGGAATTGGCCTTATGTCCCCAGAGCTTTGCATTAGACCTTACAGTGTTTCTTAAACCAACTTTAGGGCCACCAGCTGAACCATGGTATCCATCAGCAGAGATGTCAGAGCTCTCCTCTGGTTCATGGCACACTGCAGGGGCATAGTCATCCTTGCAGATGGAGCCAGCGTTGAATCTGTAGCTCTTAAAGTAACTACAGAGGTATGTCTACATCTCTACTAGCAAATAAAATGGGTCAGACTTCATTTTCTGACCTGGACAACAAGTGATATTTTATGGCTTGCATCCATATGGCTAAAACCTTATCATCCCCAAAGGAGGATAGCACTGTCCTTACAGCCCACTGGAACAACTCCAGGCTATCCCCAGCTGAGCCCAAGCACTCTGTAGAAAAATGATGCCTGCCACAGACCAAAATTATATCAAGTAGTGCACTGGCATTCAACACTGTAGATACCCCCAGGACCTGAGACTGAGCTTACACCTTGTCCCTGTTTAGTTCGCTAGCACCAACAAGGCCCAGGAAGGCCCAAATGGTGGAAAACACTGCCTGGGAAATGAAGTCTGGAGGAACCGCTAATATCAGTTTACTGGTACACACCCATGCAGATTTGTTAGTAAGCTCCAGATTCATTCAGTTGAAGCCAAAATCTAATTATGTGTGTTCATATAAAAGTTATATGTGACATTGAAAAAATTAAATATTCATAATGACAGCATGAAAGAATTTAATTTATGCCTAAATGAAATGTTTAAAAATAAATGAACAATGTATTCTAAAAATTAAATACCTGTTTTCTTCAGCCATGTCCCAGAGCTTAGTTAAACAATTGGGAATGCTTCATTTTAATTTTGTGCATTGATTTCAGATGGCATTAATAAAATATTTCATTTTATTGTAAATTATTAATAGAATTTGTTAAGACCAACATACATCTGAAACCTCACAACCATTCAATGTACCACCTCACCAAGAAATTAAGAATATTCCCCAAATGGGCTAATGATGGGCATTTTTTCTAAAAATTTACATTTTTAGTTACACAACAAATTCTAAATTCTTTCAGAACACTCCTCTCTGCCCAGAATCAGCCCAGTCATATGTATTTCCTTGACAGATGAAGTTTCTGTTTGTCATTGGATGAAATAGTGCTTGCAGGAAAAAGCACCAACTAAAGACAATAACTGTGACTGTTCTTTTATTTCACTTTGCCTGCAATACGTTCATTCATAAGCATTAAATTGGAATTGCCAATATGAACTTACCAAAGAGCTGGCAGAAAAGGTTTATGTGCTATTTATCCTCAAGGGTCCAATTCAACCACAGCCCTGTAAAATGTCACTGACCCACTTCATCAATTACTGAAGGCAGGCGTGGGAGCTTTACATTCCTCCTACTTGTACCAGCCAAATATACCTTCTTTTTTATTTATGTGATAACCAGACTGATCAAAATAATAATTGTTGTAAGCTTCTTTACATTATAACAATTAAAAGTCCACTTTTATGTGCTTAACTTCAGACTTAAGTAAAAGCTGGCCATGAAATTATTACATTATGACAGACCTGTTAATATCAAACTGTATAAATTGTTGGAAGAGTTTCAGCTACAGTTACGAAATACAACTGTGAAACTAGAAAAATAGTAAATGTTTTCATTTCAGAGTTTGTTATTTAAAAGTGATATTGTAAGCCTTTGTAACTTGGAAGTTACGAAGATATATTCTGGTCAGGTAGGCAGGTATTTTGTGAAGTATACATGCCTCTAATGGGAAATTCTGTTGACTACTTGCTTTCTAGAAGGTAATGCTGTTTTACAGAAATTCATTATATATTATTTCAAAACAAGCTTTCATGTTCTGATTTTTTGCTTCCAATTTTAAAAATGCATTTAAAATTCAAAAGCAACACATTTTTTTCAAACGTTGATTACACTGAGTTAAAAATTACAAAATTTGAGATACACTTCAGATATTTGAAATATAATAGGTCTGCCTGGGGAATACATTTCCTGAGGAAGTTACAGCAAATAAGTAAAATAAAAACTAAAATCTCTTGCAGTTAAATAATCTGCTTCTGTTAGCCAGACAGTAAGAGATATTTTCTTATCATGTATCCCGATGCGTGTGGTTCACCTTACCTACTGGAAAGATCACACATGTAGATGGCATACATTTTCTGAAATTTTAGCATTTAAATGTAAGTTGTGTAGTTCAAGTTAACCTTTAACACTTAATAGAAAGACAAAAAACATCTCTAGAGGCAATTCATTCCATCCTATGACAGACATCATTGTGTCACTCAGTGGTTATTCTCTCATATTTCTTATTATCTGTTGCATAACACTAATCTCAGAGACATGATGGATATCATCTTTTTCCATGCCCAAGTTTTCTTTTTAGACGTGAGCTTCCCCAGATGCACATAGCCTCGAACCTGCAGCCACTTCCCTGCACCACACAGGGTGTATAACAGATGATGGCAATCAGCAGTATAACCAGCCTGGCCTCGTTTAGCCAGCTGTGGAAGTCTGCCCATAAGGAACAGAAAAGCACCTTCTTTGATGCAGCTCAGGGGTCACTTACGTGACCCCAAGGAAGCAAGGAGCTTCATTGCTGGTGGAGCTGCTTTGGACAGGGACAGGATGGTGCATTGCTTTCGTGTCTGAAATACAAGGTTTTCAGCCCGGTGATGATACAAGGTGATATCACATGAGGAAGTTTCTCTAGTTAAAATACCAGCTTCTGAAGGAAAGGAAAGGAAAGGAGAGGAGAGGGGAGAGGCCAAGAGAATGGAAAGAAAAAGAATGAGCAGTATTTTATTCATGACTGACATTAACAAAATAGTAAGGTTCTTTTCCCCATCAGCAATTAGGCAGGATGTTCAACAGCAACTGTTAGAATAAAATTACTGTTCATTGACTGGATGAGAGTTTTCACTGCTGTGTATTTAAGTAGTGGGGGGTCATGATAAAGAAAAAAACAATGGTGCATGGAAAGGTCTGGCTAAAAGGGTGGCAAATCAAATCAAAATATGAATTTCATGCACATATCATGAAAAGTAGTAGCACAAATTATACATCAAATTTGGACTGACTGATTGTAATGGTCTCTTCTGGCATTATAGTCATATATAGCGATATGACTACTTGTGACATGTCCAAAATGTTTTCCATAATTTACTGGGATAAATATTTCTATATCTACATGAATTCCAATCATTATTATATTCTTAATAAAAATGTTTATAACATGGTACATAAATTACTTTACTAAAAGCTTTATGAAATTTTCAAAAACAGGTGACTATAGAAAAGCAGGGTTTTTTCTCTAGAACTGAGGTTTAACATTTCTAATTGCATTGTAGATACTAACACATTTATGTGAAGCAAAGTGACTGATGCAGCTTGGCTGTTTCAAACCTTGATATATAAGAGAATTAGAAGGAAAAATTTCTAAAGGTCAGAGAAAGCAAAGCTCTTTATTCTATAAAAATATCTGCCTTTAGAATCTATGGAAAGAAGCCCTTCCTTGAAAATTAGATGGATACTATTAACAATAGAGAAAGAAACAGCATGCCATTGAAGTGTAGGACATATTTCAAAATTATTTTCGGTGAAGGGAAAAAGTAGCTATAAGAGTAAAATAGATCATCAGTAGGTGAAACAAAGGTGCAGTGGACAAAATTTGTCTTATTTACTTCTAGAAAGGAAAATATACTGTAATCAGCAATAACAATTTTGGGAAGTTCATGTTGGTTATTTCAGTGGGCAAGAGGGAGGTTAATGAAAATCCATCTCTACCCCTCCTTTGATCTCCTTCATCCATCATTAACAACAAACACTGTTCTCAAAGTTGTCACTATTTCTGCTTTTGAAGATCTTTTTTTTCTGCAAAGGGGTCATTGTTGCAGAACATCTAACCCATGACAGAGACAACCTTAGCTTCTCAACACTTGCGTAGCCACTGTACCTCTATTACGAATGCAATGGCTTCATGGGTGGTAACACCTGCTCGAGACCACCGAGACACCATATCTCTGGAATTCTTGTGCCTGGAACTGAGCCCCGGGCAAGGATTCCCACCAGGTCCCTCTAGCTGTGAGGTGCAGGCAGCAGCTTAAGCTGTCAGAAGGGGTGAGCTGCCCACAGAGGAACCTGGAAGTGGAAACAGTAAGCTATAAGTGCTCAGCTGACAGGTGTTAACTTGTTAAGCAAAGCTGTAATACATCAGATTTGTATTACATCATCTAGTTCACTACTCAGTTGAGTGAGCTTGTTAAAGATGCACAGAAAATGTAAAATATGGTTAAAAATTTCTGTACTGAACATTGACTTGTACATAAATTAAAAATCAGTGCTAGGAAGCAATTCTCTTCAAAACTCTTTAAATATCTCATTTTCTTCACTGTTAAGATGCAAGAAAGAAAAAATTGTTTATAAATTCTGGCCTTTCTTTCAACAGATGTACCACACAGGCAGATAAAAAAAGCCGACATGGAAAAGAGAAGAGGGGACCTGTCTCCAAGGAGAAAACATAACTGACCAATCTACTTTTAAACTTCTTTTAACTGCTCATTTATGCAAATCGTAGATATTTAATATCTGTAAAACAGGAATAGTAAAATTGCAAATAGTCTAATAAAAAGTTTGGGGTTAGACTGAGGTAAAAAATTTGGGCATAGCATACAGGATGGCAAAAGGAAATATCAGGGGCAGCTGTTTAGAGTCTTTGAATGTCTTGGGAATTGGAGGTACCTGAGCCAGCAGAAAGCAGTGCTGTCTTTCTGCCTAGTAACTGTGTTGTAGTTCAGATTTTGTAAGGGATGCAGGTGCACTAGTGCAGGTCTGCTTTGAGGCTATTCAGACCTGTTTTCAAGCATTTGTAATGAACATTGCCCTGACACGCTTCCACTACTTCTAGTCTCAGTGCTGGTTTATTTAGAGCTAGGAAAAGGATATCTGCTTGATATACCACCAGACTTAGGTTTTCCAGCATGAACTCACTTGTAATGTTACTGAGCTGAGGAGAGCTGCCCTGAATATTGTAGTAATATGATATGGCAAACTCCTCGCAACACTGTGCAAGTTGCAATTCCCATTTCTTTCATATCTTTAATGCTGGAAACATGCATCCACGAAATCTAAAGGACTGATTTTCTGATTTAATACTTTTATACACCCTAATTTATGTTGTGGTATATAGAGGCATGAGTAAAACGTGTCAGTGAGTAATGTAAAAGTGACTGCATATTGTATTGAGGGCTTAAAAGACCTATTTTAAATGATGACAATCCCTTTAGTGCATTCAAGTTCCCCACTGAAGTTTTCCATCAACTAGAATATGAAACAAATGATTGTCATTTTTTTGTGTGCTTAGCTCTGACTAAGCATTAGCTTTTATTGATCCCAAAGATCTAGCAGGAGAAAATCACCAGACAAATAAAAAGAATAATTTCTGAGTGTGTTTCCCGACACTGATGAATCAACATTATTATTTGTACAGTGGCCTAGGAGTAAGCGATGCTTTACAATGTTAACAGCGAATGATCTGACTTTGCCCACAGAATCCAAATGAAAATGAGAAGCCTGACATTGAACTCTACTGGCATCAGATAAGCCATGGAAAGAGAAGACACTCTGTGTGTAACAAATTAATAGAATCTTGTTAGTTTATGGAAAAAAAATATAGCTCCTGCTTGAATGTTTTTTCAACATATTTCAAAGCATTGCATCAAGCATTTGAAATTGCATAGGATGCAAAGAAATATAAAAAAGGAATTTTAAAGTGAAAAAACAACTTTTATTGTTTAGTCACAAGAGATTGTCACACAAGATTGCAAGAGTGTAAGATACAAGGTTTGCATTGTGTGATTGAATGCAAGGAACTGAGCTTTAGAAGATTTCAATGGGAAGATGTTTTAGCATAGAAAAAGTGAAGGCCTTTCTAGAATAAGGATCTTATCATATACCATTTTATTAACCTTTGATGTCTCTTAAAAAATATAGGTTAGAACTTTAAGGCTCATCTGAATTCAGATATTAAATTAATTAATTCACTCAGTTGACACCAGGAATAATCCAATGATTATGCTTCTGATATAACCATTGAACAAAAAAAAAGTTATTGGTATCCTTTTTTTTGAGAGACATGGAAAATAGTGGTACTTCAACGGCAACAGAGTTGTTCAAATGTTGTTCTTGACAAAGGAAACTGGTCTGTTCTTCCTAGTCCACTGTAGGCTTATACCTGTACCAGGATTTGTTGTTATGATCCTATCTTTTGACTAGTAATTCTAGCCAGGGAAAGCTCATGCTCCCTGCTTTTACCACATCTTCTTAGAGGCCAAAGCTCATTTCAATTTTCTGTCTACCTAAAATTTTCCTATCAATATAGAACTCTGATAGCTGGGTAAAACAACTCTTACTGGGAGAAATATGCCAGAAGATAAGGTCTACTTAATATATCTAATCTTGTGCATAACTGAGAAGATTCCAGATGGGCTCTGATAGAGTAGAGCAACAGAAAGCCCCATGTCTCCCTTGCATGTCCCTTTCTGTCGTCTGCTCTGTTGGAAGCAAGTAAAGCAGAGCTACAGTCAGCTGCTGTAAGGCACCTTTGCCACGCCACTAACTTCTGAGCTGCCCCATTAAATCCTTTTGAGTCCCACAGAAACTACACACTATGTGAGATCTCCCTGTTTTCCTGCTTTAAAACAAATATTTTGGTTCTTTGATAGGACAAGGGGTAATGGCTTTAAACTGAAAGAGGGTAGATTTAGATTAGATATAAGGAAGAAATTCTTCACTGTGAGAGCAGTGAGACACTGGCACAGGTTGCCCACAGAAGCTGTGGCTGCCCCCTCCCTGGAAGGGTTCAAGGCCACGTTGGACGGGGCTTTGAGCAACCTGGTCTAGTGGAAGGTGTCCCTGCCTGTGGCAGGGGGGTTGGAACTAGATGATTTTTAAGGTCCCTTCCAACCCACAACATTCTGTGATTCTATGATTTTTCCATACAAAAAAGTTTGCAAATGGATTTTCCTAAAAGTGAATATAGGCAATATATATTACTCAGTACATCTTTATATCTTCATTTGGATTATCTTCACTTTAGGAAGAGCTGTCTATTGTAAACCATCAACCATATATCATATATTTCTCTGCTATTTGTCCGGACTGAAGGTGTCAACCTCAAAGCAGTTAATTCTGCTTACAAAGCTGCAAGCAATTTTCATAATACATTTTTTACATTAATCCAACTCTGTATAAGACATGAATCATGGATGGATTAAACTAATCTGTTACAAGTTCTTAATGGTGACAGAGAAAAGAGGGTGAGGCGGGGGTCATGGGGGAAGGTGAGAAGTTCAGTTTTTGGTTATACAGAAATACGAGTCTGAGACAGAAGTTGTATAGATTAAACAGTAATTACAGAAGAGTCTAATATAAATAGGATATTAATATTGGAAAATAAAGCAGAGAGGAACTTAGAACAGAAACTCAAGGAAAACAATGTTAAAGAGATATGAAAAAATAGAGGGCATTGAATAAGATACTAAAGGAGTAGCCAGAGTGTCAGGACAAGATAATGAAAAGAATGAAAACTCAAAAAGTATGAGTAGGGAAGAGAAAGTAAGGAATGTAGCCAAAAGAAGAAAGATTAAAAAGAAAAGTTCTGACTTCTCCATGGCATAAGTTAAAACTATAGACAAAATGATGAAATGGGACCTTAGGGGACCTCCAGCAATGCAGTGGAGAGGATCAAGAAGTAAAAAAAGGAAGCAGCAGGAAAGAGAGCAAAAGTTAAAGAAATTTGCAAAGAAGTAACAAGGAATCATGCCTACTATATATGTGTCATTGTGGGAATTTGTATGTGACTCTGGCAGCCAGCCCATGAAAGCAAGGCGAGACAAACCCCACAAACATACAAGGAATTATGTCAAGAATCATATTGTAGGAAAATCTCTATATTTATTTCAAAACTTGTGTTTGCCATCTTAGATCCTCTGTTTTCTTATCAATAACACTTGTCAGTGCTTACCTTGCCTTTTTGTTGGGCCTAAAAGCCATTTTCTCTATGCTTTCCTATGGTAAAAACATAGGAACTGATTTCATAACATTGAAAAAATGTCTATTGCTACATTAAAAGTTACACTACAGGTTAAAAAATGTTCATAAAATGTGTTTGCAACAATAGAAAATAGTTGATTTTTGGCTTGCTTCTTAAAGTAGTTAGTTGTGTTTCTATCCAAATCAATATAACATAATGTTTTCCTTTCCATCTTCAAGGTTATTTGGTTGTTGTTTGAGCCTACTCAGCAGCTAAACGTCCCGCAGTCGCTCACCAACCCTCCCCCCACTTGGGAATGGGGAGGGAATCGGAGGGGCAAAGGGAGACTCGCGGGTTGAGATAAAAACAGTTTAATAACAGTAACAGAACAACACGCTGACAGCAGTACCAACAGGTAACGTACAATACAGCTGCTCACCATCCGACGACCAACACCCACCTGCTCCCGGCTGGCGATCCCAAACACAAAGGTGCCTCGAGAGCCCCTGGGGTCTCAGTGTGCTGCAGCACCCCTCCTGCTACCAAACAAACATGAACTCTATTCCAGCCAGAACAAGGACATTGGTTTTGACGTGAACAAAACATGATTAAGAATATGATACAATGTGATTAACAAAGCTAATTAATTTGCGTCATATATGGGCCTTTCCTCATGGGACAACATTGCAAATTAAAGAATTTTAAAAGCAGTTAGCTACTTTTTAAAAAATATACTAGTAATAGTCAAAGTTGATAGCTAGAATCACTAAGTATTTGAACACTCATATTCTTAAAAAAAGAAGTAATTGTATTGCAATATCTGCAACCCCTTTGTGATATTTACATAGTTTTTATGCCACCTGGTGGTCAAATATCTAATAGATTCATAATGAGTGAAACACCCTTGTAGCAGCTGCAGACTGTCTCAGGTATAAGATGGATGCTGCAGTTGTGCCATGCAAAAAGGATGGCTGACCAAGACAGACTTGGACGAGGGAGAGCTGGCACCCACACAAACTCTCTTCAGAGCAGAAGAGAGAGTAGGACTGTGGCTACTAAGCTTCCCTATCGACAACATAAGTGGTAGCAGGTGTATCTAGTGCCTCCAGTTAAATTTGGGGTAAGTTCTTTATTTTGCTCTGTGTTCATTCTCATTTATCACTGGGGCTTTATGTGACTTGTACCACCACAGGTAGCTGCCACAAGTCAACAATTAAGCATAGGTTAAATTTGTTCAGTTTCTTCCTGAACTGAGAGAGAAAACTCTATTAGCAGATGGTATCTTAGAGTGTCACACACATTCCTGAAGACATAAAGACAAGAATTCTCTTTCTTCTGTAAATGTATAGTGCCTGTTTGGGACAGTTGTTCATCAATAAGAAAACCAAGTCTACCTTCAGCTCCGTAACAATACAATAATGGCTGCATCGGGTCAGCCCAAAGACCCAGCTATTCTAAGACCCTGTTACTGGTATGTGCTAGCACCATGAATTCTGTAGTTGAGCCCCCTGTTCTTACATGTTGGGAGCATAAGGTGAATACTTCTAGTGACTATACCAAATTCATGATTTTAAATCTATGATTTGCTAGTTATTTTTTTTAACGGGTTATCTCCAAAATTAATTTTAATATGATTTTAGTGCTTACCTGACATAGACCCTGGGAGATCTTTTAGCTTCAATAAGCCCACTTTTCAATACAGATCAACACAGGAAATGCTCAAGGAATGAGCATTATAAGGAAACAAAGCAAATACATATTGATTCTTCCTTGATATATCTCCCAGATCTGGAGACTTTCTGAGCAGGGAGTTTGCATCTGGATCACTATTTTAAAAAATAAAATTTAAAATAAAAAAAAAATATTACTTTTAATTTTCTTTCTATTGGTAGACTATTTTTGGCTTTTCTTTGAAAAGTCTTTGAAGTTCTAGGAATATTTTTTTCCATAAATACTCTTACAAGATCGTAAAATTACTTCCAGCCCATGCTCATTGATCTCCACTTCTCTGGGGAATAAGGGAGTATAGCTTGACCTTAGAAATCTCACAATGTCATGAAGTACTACTTGGCAGGATGTGAGAGAGAGAAGCATGCAAAAATATTTCATAACCCAGAAGAGTTTCCTTCTGTGGAATGATAGTAATACTTTGTATTTATATACTGTAATTCAATCTTCTTTAGTAATATTAATTTAACCTCTTGTCACTCCTGATAGTATAATTTTTCTTATGTCATAAATGAGGAAACAAGCCCAAGGAGAGTAAATAATCTACTTTTAACTATTTTGGGGAACATAAGAGAGAATGAAAATTAATCCAGTACCTCAGTCCCAGTTCTGTGCCTTATGCACTGGACACTGTTCCAGCCAAGTATAACACACAATTCCCATTTTGCCAGGCTTTTTATCTGACAAGTACTATGTGTGAACTCTATTAAAACTTGTAAATCTTAGTAACCGAAACAGTGGTGTCAACAAAAGAGGTCATTGTCTGGTAATGGCAAATTAATATAATACTTGTCATATGATAGTTACATACTATGTTCTTTGTTATGTTGATTTCAGCTAATAAATCACAAACACCATCTTCATCTTCTCCTGCTTGTAAAGCTGGTTAGGTCCTCAACATCAACATCTTTTCCAATGAATACTCTGTTATTTGGCCTTAAGAAAAGCTGCAGCATTGGGCAAAAAGGACAGTAAGATAACGGCTTTCTAACCACTTTGGACAAACAGACCTGTCACTGTGAATAATACATCCAAGCTTAAGCCACGTGAGAAAGATTGTACACTAAAAATAATCTTAGTTGCTCAAACTTAATAAAGAAGTTTATTCCCCTTTTCTACTGTCTTTTTACTTAAGTCACTGACGGTGGACCTCGTCTTTTTGGAGGCAGTATTCTGCCAGAGGTGTTTCAGTTAAGCATGCCCTTCTCTGATTTTTTGGTCTGTCACAGGCACATTCTTGACATAATGGTGGATGACAAAAAATAGAGCAACAGTTTCCTTGAATCAGTTCCCTAAATTAAGAACATGGACTTATTTTAATATAACTTAATTTTAATTCTGAAATGTCATTACCAGATCCATCTTTGATACTGCATTAAGTCTGTAGATAAATCAAATGTCAAAATGTCAGTTTGCTCAACCATTGTTAGCCTTATTACTTCAGTGGAACTTTATTTTGTCATCTACAACAGTTGAAAATTCCTTATTTTACCAACTGTGGATAGGATTGATGTCAGGTGTTTCTTTATAAACTCATAAAAGTTAAAATATTATAGCAAAACTTGGATACTACAAAGATTTATGTATTACAGGAGTAAATTTTACATTATTTCTTGCCTGGACTTGGGAGACATCCTTGAATAACAAGCATCACTTGATGCTTCTGCTCATTTTAGTATTTACCTAGTGTTGAGATCCTGGTGTATTACTTACCCTATTGCTACACCTCCTAGGAAAGTGGGAGGTGAATAGGATGTAGAAACAACTGTCTATATGGCCTTTTTTCTTTTATGTGCAGGCTTTGGGAATGTAGGGGATGATAAAACAAGAAATAATGAAAAAGGGGTGGTGCATAGTTTAGAAGATAAATATTTTCACTTTTCATTTTCAAGACTAGTTATATCCATTATTAATGATATTATTAGATAACAGTAGTAAAAATATTAATTAATAATAGTATTAAAATAAGAAGAACTGAATTGGTTTTTTCTGCTACAGTCTCAAAAAGGATATTAGAAATCTATAAAGGTATAGGGTAACAGTGAATCCCATGTTCATACTTGTTTATCTGAATTGATCTAATTTACTTCTGTTTGGGTTTTGTCTTTCATCAGAATGTATGCATCCTCATGTCTGTGCTACTCAGTACACATCGGGCAAATTTTCTACTTTATTCCAAACTCTAATAACATACTATGGGTCTAATGACAAAGGCAATATATTGAGAAACAAGGGATGATGTATCAATACTAATCTCTCTTTATGATATCAAAAGGAACGTATATACCTAGATAGCAGTTACTGAACAATTCAGTGTAGTACAGAGAGGCCTCATTAAAGCATTTGATGCCTCCTGCACAGTGTTTTTTTATTGTCATTGTAACAAATTGAAATTTCAAATAGTTGTGGTAAATCAGGCTGTCGCCTTTTCATTTATGTGGAATTTAACTGCATAGACTGTGATTTTCTTGGATGCAGTTAAGTGTAATCCAATATCACTGAGGTAAAGTAAATCCTGGCAGTACTCCTCTGGGATCTCATCTAAATTCCTTGTTTTGTGTTTCATTCCACTACTTGTACCATGAAAATATCTGAGGCAAAAAGATGATATTCTTCATGCCATCATGGAGCAGCAGTTTGGGTTTGTCTATGATTTTCCAGAAGTCTTAGAATGTTTGCTTTGTAACATTCACAATGGAACAATTTAACATTATTGGGAGTTGAAGAATTGAAGCTTAATATACTATTCATTGTTTTGGTGAGAGCGATTATGTTGTCCTTCATTTTGGTATAATGCCTCTTATACCAAAAAACTGAGCAATACACTGTGATAGGCACTGAGCTTAGTCAGTAACTTTAAGGATATATGCATTGCAGTGGCTAGTCCAGGTAAAACTAGGATAAAGTTTTGTAGGTTTTTTGTATACCTCAAATACCATGAAGTTCTATGCAGTGATGAATGCCACGCCTGCATGTGTAGTCATGCACTACTCTTTTGCTGCAGAAATTTACTATGAGCTACTTCTTGGTCTAAATGAATGCAGATAGCATGATCTGCATGAAGCTTTTGGTCTTAGTCTCCAAGTTCTACACTTCCAAGTCCATCTTCAGCCTCCTTTAGGAGACTAAACCTCGACTCTGCCTGCAGTGGCATCTGCAACATACATTTGCAGGAGTATTTGGAGAGAAGAGGGAATGCAGTGTAAAAACTGTGGCTAATGTGTGTGCCAAGACCCTAATGAGGTTCACTGGTTGTTCCCTAGTGACAGTTTTGATTGTCTGTTAGACTATAGCTGTCTCTTACAGAGCATTTTTCTCAGATTAAGACCACAGTGCTGACTTGTGCCATTGGCACCTAGAATAATAGACAGTGCCACGCACATAGAAGACTCAGCAGATTCAGCTGTTACGTTGAACAGCATCTTGCAAAAGATACATAAGAAAATTGATGGAAATTCTTAGATGAGTTGTTTTCATCTTCATTTTAAAAAATTTTTACAACATTAATAAAAATGTCAAAAAAAAAAAAGTGCCAAATTATAAAGTTAGAGCAGACTGAAGGGAGAAGAAAGGCTTGAGAGAGAGCTGATATCAAAAGGCTCACTAATATGAAAGAGATGACTGATCTGAGACCAGTCAATTCCAGCCTGCAGTTACAGTTTCCTCCTAGTTCCCAATCCTTTGTAGTTTAACTGAAGATGATGAGATCATAGTGAATCTGCTAATAAAAGCTGCTACCATGAAATAGTCACAAACTTGATATAACTTCCCACAGTGGCCATGTAGTATCTCTTCATTCCATATACATTCCTCTTTATGCAAAATGTGATCATCCTAATTCAGTGTACTTCTCACAGTGAACACCCAGCTGTCTCCATGGACACTTTCTAACTCATAGAGATTCAGAATATTGGTTCTATCCTACTCTGAAGGGAACAGGAGAATAATATAGTGACGTTATCTTTATCATACTATATTAGTTTCAGTTGGGATAAAGTTAGTTTTTCTTCTTAGTAGCTAAAATAGTGCTGTGGTTTGGATTCAGTATGGGATTTAGTATATATATGTTGATAATACACTAATGTTTTCAGTTGTTGCCAAGATTAAGGACTCTCCAACTCCCCATGTCCTGCACATGTGCAGGTACACAAGATGCTGGGAGGGAGCACAGCCAGAGAACCAGACTCAAATTGGCCAATGAAATATTCCATACCATGTAACATCATGCCCAGTATATAAAGGAGTGTCAGCCAGGAAGGAGGAGGTATTTCAAGATCCCTAGCCAGGAACCAGCAGGTTATCAGTCAGTGGGTGGTGAGCAATTGTATTGTGCATTGCCCATTTGTAATTTTTATTATTGTTATTGTTTTATTTTATTTCAATTATTAAACTGTTTTTATCTCAACCTAAGAGTCTCCCTTTACCCCTCCAATTCCCTCCCCCATCCCCCAACCCTCCCTGGGGAGGGGGAGGGTGAGTGAGCAGTCACACAGTGTTTGACTGCCATCTGGGTTTAAACCACAGCACATACTTTCCTAAAGTTCTCACTAAAAAATAAAAAAATTTTAAGTATCTCCATTTAATACAGAATTGATTTTGTGGGGGAAGATAGGGAATTAGCTATCCGGACAGATTATTGTCCCTCTAAATATTGCAAGAAAGATTAATTGTCTACACTGGCAGAGGCTGTGCTGCAACTAATTTATTTGCCACTGCCATCCCTAAAGTTTAACAAATGAATACGTTAAGATAAATCGAGCACTACAACATGCCCCAGCTAAAACAAGCTATTCTGATATCTATCAAACATATAAAGTTTATCACTGAACTTTAGTTCTTCATTATTTTACAATGACCAGCATCGCTTTCTCTAAATAAGTGATAAGGCAAACTTTGGACTAGAAAGAATTCAAATCCCAGGAACTGTTCAAGATTTAGGACTCACATTCCCAGATTCATTTAGGAGTCTCTTGTAATCCCAAATTCTACTTCCTGAGGACATCAGCTTCCAATCAAACATCAATAAAAACAAAACACGATAAGAGAAAGCATTTGTCCTAGGCATTGTTCAGTCAAGAATGTTGTGTATTAAAAAGAACCTAGTGACACCACAGATATAATTCTGCATGACTCCATTATCATCTGCATCACTGATGTGTGTCAGTGTAGCCTCCAAACTTTTTGCCAGCCCACCTATAGTCTAATTTACAGGTCATAGTAAGCACAGAGTGAAAACTATTCCAAAGTAAGGCAGAAAATAAAAAAGGGTGAAAAGATGATGTAGTCTTACTTTGTTCATACATCAGATGAAGAAAATACCTCTGCTGAAGACAAACACTGCCTGTTTTGCCATTCCTGGTACAAAATGCTTTATATAACTTTAATGATATCATGTCCCAGGTACTGCTGGCCTTGTAAGAGTCTGCCCCTGTGAAGGTCCCCAACTGTCCCCTTCAATTGCTTGAGAACTATGACTGTTTTTCACATAAAACCTTTAAGCACCTGTGAAATCTAGCAACAGTCACAGCACTCTAACTTTGGTCAGCTTCCCACAGTGTTATCTGTCATGGCCAGCAGTCTTGTTTCATGGCCAGTAGCTCTCTACATCCTCTTCAGTTAGCTTAACCTCAGCTGAAGACCTTGTCAGAAGCTTCATCATCTGCTGGCAACTTTAACACATGCTAGGGAGAAATTTACACTATTTTTAATATGAAACATGAACTGAGGTCTGTAACAGAGAGCAATGATCTTTCCGAGTCTCCTATAAATCAATATGTCCAGTTTATACCCACCTCCAAAAAACTGTACAGATCCAGCTCCTGAATTTTATTCAACTAATTTCTACTTTCCCATGCCTAAGGAAGAATTATGAGGAATAATTAAGAGATATTTTGTACTCTGTGTCAAAAAGCTCAGCTCAAATGTTTCAGAGGCTTCTGTTCTGCCCCATTCTCCTTTTAAAATCAAAATGGAATGACACAGGTCTATAGAGATTTCTCTTCATGGGAGCTGTTGCAATGGGGTTTTTTTGGTGTAATTTAATATGCTTGCATGTTAATTGCAAAGGGCACATCTTGCCCCATCCTCTCTGCTCCTGTGTGTGGTTATTCTTCTAATTTTATCTCTTTTTTTTTTTTTTTTTTTTAATTAAATATAAGCATTTTTCTTTGACAGATGAAAAATATTAAAATATTTCCAATAAAAAGATATGACAAACCAGGGGTTTTTTTTATCACTATTTATTGAACAAGATGAATGGGAAGAAGACTGAGAGGCACAGGAAACATGATCACATATATGTCACTTTCTTAGAAAACTCAACTAAATATGACACAATATATTGCCAATGCAGCTGCCTTTTTCCCTTCTTTCTATATTACTATTTTTCAAAGCAAGTGCCCTGTTATCCATACTACTGACGACACTAAAATACAAGCTATCCACATTTTCTTGTAGCCAGAACTGGGACTGAATGAATCATTCCTATGACTCATCATAACTTTTTTTGCACACCGTGTTATAATGTACTGAAGGATTGTGCTGGGTTTGAGTGGCGGGTTTTTGGTAGTGGGGGAGTGGGCTACAGCAGTGGCCCCTGTGAGAAGCTTCTTGAAGCTCCTCCAGCTCCAAGTCAGACCCACCTCTGGCCAGGGCTGAGCCAATTAGCGATGGTGGCTGCACCTCTGGTGAAGGCAGAACCAATCAGTGACAGTAGCTGTGCCTCTGCAATATTGTATTTAAGAAGGTGAACCTGAGAGGGGGACGGGGGACATGTGAGGAGGAGCTACAAGAAGGATGAACACCGAGGTCAGTGGAAGGAAGGGAAGGACGTAGGGGAGGTGTGCCAGAGAAGGGAGCCCCCCTGTATGACATGGTGAGACGGCAGGGCAGCCCCCCTGCCACCCATGGAGATCTGCGGTGGAGCAGAGGCCGGCCTGTGGCATGTGGAGGAGCCCACGCCAGGACAGGCATCTGAACTTACTTCAGTTCAGGACGTGAGAGGGGAACCACGTGGAGCAGGGGAAGAGCATGCAGGGTTTACCCCATCTCCCAAGAAGGAAGGAGCAGCAGGACTGACTGTAACCCCTGTCCCCTGCCCCCTGTGACACAGGGGGGGACAGAATTACAGAGATCGGGAGCAGAGCTGAGCCAGGAAAGAAGGGAAGGGTGGAGGGAAGGGTTTTTTTGGGATGTGGTGGTGCTTCTTACTGTCCCATCTTGTCTGCTAATTGTTGGTTTTGTTAGTGTTTGAATTAAAATTAGGTTCCTTTTTTTCTTCCCCTAGCAAGTCCATTCTTTGCCAGTGACAGTAATGGGTGATCCATTCTTCCCTGTCCTTGTCTTATTTCCTGAGCCTTTTGCTTCATTTTCTCCTTCCCATTGCCTGGGAGAAGGGGTGAGTGAGTGGCTACATGGTGCTCAGTTGCCCTCTGTGCTCAAACCACGGCAAGACTTTAACATAAAAAGTGGAGTTGTCTCCCTGTTCTGACAGTATCTTTTTGCTGAAGATTCAAATTACTCTCTTTCAAATTTTTATAACTTACTTTCTTCCTTGGATTTAGCTTTATTGACAGCAGAAACAACAGCAATTGAAGTGTAAAAGCTCATCTTTCAATTTTTGCAGATATCCTTAATCAAAAAGACACAGTCCCAATATATAGAGTGATCTTCTAGTAAAAAATGTCAAGAGTTATCAGTATTTTTTTCATAGGATTCTAATGCCAAAAATAAAACCTGGATTAAGCACACTGCTATATACCTGCATCAGAGCTGCATCTCTCAGCACAATTATTCAAGCAGCAGGAACTACTAGAAGCATTGTAATGCTTCCAGCCCAATACACAGAAGTCATACACCAGCTATTTTTTCCTGATGAAAGACTATATGGTGCACCTGGGACCTGTACTAATAGTAGGATTTGTATTCTGGCCTCCTGCAGACACTCAGGAAAGCAAAAGAGAAAATAAATCACCTTCAACCACCTGGATACATATAGAAGATCTACTCAGACCAGGAACGCAGGTCCCAGACCTCATATTTTCCTCATGGTTTCATGTGGAACATTATCACACTCAGCTACTTACTCAGAAGGATATTTAACAGGAATTTTCCTCCAGAGGGATTGCGCATGACAACATGTGAGATAGGAGATATTTGAAGACTGGTGAAGAGGATTAATCTGTGTCAAGTGTACAGTATGAGAAAACGGAAGTGCTTGGGAGGAAACCTAAGGAAATCGTGAAATGGTAGGAGGTGGTAGAATGAGCTAGTTGTTCTCCTCAGTGCACAAGTTGCTAGACCCAGTCACAGGAAAAGGGTTTTCTTAGGTAAGCAGACACTCAGAGGTATTCAGTGACTGTTTGCAGTAACTTCTTACTAAAAAGAAGCCAGAACTGTCCAAGAGCAGTGGGTGGTAACAGACCATGAAGCATGTGCTGGGAAGGAAGTGAACGAAGCATTTGCAGTAAGTCCTGTTGCAGGCAAGCCACAGTGATTTAAAAGCCATTATCTTCTGAACAGTGTACATGCAGCTATGGAAACTGCTATTATGACCTTAAACCTTGAAAATGGCAATCCATTTTTTTTGTCTTGTCAGTGTTCAGAGCTAACTTGCTAACAGCTGAAAGTGTTTTGAGAAATAAAAAGCTGTTCAGTGTATGCTATCCCATGAGCACAGTCTTTCTGTGAGATGTCTAACTGTAGGCAAAAAGCTTATTAAGTAAGTTCATACAAGTTGATCTAAAGAAATGCAGTTCTAAATAAAGTTCATACAAATTAATCTAGATAAACACAGCTGTAATATTTCAGAGAGTAATATTCTTTCTGTGCCTCCTTAATGTCTGAGATGAGCATATCAGTGTCAGATTTTAACCTTGTCCTGCTAGAAGATGACAGTTAAATCAAAGGTTTGGGAAAACATCTTCAACAATTTTGCCAGTCCCATAATGCCCCCTCTATTGGTAAAGCTGTTAGAGATCTGCTATGGGACATAGGCAACTTTGTCTTTTTGACTGTTTTTTCTAGGAGTATGTCTATGGTGCGAGTTCCCCCTGCCAGTGCTCCAAGCCAAACAGGGCCTGCACAGCTGTAGCTGCCATTGAGCTGGGTCTAAGCTCTCCAGTCCTGCCGAGAGGCAGAAGACATCAGACAGGGTTTTCAGTCACAGTAAGAGGGCTGGGGAAAAGACTAAATCTTGATCAGATCTGTCTGGAAAGTCATAATGTTGTCTCCATGATTTGATAACACCACACACTACAGCTCTCACTAGCTATTTGTACTACATAATGGAACTCTGAACTTTGTGAAACGTCTAACTATTACTGTCATGCCAACCATAAATGTTATTCTGATGTAATGCATTGTATTCTTGGAATAAAATGCTCCAAATGATAATATGTTTGTTGGTTTTAAATGTCACCAAAATGTCCATAACATCTTGAACAAGCATTTATGTATCATTTTCATTCATTATAAAGCAAAGGAAGCTTTCTTCATAATGATTTTGAGGTTAGAACATGATCTAGCTAATATAATTGTAGATGTTATTTGTTGATTTTATTAAAAAATGAGGTGGATTTTGGCTCTGGAATTGCCAAAGAGTTTTTGGCAATCTTAGTATGTAATGTCCAGAAAGCTAGTTCAAACTTCCTGGGTATTGTTGATGTTAAGCTGAAGATTCACTACACATCTTAGTACTTCTGTCCTATCCAGACAAAAAACTCAATCTGCTTGGAAAACCAGGATCTTAGTGGCTGAAGAGAAGATATCTCCCAGGAACAAAGTAATGGTGGATAATATTAATCCGTCTACCTCCTGTTTGGGGGACAGAATAGTTATTTTTAATTAAGCCATTTTGTTTTCTCTATAAGATATTATATAACATTAAATTACATTAAAACACTGCCACAGTGTAGGGAACGCACTATTAATTTCCAAAAAACAAATAGCTGAGTTTCCTTTAATTCCCATAACTTTCAGAAAAGGTCATGGTTATTTGACACTACAGCTCAGTTGAAAGGAACAGTTCAAATGGGTCATCTGAGTAAGCATATTAAGGGAAGAAAGTGCCCCAATCATTTATTTGAAATTTGCCAATACCATTTCTGTATATTTCTGTCTAGTATTCCAATATATGGGCAGAATTAGCCATAACAATAACACACCACCATTTCTCAGCTTATAGCCAAACAATCTGAAAATGTGTAGTTGGTCTCAGTAACATGGATCTCCTTCCAATTAAAGAAGTGAAAACATGCAGACTTCAGAGTAATTAAGATCGTGTAATTTCCAAACCCCAAATGCTTTCCAGAGACCTCTTGTTCTCTGGCACCCATCTTACTTCAGTTGTTTCTGAGGCTTGGTCATGTTCTCAGAGCTTTCTTACACAAACATCTAAGAACATTAAAAAGTTTCTGTGATGGAATGAGAGAGACCAAAAATGGTTTCTTTTGTGACTGAGTGTGGACATGAGAAAATTCCAGAGGGAGAACACCAGGTGATGCAGAACTTGGAGAAATCCTGAAGACAGAGAATCTCTCTCCCATGACTTCATGGACTGTACATCCCTGAGGGTAAGGCTTTCTAGATGCTTTTGCTTGATGGATGCCTAAACATCAGTAATTACTGGCATGATTTGCAAGATTACCTACCTTGTCAGCAGCTCCTATGTACTGAAGGAGCAATGTGACAGCAGAGTGGGGTAAGACTATTAGAATTTGATACTGAGCCAATGCATTAGGGATGGGATGGTTGGTAGACATCCCTCTAATCCTGTAAACCCACCAGTTGCCAAGAATATCATGACCCAAATGTTAGATATTCCCAACTTCTTATCTGGTTTTCCATAGAGAGGATCATGTTGTGTGCTATACATTTGAATTTCAGCTTTCCCCACCTAGGTATTCAGTTATAAATTTCATATTTCTGTCAAATAGAAATAAGAAAAATTAAATTAGACAAGAGAAGGATATATGGCATCTGAAGGATAAATGCTTGAGGCAAATGAGTTAGCTTGTTTCTTTGATTTATTAAATAAATTAGCTGTTATTCCTAACCTAAACACTAATTTTACTATGCTTACTCTGTCTTATATTGAGGGGTTCACTGATTATTCTGAAATACCTCCCCTAAACATCCCTTAAGGTTTAAAAAGACTACAGGGAAATAAATCAATGACAGCATGACAAAGTCCATCACAATGGGTGCTGTTGTAATTCATTTGATACAGGTCAGCTCAGATCATGCAGTTGGAAAGCTGACACTGATTTAATTAACTACAGTACACTGTATTGTTTTAAAATGAGATATTCTTTCAATGTTTTACATATACATTTTATGGCATACCAAAAGCAAAAAGTTACAATTGGAACATTAGAAAAGAATACAGCAAAATTGACTCACTGAATAAAAAGCTGCTTCCAGTTTAGTTTGATTCAGGAAAGAGAGGTAGAGCTGTTCTCACTGGAAGCTAACAAAATCAGACAGTAGCAGGGGTGATGTGATTGATTTTTGTTTCAAACTTAAACTGCATAGAACAAATCAAAATATGGGAGATACAAATCTAAATCCACAAAAATCAGGAGGAAAAAAAAAAAAGAGGTAATTAAATAAAAATCTAGGCAGAGAAGAAGTAACATTAATTATGATGCCTAGCTAGACTTGAAACACCTATGTTCTTCACTTATTTTAGCAGTGTGGAGTTGATGCTCAGGTCTGAGCCCAGAGTGTCTGTCATCACCTTAACTAGTTTCTTTAGCACTGGAAGAAGTTGGTGAGAGAAGTCAACATAAAAGTGCATTTTTGTGAAAGCAAAAATCTGATCTCAGCCAAGGAAGAGCCCTGTGACCATCTGGCTGGCTGGTCTCCCTCAGGATGTGTTCCTCATTTCTGTGTTGTTAGTAGGTACCAATATAGAATCATAGAAATGTTTAGGTTGGAAAAGACCTTTAAGATCATCAAGTCCAACCACAAACCTAACACTGCCAAGTCCACCACTAAACCATGTCCCTAACTGCCACATCTATACGACTTTTAAATACCGCCAGAGATGGTGACTCGATCACTTTCCCAGGCAGCCTGTTCCGGTACTTGATAACTCTTTCAGTGAAGAAATTTTTCATAATATTAAATCTAAACCTCCTCTGGTGAAACTTGAGGCCATTTCCTCTCATCCTATAGCTTGCTACTTGGGAAAAGAGACTAACATCCACATCACTACCACCTCCTTTCAGGTAGCTGTAGAGAGCAATAAGGTCTCTCCTCAGCCTCCTTTTCTCCAGACTAAACAATTCTACTTGCCTCAACCACTTCTCATACGACCTTTTCTCTAGACCCTTCATCAGCTTCCTTGACCTTCTCTAGACATGCCCTAGCACCTCAGTGTCTTTCTTGTAAAAACTGAACACATTATTTGAGGTATGGCCTCACCAGTGCCAAGTACAAGGGGATGATCACTTCCCTAGTCTTGCTGGCCACACTGTTTCTGATACAAGCAAGGATGTCATTGGTCTTTTTGGTCACCTGGGCACACTGATGGCTCATATCCAGTTGGTTGTCGCCCAACACCTCCAGGTCCTTTTCTGCCAGGCAGCTTTCCAGTCACTCTTCCCAAAGCCAATAGCATTCCATATGGGGGTTCCTCAGGAAAACGCACTTCTAGAGCATCACCTGAGGCACTTCAGGGCTCATTAGCTGCCTACAGATGATCAGGGAAAGCTGCAGGAGATCTGTGACATGCCTTTTCCTCCCTCTCCTCATCTAATTCCTTTATGTCTTTCCCCAGCAGTAAGAGAAGAGAGAGCAGAAACAAAACCAGAGCTTGCACATGTTTACTGCTTTTTAGGCTGTGCACTGATGCTAGAGGGTACAAGCAACCCGTAGCCAGACTCCTGGCTACAGTTGCTGCTGTGGAATCACGTGCCTGGCTGAAGTCTGAGATGGCGCATTCTCCATGTTCCCACAGGCTTGCCTTTATTCCCTGCTGTCATGGCTAGCTACTGCATGCTCTGGAAGTACATATGGTGTTGCAACCTCTTCCCTCCATGTGGAAGCGTTTGGAGGTAACCTAACAGCAGTGCAGTCCGCGTAATGACACTTAGTGGCACTGACGTACGGCACTGAGGCAGACTGACTGCCAACCACAGTGCAGACTGTGAATCGTGCAAACATTTGGCATGTACCTGCAGGGGCAGAAATAAACTTGTGTTCTAATTTACAAGTATAAAAAGGGACAATGACATTTCTGAAGCAGAATCTACACAGTGATGAAAATAAAATGAGTAGATTCAAACTATGATTCAAACAAATGACTATGGCTGGTTCAAACTAAGAATTTATGTTGACAGTTAGATTCTCTCCCAAATATTCAATGGTTCTAGTTCTACAATCTTTAGTCTTTTGAGAATCTGGGGATATTTCTCTGTGGGATACCCTTTTTGTTTGAGAATGTAAGTGAGCTAGCCTCAGGCTCAGATTTTTTCAACACCTGCAAAATGGTATTTCCTTTTTCTGTTCCCTCTCTAAAATAAAAATCAGGAATTGTTAATCCCAGTGTCCCTGGGGCTCACTCACTCACAATTAGGGAGAATGAAGAGACATAAGAAGCAGACTTAGAGTATTTAGTTTTTCCTATCAAGACTGTCCCGAAATCAAATAATTCAAAACCAAAAAGAAAATTGCTGCATGGTTTAAAGTACCTTTCTCCCACCTAATTTCTTGAATATTTTTGGTTTTATTAGAATTTTCTTTATTTCCTCTTGTAAGGTTCTGTAATTTTAAAATACAGGAAGTATCCAAAACAACATGTACAGCAGAAGAAAAAAAAATTCAAACCAAATCTAACACACATACCCCTCTAAAAACAAGGAAACAACTTATTTTCTACTGGGAAACAAAACAAAACAAAACAAAATATTAAAAAACACAAAAAGAAATAAATAATTTGAGACTACTATTTTTCCATCACCCTTCTCCTTTTAGTTGCATACACACATCACACATGTGTGCATACACACACATGCACATACAGCGTGAAAACCTGTATCTATCGGAACTATTTATCGGGACAAGTTGGATTTTTTTAGTTCAACACTAATGAGATGGGAAACAAAGTAAACATGAGAAATGCATAAAATCACGACCTTGATTTTGATCTCAAACACATAACTTCAAGTCCAGTCTTTTTAAGTTGATAGAGGTTTACTCTCGATTTATACCATTTTAGTGGATCTTTAAGGACTCATGATTACTGCAGCTAATTACTCAAATTGGAACAATCAGGATGCACTAAATTCGGCAGCATGAAGCAGTCCAGTCCTGGCTTGGTTAGAGATTGCGCTCAAGAGTGGAGGTAACATAAACAAAGACTGTTCACACTTAAATTATTTTGCTGTGTAACTTTCTCCTCATTCTCATTGGAGAGAAGTCATTTTAAGCAAATGAGGAAAAACAAGTGCCTGAATTAATTTTTGGGAGGCATAACAGATACATGCAACAAAAGGGAGTTTTGTCCAAAAATTTACTTCGTTGTCAGATTGGAAATGCTTTTATGGTCCATATAAAAAGCCTCAGGGTTGTTTCAAGCCACTATGCAACAACTGATACCTTGTAAAAGTTACAGACTGCCATAATGACAGATAGATTTCACAGCAATTACTTTTCAAAAGCTGTAAAAATAATATGTTTAAGAAATACATTTAAGCCCACCTATCAACTTTGAGATAAGAAAGGAATAACTGAACATGTACAGTCCATGCTGCCTACATGTGCAATGTTTGACAAAATATTTTTATAAGATGGTGATGTTTTTCAAGAAAATGAACTGATAAGATCAAAAAGATGAGACTTATGTCTTTGTTCTAGAGGTGTGAAGACTTCAGGCAGCAAAATAGCATTGCAAGCCAAACTGTAACTGTCTGGTGCATTGCAGGCATGTAAAATAAAATAGACAACAACTCCTGCCACTACATGGGATGCTATAGAAACAGACAAATCATCATGGAGCTTGAACTACTACATTCCCTGCCTTTGGCAGAGGATTCTGTTCAAGACTTCTTTTTTGGGTCATTATCCAGCTGATAGATAAGTCCAGCCACAGAAGCAGCAGTGACAAGATCCAAATTTTTTTAGGAGCTGGGAGGCCATTAGGGGGTTTTCATGGAGACTTTTTACAGAATGTCTATAGAGCCAAGCTTGTAGCTCTGGGATTAAGGTGACCTCAGTTACTGACTGATGGGAGATCAGTCTGCTAGAGGAGCTGGGAAACAGTCTTGATCCCCCAAAATTGCAAGGATTTAGCAGAGTTTAATTGCTGATACAGAAGGAAAATTGGATTTAAAAAAAAAAAAAAAAAAAAAAAAAAAAAAAAAAAAACAAACAGAAAAAGTCTAATGCTTTTAGGTGTCCCTAAAAACATTATTTCAGGGCACCCAGTTGTGTAGTTGTGTTTAGGTCCTTATTCTCCACAATTTGGAGCTTTACTCTCATATCGCAAGCAAGCAAGCAAGCTTGAAATTCTGGTATGGATTAACTATTTCTAACATACTTTAATCAAGAAACACCCCCAACAAAAAACAGTATTTTAACTTAATTATTTCTCAAAAAATATTTCAGACAATTAAGTATTTTTTCAATTTAAATAAAATGGATATTTGAATCTTTCTGTGCTACTTTAGTCGTCTAGTGAAATATTACTTTCTTTACCACCCAGAATTTAATATCCAAACCCAACTGAAGGTCTGTGCAGTCTCTGCACATAACAGAAAACACAGAAGCATAGTACAAGAGGCTTAATCACTTTTTTTTTTCCTCCCACATTCCCTAAACAAAATAATTTGTCCCATTGCTCACTTTTCTGTGAATCCAAAGGCTTGAGTGAAGAATTTAAGAAATCACAGGGAACAGTTACATGACAAGCCATGTATTAGGAAGGTGTTAAGTCTGAACAGTTTCCAAAAAATTCAGTTCTCTGCAAGAAAATAATCTAATGTTTTTACAAATTAAAGAGTTTGCCATGATTGCATTGTGTTTCAAAAAAAAATCCAGGCTCCTAGTTATATATTAATCTTCTCTCATTCAAATACAGGGAAGCATACAGGATCACCAAACATATTGATTAGGAATTCCTAATAATTAATACATTCAGTGTCAACTAAATCAGTTGCAAACTGAAAGGTTAAATTTGTATTGGTATTTATGATTACTATTAGCAATCATAGCCAATTACAAGGTTTTGTTAGCCCTTTGAGTAAGGGAAAGAAACAGCATTGTTATCTTCTCTGGTCTCTTTGATAAAGGTGTACATGCATGTTATAAGAGATAAGGGACGTTCCTCTGACTGCACAGAGAGGAGGCAGCAACAAGGTAGCAGCATAACTGCCCTCATCCATGGGCAGGGGCAGAGGCAGGCACTGTCCTGATGTGGGCATTCACACCTAGGGTGCTCAGAGGACTAATTAATCACAAGGCAGATGAAGAACAGAGGAGCCCTGAGTCATGACTACCTTGTACTAAGGTATTTGCTGGTCAAGGAGCACTTACACCCTCCCACTAACACCATGCACCAAGAGCACGTCACACAGCTTATCTCTTCCACCCCAGTCATGGCCACTCTTTCTGTAGAAATTTTGCCTGACAAACCACTGCCCTCGTCACAGCTTAACCGATAGAAAGGGGACTGAAGTTTATCTTTTATCATGGAATCTGAGACTGCCTTCAGTAATTCTGAATCCTCATACATTGTGGGAAAGTTCAAAGAGCAGATCTGATCACTATGATGTTGAATTTCTAAGAAACCTATAAAGAATTAAGGGAAATAAATATGAATTATGGTATTTGAAGAAAAAGAACAAGAATAAAACATCCGGAGGGCTTTTTTAGATCATCTGGATAGAGGTGATCTGAGAAGAGGATGATAAAGGAAGCAGCCAGATTTGTAACTAGGGACAGAGGTTAAAAGTTCCCTTTTAAAATACTTTCAAATTTCAGCTACAGTTTATAAGAGATTTAAGGATTGGAGTGAAATCACTGAGCTCCAGCTGACTTCATTAGAGCTGCTCATGTGTGGAAAGTGATCAGGATTTGGCCATAAAACAGAAAGGCCTTTGGCCTTGTTTTCTTTGCCAAATATTTTCTAATTGATACTGCGTGTAAACTCTGCCCTCTGCTAATACACTAAATAATCAATGCTATCCAAGCCCACAGCTCACTTTCTGCCTAAGACATGATTTTGTTTGTATCACTGCCACAGGGATGATGAGGGAGCAGAAGGAGTTGTGCTGTTGGACTGCTCCTTCCTCATGCAGCGCCGCGTTTGTGTTATTCCATGCTTGCTAATGGAGAGGTCATAGCCCTCTTAGCTGTAGTCCCCTGGTAAAACCCCACCCAAATGTAACCCCCTGCACCTTGAAGAAGATGAGATTCTTCTGCTTCCTCCAAACACTGCATTATGTCCCTGCAACTACCAGCCAGCTTTAAAGACAGACTGATAATCTAAATCCTTACAAATTACATGTGGCCTTTGGAAAGCTACCTAATTAGGGAGAATGTACTCCAGGACTTGGAAACTCACAACTTCCTGAAGAGAAATGGGGAATACTTTGGGCATCTCAGCTAATTTTGGTAAATTGTAGTATAAACTCCAAGACGGGATTGTGATTTACTGGGTATTTAGTTCAACTTTTTTGATTAATACTGTTGTTTTGCAGCATTAAAAGCTTACTAAAGAAACATGTTCAACTTCTTAAGGCTAGTCTCTACAGTCAAATTCTGTTTCCCAACAGTTGCCTATTCTCTGGTGGTATTCCTATATGTTATGAGACCAGATGTATGGAAAAAAGGTACCTTAATATTACACTCACATCTCAGAAGCTATCCATACCATCTCTCAGTTGCACAGTTCTTGGTGGTAGTCCTTGAAGCCAACTCTATATTGATCTTGTTGTGTCTTGGAAATAGTGAAACTACTGAAGAAACTTACCGTAGCAGGTACTAGTGATATCTAAGGACTCGTGAAAACAGAATGTCTTTCTGTTAAGATTTTTCTCACTTGTCTTCCACTATTATTGACTAATTTTGTAATACTTATATTGGTTTCACAAGTGGATTCAAAACTTAAGGAATCACGATATCAGAAAGAGTTACACTTAAATCGAACACAATCTCCTGTCAAATGGAAGCAGTAGCACTCTTAAAACATCTTTGAATTATTTTTTGTTTGAAGTGAGGAAGATCTTAAAACACCTCAAGTCATGCAATGTTGATGGAAAAAGCACAGATACTGACAATGCTGATGCAGTTTTCCTATAATGTCATCCTTACAGCAAAAAATACACACCTTATTTCTTTCAACTCTAAACTTTCAGCCACTACAGTTTCATTATGTTTTTCTTGCAGCATTCAAAATGCTATTTGCCCCCATCTTGTGTTGCTCTTTGGTAAGTGAAACTGACTGAGCACACTGAGTGCCACACAATAACATCAGTTCATTTGTTTTCTAATCATTCTTCCATGAACACTCTTCAGTGATAAACGGCCTGTACAGACCACACACTCCAAAATGGGACAGAGGGAGTGGGATTGTTCTTACTTAAACTGCAACCCAGATGTCTCTCTGCAAGGTAGTCACACTTAGCTCTCATTATAGTCAGTGGGGAGAAAGAGCCTCTTTTCATGTATGATTCACTGGGTGCTTCGTACATTTGAGTGGAGATGAATAATACCCTAGAAGTGCCTATTTGTAGATAACCACATCTTTTCAATAAATTCCTGTATTCCACAAGTGGTAACATTAGTAAAAAAATACATATGCAGATTCCTTTATCCTACTCAATTTCCTCAATTTACATACTAAGAAATTGTGTTTGCCTATTTATCCAGGGTGTTCCCAGAAGATTTCACGTTCTGCTGTTCATCTTCCATAAACCAAAGTCAGGATGCAATTCCCCATCTATGTATCTATGCTATATCTTTCACTGTAGTATATTAATCTTTATTATACATATTGATAAAATGTGTAGTATATTAATATGGTTTGAAGATTTAATACATTTGACATATTTTTTGCTTGTCTCAGAGGACTAAGTCAAGTAGTACCCTACCAATGACTTTTAATTCACTGTTACTGCTTCCCATACTTTCCTGTTATCTGTACAATCCCCCTGATAATTTAAGGTTTTGTTGCAAGTCACTGATAAAAGCGGTCAACAGGGTTGTTTTTTGTGAATATATTCTGGTTAGAAATTTAAAAATAATGTTTAAATTAAACATTCCACGTTTAGTGTTAAACTGGAATCTGTCTGATAGATCTCCAAACATAACTCTTTACAATATGTCACATGCATGTTATTCCTAGTTTAATAGTAAATCCACTAGGTGGACATTCAAATACTTGAATTTAAAGATACTGCTGCAACAGTACTGCTATTATGCTATTATCAGCAAATCTAGTAAGTTAATAAAAAAAAAAAATAAAGAAAGAAACAGAACAGAAATATTAAATGAGCCATGCTGTCTCTATTCCACAAATAACACCAGGGTAGTTCTAAAATTTCATATATCATTAAAGGAATTATGGGGTTTGGCTATAAAAAGAATTGGAATGAGTGTAGGACAAGTCTACTGACTTCAGGGAACCAGTGCCGCACATAGCTACTTGCCATTGTGAAAAACTATTTGTTTCACCTATTCAAACATGCATACAGATGCATGGACAGACAAGTACACAGATGAGTGTATATGTGAGTGTGTGTGTTGAATTTAAAATCTCTTAGCACAAGTTTGCTCTCAAACTTCAGCTAAGGGCAGAGAACCTTTCATTAGTCAGGTCTGATGCAGAAGACACAGATTTCCTCACCCTATTTATGAAGACGCTTTAATTTATTTTATATGGATAGTGGTGATACACTGTATGGATCCTGGAGTTTGCATTCTCCAAGTAAGGAAATATCTGACATGTTCTTAGGTATTCCGATTTCTTATGTGGGTAATCTAACAGCATTGGTGCATGACACAGCCGCATGTTGATATACAATTGCCCTGAAGACAAGGTGCTTTGCCAATGTCTATTATTAGTTTCAGTATGCTCTCATTATAACAAGAGGGGGTTTATAAATCCAAATTAATTGCTGAAAGATTAACAACTCCTCCAGAATCTAAAGCAAAAAATTGTTTAGAATAAGCTTGTTAGTATTTATTTCCTTAGAAACACCAATTCACCCAAACTGATACAGTTTATCAAAAGGGGAAGCTTCTGACAAATTTCCATTAGCAGTATTTGAGTTGTTTTTTGAAATTTTGAAATGATCTGTTACAATATTTTCTCAACAAAAGACCATTTTTTTCCTGATTAAGAGAACCTTACCTATAGCAGCTAAGAAAATATTTCAAAAAACCCCAAAAAATAAAAATTTTTCAACATTAGCAGAATGAAAAAATTCATTTTGATGTCATTTTAATGTTCATCTGTGTGTGTGCTTTTTACATATGATAAACATAAAAATCCAAAAGTGTATGTCTGTGTTAAATCAGAGTAAAGGTGTTGAATAGCAAATCCTTAGTAGAGAGTATTAGAACAAGCAAACAGTTCTGCTTCTTCAGACTACATTCTGAAATGCAGCAATTTATTGCTCAGCAACTACCAAACTTTTAATAAGCATGGATAACTGTTCCAGGATGTAATCTCTGGTCTTGAACATATGCAGACTTTTAGCTTCTACAGCATCTTATAATGAGGCATTTCAAGTATAACTATGCATTTTATGCCATTTGTAAGCTTCATTTCATGCTCCCAACACTTTTTTCATTTGAAACAATGAATAATTGCCTATCTACCTTCTCATCAGCTCTCATCATAGCCAGCCATACATATGTTTCCTAGGTTGAAAACCCCTTGAAAACTCTATTTATTGTTTCTTACACAAAATCTGTTCTTTATCTTTTAATTTCAGTTCTTAAACACTTTTGACAGTTCAATTTTTCATCCTGGTTTAGTCTGGGAAAAATGTTTGAAAAATAAAAAAAAAAAAATTCTTTGGGGATGGGAAAATCATTTTCTGTCCAGCTCTAACTTTCAATTACATTTTACTATCAAGAACAAAGCATACAAACATGTATAATACATCTGGAAGCAGGTACTTCAACATAGAGACAGACTTAGACAATGAAATAAATTTACTCTCCCTGGCCTCCTCAGGTGATTTGTTGCCACACAACCTTCTTCTATTTTATTTTCATTAAATATATTTACCATTAATAATTATTACCATCTGTTTGAGTTGGGCTCCAATTTGTAGTGCTATAATTTAGAAGTATCTTTGCAGAAATCAGTATGATTTTTGTTTTAGATGATAAACTTGGCTATATTGTACTGTTTTCATTCATGTCTGCTTGAACTTTATAAGTAGTCACATCTGTAGAAAAGCACTGGGACAACCTCAGAAGTCAAGTCACTATCATGAGTCGCAGTTTCCAAAGGGCATTAACATTTACGGACACACAAATTAAAAGGTGCAATCTTAGAAAATATTTAGCACATCTTCAGAAGACAAGGTAAATCTCAAACAGTTTATGTGTACATATTAAAGAAAACCAATAACATATTTTGAAAATCAACTGGTCTCATGCATTTATTCTGCAAGTTTATTATTCTGGCCATACCAAAGCCTTTAATGCTAGTAACCAACATGATTATAGATGTCTTATGTACCATCTGCATAAAAGGTAAAAGTTTTTATAGTTTACTATTTAAGGATGAAGTAAAATAGCTTAGATATCAGACAAAGACAATTCGTTGAAAAGGAATATGCATAGGAAACTAAACTGTAAAAAAAAGAGAATGCATATGCTTTCTCCTTATACTTTCAAACCAAAGATATGTGCTTCTCCAGAAGCTATGTTTCACCAAAAATAGATAATAAGAAATCAATATAACAGTGACTGTAATATGTAATGATCATTGGTATATAAAGCATTACACAGGAAGAGACATTGACCCCTTTTGCCTTACCTTTATTTTCAACCTTGAGGTCTTATCTGTGGGATAAACTGTCATGGGTGTCTTCATAGAACATGATGGATTGAAATGCATCTCAAATATTGAGCCACACACTGGATGACAAAAAAGAGGAAATGACATTTGAATTAAATGCACAAGAAAACTGGGAAAGAAACAAAAAAAATAGACATGGGCATTGGGTAAACAAAATAAATGATTATTCAGTATCTATGTTTTAGTTAAGATCAATTCATCCACAGCTTATTTAAAAGTACCTATTTTTTTGCTGTTAATTTAGCACTACAAGACTGTTACTATATAATGTATAAGACTTACAAAGTCTAGTAATAAAATACATTATCAGAGATGTTAGTGGTGGATGCAGCTTTCCAGCCCTGTTAGATTTTGTGTCACAAAAAGTATTCAAGACAAAGACCAGCTCTGTAATTGTTGTTAAGACTGGCCAGCATACCAGAAAACAAATTGTGCCTGATACGTTTATATACTGGCTTCCTTCTAGAAGATAAAGAATATAATTTCCAGTAGTCTTATTAATCATCTGTCAAAAATTTTACTTTTACTCTATACCAAAATGGTAGCATATATTGCAGGGGGAAAAAAAAAAAAAAAAAAAAAGGAAAAAAAAAAAAAACAAACCCACAACAAAACACAAAAAACCTAGGCAGTTTAGTGCAGACACTGTGATAGTGATTCAACTGCCAAATAAATCAATTAACATTTTTACTGCACAGTTTCAGAGGGAGCAGAAGAAACAGTTTACCAAAATACTGGGGAAAAGCATGGATTGTTAGAATGAGTATGCAAGGAAGGTTTTCATTCTGCATATTTCAAACGAAATTGCAGTGTTCTAGTTACCTTCAACCATAACACTTGCTTGTTTCATGTAGAAGGATTCATCCCTTCCATTTGAAAAGCCTGTAATTTGAGAGTCAGCTTTGATAGCTTTCTTCCAGAACCTACATCCAGGCTGGGACCTATTTATTCTGCATCAAGCCTCTAGGATACAGACTTTCTTTTCTCAATTACACACTTAATGGTCTTGCTCAAGCTCTCATACTCTCAAGCCTCAATTCCTGGAAGCTTCTTTCTGGTCTTGAGAAATTAATTAGTTTTTTATTTATTTGTAAGGATTTAATCCTTAGTATGGAAGGATTATAAGAGAAACCGCAATGGTACATGTTTGACAATTTAACAAGCTGAGAGAGGTTGGCATCATAGGATTGAAGTGAGGGAACGGAAGGAGACACCATCTTGTGGGTAACTGGCAGGTAGGTCAGTTAGGAGAGGATAGGACTGCAAAATGCTATACCACAAAGACAAAATCTTATGCTTGCTTCGGTGGACAGGAGGTGTGCAAACAAACAGACTGAGAAAATTATCTTTGCTCTAGTCTTTCTGGTTAACATAAGGAGGAAAAAAATTTCCTTCTAATGTTACCTTGTTTGCAGAACCTCTATCTTTAATGTCCACTGATTTTTCACATCTGCAAGACAACAAAAATTCCAGTTAAGTTCCTGCCGTGCAAAACAGCAGGTTTTGTGGTGATCTGCTTTCAGTCTCACCTTTGTTTGTATCCACCTATTCTGTTTTATACTGAGGCTGCAGGCCCATTGTGTATTTTATGTGTGCTCCATGAGGAAAAAAAACAACAGTCCAGTTCACATACAAGATTCTTTGGTCCTACAGTTAAGCATGTTGTAACATTAACATCCATTATCACAATAAAATCACAAGGACTTGTTGGAAGAAGTAGTGTATCTATTTCTCAAGACATAATATACTTCTTAAGTTTAAAGATCTATTTGATAAAATATACAACACACCAATATGGGTATCAATTAGAATTAAAGTTAAACATACCTTGGACTTAACTTTTTTTTTTTTTTTTAAGAATTCAATGATATTCTATAAATTCAGAATATATTTATTTTGATATTCACATGCATCAGTTTATTAATCCTTGTTTATATTAGCATATGCACACATATTCCTTACAAAATCACAATATGCTGGGTGCTATTATATGATCTTGAATTTTTTTTTAATATACAATATGGCTAAAATGTTTAATAGTAGTCCAAAATAATGAAAAGGCCAAGTGAAATGGATGCCTATCAGAGCCATTGCAGTGGGATGTGGGGAGGAAAAAACTCAGATCTTTGTTGTGTGTCAGAGAAATCTCAAATTAAAACCTTCCCTGTTTACACTCAGGAAAAGCAGAGAAAAGGCATTCACAAGTCACATACAGAACCTTTTTCCTCAGCCTGAAAACTCAGTTTTAGCTTTCATACGATGTTGTTCATGTGGTGCTTCCATCAGATGCTTTTTTCATGGAGCACTGGACCACAAATAATTGTAAAAGTATGAAGGCTGCTGTAAACCAGAATTGCTATCCTTTGGTTAGATCTTGCATTTGCAGAACATACATAACAGGAGGAAAAAAAAAAAAAAAAAACTACAAGAGAGAAAGGACATAACTTTATACTGAAAGCCTTTCTGCTAATTAGAATATTAAGAAATTTAAATGTTTAATAAGGCAGCAAAATGAGCAATATTCTACTCTAGGTTTCAGCAGGACTACTTTATTGCTGGCGTAGACTGGACAGTATACCAGCACCATGTCCCTGAAATATATTCATATTTGAGAATGTCCTTCTAGGTAAGAATAACTCTTCTTGTAAGACATTTCCCTTTCTGGACCACTGTTAAGAAATAGCTGAATTACTGCTGAGCAACCTAAAGCAAAGAGGTTTGCAGTATTAAAGGCTCAGCTCCTGGAATAAGTAAAGGCAGGTTAATGTTACTGCCTCTTCTCACAGCATCTCACCGGGGACAGCAACATGCCTACATCTTTTCTGTTTCCAGAGATACTATGTTAAGAGAACCCTACGCAACCGTACAAACACAAACCCTGGTATGCAGGCTGGAGTCAAGCCTTGAAGGCAGTGAATTTCATTTTACAGATACATCTTTTCTCAGTTCTTGTACAATAATAATAATAAAAAAAAAGTGAGTGAGGGTGGCATCATTTGGTGTGATCAAGTAGTTAAATGCTTTAAAGGGCTTCTCACACATCTGTAATTTACTGAAAATTGAGGGGTGAGATGAGGACATTGGTGGAGAGGTAAAATAAGAAGAAGACTCCTAAATTCAATTTCACATCAATGTCCTTTCCAAACAGCAGCAATGGTCTATAAAAGTCCTTGAACAGACTGTGCAGTTTCCTGTACTGGTTCTTTTTCCACTAGCTGTCTTCTATCTTCTCTCACAAGGCTCCTTTCAAGGGTGTATCTACTCTCCACTGGTCAACATATATTAGTACTTCATAGAATTTCATCAGGATAATGTACTGCATTCCTCCTCTGGAAAGTAATCTCGCTTAGAAGCCTTATAATGTTATTATTAATAGTTTTGACTCTAAATACTCTCTTACACTGATGGGGGGCAGGGGGGGAGAGAGTTATTATTTAATAAATATATGCAAAGAAAAAGGGAAAATCTGAGGAGTCGTAGAGAGTAGAGTGTGCAAGAGTATGAAGGACAAGGTTATATTTGCTGCTTTCAGTGTTTAGTTAGCTAGTTAGTTAGTTAGTTATATTCTGGAAATCAGAGCCAGGGGGTGAATGATCCACTTTGTTAAAGAAATATGTGATATTTTAAGTCAGAAACCTAGGCTGAGGAATGAAGATAACTCGTATATCAGGCTCTGGAATTGCTACCCGTGGCTAACATTTATGGGAGCTCAAACCTTTCCCAGACCTGGGTCCACTGCTGCTATCCCAGACTATCGCTGAAGCTTGAAACTTGTGTAACATCCCACACTTTGCTTAATTCTGTGTTCGACCCTCTGTGTTACTGACCATGAAAACAGATGCTAGAAGCAAAATGACCAGAAACACTCTAGATTGGCATCCATATTCTGTCATTTGGGAAGGTTTCTGTATGCTCCACGTGTGTGATAAAACTGCACAATATTCTAAAATTATACTAGATACCCAAATAACTGACAATCTGTTCTCAAAAATAGAAATCTGGACTTCTCCTTAAGGCAAAAGACACATTATTCAGCCTAATGAAAATGAAAGCAGTATGTCATAATGTGGAGGAGTAAAACATCACTCAAAATTCATAAGGCCATTGCTCTCTAAGCAGTCCCACCGTGTTTCTAAAGAGAGCCAGATATTTTCAAGGTCCCACTGGAATATTTTCTTCATCAGCACCTCACAGAAGACTTAGTAAATGCAGCATACATGTTCTCGTGGTGTCTGCAGCTATCCAAGTCATGGCTCACAACAGATTGAAAACTAGAAGGCTTTTGACAGTGATTCCTTCCTGCAAAAAAACCTTGGGCTATTGACCAGCTTTCTGCTGTGTGGCCATGAATGCCACAGATTGGGTGGGCAAGAGTTTTCAGGGGAACGCAGCTGACCCCAACTGGCCAAAAGGATATCGTAGAATGTGTGATGTTACACTCAGCAATAAAAAGTGGAGGGAAAGGACAAAGGGTGTTGCTCATGGTTATGACTTTTGTATTCCCAAGTGTTACAGTTGCTGAGGCCCTGTTTTCCAGGTTGGGGCTGGACACCTGCCAAAGGGAAGCAGTGAATTAATTCCTGGTTTTGCTTTGCTTTCACACATACGTTTTGCTTTCCCTATTAAAACATCACTATCTTCATTCATGTGTTTTCTTGCCTCCCTTCTATTTTTGTCCTGTCCCACAGGAGAGGGGAGTGAGCAAGAGGCTGGGTGGGTGTTTGGCTGGTTGCTGGGGTCAACCCACCACAAAAGCTCAGAGATTATCCATACTAATCAAGCTTACTCTGCTTTCACTATATCGGTAATGTTTCTGAAAGAGTCAGCATGCTCTTCCAAAATCTAGCAACTCTCAGTAGTATTGGTATTTAATCTAATCAGATCGTTTTAAGACATACACATCAAACCTAATGGCTCAGTAGTTGCCTATTTTTTACCCTGTACATATGACAATGGAATCTGCTCTATGCAAACACAGTTTCTTCTTTCTTTTTTTTAATTGGCCCAGTAGTTCTAAAGTAACTACATAATCAATGCACCAATCCAAATATTTTACAAAAGATATACCTCATCCCACGTATTTTTGTAATGTTAATGAGAATTGTAAAAAAGGTTACCTTTGTGTTAGACTGAAGCAATATAACTATGTTAAAATGGAGAGCTGTTATATACAGACTTTTCAGGGAATTACTTTATCCTTTAGAATTAATTTTACAACACTTTTTCCTTTATGCCAGCTTTCTATCTGATTAGCTGGGAAATGAAAAAGAGAACTCTACTGCTCTAAGATGTAAGTCTGCCTTCAATCCCAGTGATATACACAAGTATGTCATATGAGTCAGAGAAATTGAACTTGCAATTATATTGCTATAAAAATATAATTTTGTTTCTCCAACTTTTCGCACAGCATTTTTAGGCTGTGAGAGATAGTGTCATCAGCTTAGAGCTTTGGCAGGCCTAAACAGTCCTGCCACGCTGGCTGATGGACATTGCATGAAATGCAGAAGCCTTCTGGTGATGAGAGGAGAGTTCAATTGCTCATGTGTAACCATGCTGATCTCAACCAGGATTCCAAATGCATATACATTTCTTTATTTATCTTATATCTACTCAACTTCTTCAAGAACACAGAAGACCTAAAAATTAAACATGTATCTGTGTAAGATTACTAGGGGGTTTTAAATTCGTTCTTGGATTTTTGTATCTTTTATTTCTTTGAGCAACAGAATTTATGGAAATCTTGCCCTTGTTTTATAAACTTTCTTTCATTTTTTCCAGCTTACATTTCTTTCACTTCATATTTTTTAAAAGTATTTTAGCATAATGAAGGAGATATGCTCCCCAAAGATGATTTGTAGACAGTTAAAATGACCAAGATATTCTCAATTATCATAATATCCATCTGTACTCCCCCAAAGTAATTGTACCTAAAAAAATGCAGTTTCTATGTATTTTTGCCCCAACAAGCTTTAAAAGACCTTTACTTAGTAAATCCACTGTTTTGTAATAATTGGCAGTGTAAAACCACATACACTTCATTTGTAAGCATATCACCCCAAAAATGAATTGTAGAAAAGCATAACTTGGAGATTAGCTTAAAATCTTAGTCATCAGAAACAATGTCATCTACAATCAGTAAATCTCCAGAAGAACATAGTGGAAGCTGATGAATATCTTATCTGTTTAATTTTTGATGTATGTGTTTTTATTTGAATAACAATGTCATGTGAATGGGATTTAGGCACCTAAATCTGCCAAGGCCTCATGAAAATTCCATATAGACAGTATTTTAAATCTTTATGGATCGACATGTAATGATTGAATTGAAGTGCATAGGACTGCCCTCTGGAGAGCCTCAAAGCCCTCCACCTTTGACTGCCAGGGGATCATAGGACTCGCTGCCTCAGTACTTAAAAACAGGCACAAATAAAATGCCTACATTAGGTGGGTTAGGTCACACCTACAAATAATATCTTCATAGATGTCAATATTCAAAATTATTTTGTTGATTTTTCACACAGCATAAATACCCAATGACAAACAGAAAGCTGAGAAGCATTTGTTAAAAACATTCAAAAAGTACTTGGAAATAAAGAATACCTGAAGGTATATGACAAGTTCATCTGCCCCAGGAAAGCTAACCTTTGAACAAATATTAGTAAGAATGAGCTATTTGATTGGGTACTTTGGAGGTGGATTTCATTTCAGGTAACTGCCCCAAAGCAAGGATAATTACCTGCACCTTATTTGCCTGTCTAAACTTCTTTGGTCTGCAGACAATAAACAATCTAGAAAAGAGCCATTGACACATTTGCAGTACTTCCTGCATTTATCAGGGGTGATTCATGTGTTCAACACACTTGTATGTTGGGTCTAGTTTTACTGAATCTATTCAGTCATTCAAATTTACATTTATCTCTCAGTTACTCAGAGTGACAGGAATACATATAACATGGAGTCCTGAAATATGCTGCATCATTCTCCTCTACATTTCTCTTTAACCTTTTCTTTTTGCCCTTCCTACTTACTGGCCCCTTTCTTTTTGCCTTCTACTGTTCTTTACAAGGCTTGATACTTTGATTAATTTTTTGCTTACAGTTATTTGTCTGTGGAATTTTCCCTTCCTTACCTTCTTTCTCATTTCCCAGTAACCTCACTCCTTTTTTTTTTTTTTTCTTTTTAAACTTTCTTTTTGTTTTACCACTACAGAGATGCCCAGTCAGCTCCCTCCACTTTCAGATTCCCTCTGTACCTTTTCATCAGCCTTTCTCTTCCTTCCGCTTGGATCCAAGCCTGCTCAATTTAAATTTCTAGGGGGGCTGCTTTTTTGTTTTGTTTTGTTTTGTTTTGTTCTGGGCTTTTTGGATGATGTTTTTTGGTTTGGGGTAGAGAAATGAGGTATCTGTCTCTGATGTTTGGGCAGTACAGAAAGTGTATCCTTTTCTTCCTGTCCATTTCTCAATGTATTAGAAAGAATAAAATGCTGTGTGTTGGAGATGGAATGCAAAGCTGGAAATCATTTGCACAAGGTATTAGCAGACTTTTTGTTATCCCACTGCCTCTGCTTATCAGAAGGAACATAACTGTTTATCTGGTGGGAGCTATGTTGGGTGGCATTTTCACATCATGGGACTTTTTAGAAATATGATAGGATATATAGCCAGGTGGAAGAAAACCCTAATTCAGGATGTCTTGATGAATGTTATAGGAATTAGACTTAACTGAGCAGTTTCTTGGTGTGACTGGGAGAGTAAGAGCAGTTATTAAGACTGGTTGCCAGATGGGTCCTAGTCGTGCAATTAAACACGAGTTGTTGGAACTCCCTTATGTCATTCTGGTTGCTTCAGTTCATGATATGAACAATTGGGTGTCCTGGCAGTCATTTATTTCATTTCCTGCTCAGCTGAGCTTCCAAACTGAAAAAAACCCTGAATTTTGGAGTGAAACCAAGACACAAAAATGTAATGCAATGAATTGGCACTCAGGTGGACTCTGCTGCCTCCCTTATCTACAGATAGAGAAGACATGTTGGGAACTATAACCTATCAATCTTAACATCAGGGTGCATGTGAGCCAAACGTTCATATTTCTGTCCATCCATTCCACTACTGAGGTTCAGGCAAAGTACAGTACTATGACAAACTGGTTAGTAACAGCTGTGAAGTACAAAATCTTCCAAACAAACAAATCATATATAAATACATGGCATATGTTGCTTTCTGTGCAGATTTTAGCTTGACACAGGAAAAAAAATATTCTTGGACCCAAAACTGATTTGTTTGTTTAAAGCAAATTAATTCTAAATTTTCAATCAAATTTTAACAGTCACAACAGGGACCAGAGCTTGGTAGGGAATAAGAGTCACTTGATGCATTCTGGGAAAGTTGCTGTTGAAAACTTGCTGTGTTATGAAGGCAAGGCTAAAAATTTAAAAACAAAGAAAAACTCCACTCCTAAAAACAAGCAAACAAAAAAGAATGAGGTAGAAATAATATAGAATTATTCTTTCCATTTGAAAAACTAGTCCTTCAGAAAATAAAAAATCCATAATGTTTGCTTAGTCAAGAAATATCAAGAAAAAGAAGGTTTGAATATTACCAGAGAAAAGAAACTGTGATAATTTTTATCCAAACTGTAAATTTGGTTAGTTAATCCCATTATAGGTTGTCATGCCTGAGGTCCTGGAATAAGAAACAAGAGAAGGTACTCTGAAAACATGCAGACAGGAAGGCAAAATATAAGCTTGTTCTGAGACATTTCCTTAAAGAAACGAAGATAGACTTGTTCCATGACTGATTAACAAGAGGGCTCTCTAATCATTGTCACAGTTACCCAGATAATCGTTAAGCTTGATGTTCACATCAAACCATGTTGTAGTGAGTGCTTGGAATTCCTTCACTAGATCAGAAAGGAACTTACGGTACCTTCTAAGTTAAACTTTTGCTACCCTTCTTGTCCAACAGAGTTCAGATTCATGTTGTGTGCCTTTCAGGAGATTGTGACCTGTCATACAGTTGCCAGATAACTTCCTTAGAACAAAAATACTGTCTATGTAGCAGTAAGGACAAATATTAGAGAGAAAATGAAAGTAAACAAGTTGCCCACATACCTCTCATAGCCCAAAATGATCATTCTTTTTGTCATTACCTTGAGAAAACTTTCACAGTTCAGAGCTCAAAGTTAATTTTTCTCTTTTGCTCTTCTCCCCAAAGTAGTGTACCTCTTAAATCCACAAAGAGGGATAGTTCCCTTCCACTTTGTTCTTTGACTTTGGCTTTCTTTCACCAAAACATATTTTATGGTCAGGCTGGAGAAGCTGGGACAATAATTACAGTTCTTAAGGTGAGCATTGGTCCTTTCCCATTCATTTACTGTTCATTGGTGGGTGCATATTTTGCACATATATTTTGGAAAAATATCTGTTCTTGACAGAAAAATTTTCCAGCATATGTGGTAAGGTGCTTTAATGTATAGTTACATTGCTGAAAAGTCAGCATCTTTACTTCTAATCTGAATTCATGTAACTTTGGGAGTCACATTTGGTCCCTGTACAATTTTTCTATGTTTCACTGGAATGCCCTCTACCATCACATTTCTGCTCCTTGTATAGTCATTCAGAAAAGTCAGAGGGCAAGTTCTCCTGTATCATTACCTTTAGTAAGCTAACCAAGCCAAAATTTTAAATTCTTTTGCTAGGAGACATATTTTTCAATTCAGTGATCATACTCATAGCTTTCCTTGGAAGCCTCTAGTTTCTAAAATCTTATCCTAGCAGGTTCTGTACATTCTGAAGCCCATATGTTAGAGAAAAATTACCTTTATTCAGACACAAGTGGATTGTTTGGATAACGAGATACATGCTTTTGCAGTACACCTCTGCAAAATTGTGTGGGAAATGAAGCCAGTTAAACATTTTATTCTGAATACCAGAGTCACTATGGAAGGAAAGAACATGGGTAGATTCCTCAGAAGCTTTTTGGAAACTGTGTACAAAAAGCAACTAAGCCAAACATGCTTATGTGGGAAAGATCCAAGAAGTTACAACATGATTTTAAGAGAGCCATTAGCCTGAAACATCAAAACAATATATTTGGATAATTTTCTATATATGGAGATGTTTCCGATTGACAGTTCCTGGTTAACTCCATGCACTGGTAATCACACTGCACAAAAACCACTGCCTGCATATGGAGATAACCAGAAACAGTTACAGAAACAACCTTAGTTTAGATGTGGGGCTGTGACCAGAGCTTTCACACTGCGCTTGATAGTGTTAATTAAGAAGGTTTGAATTTTCCAGCAGCTTTCTCCACCTTGGAGAATGACATTCCTCTGATTTGGCATCAAGTATATTTTGAAAAAGCTTGAGGAACTCACACATCTCTAAAAAAAACCCAAATAATAAAAATAAGAAACATATGGAAAAAGTCTAATGCATTATAAGTATCAGAAAGTGGGAGTCTTTGAAAAAAATAAGTTTATGCCTACCATGACCAAGTTGCTAGGAAAGCTTTTAATGGCTTACAACATAAAGGCTTTTAGCATAACAAATCAGAAAGATGGAACTTATTTACTGATTGAATTCTGTGGGAAAATACTGCAGAAATGTTATCCTTGGATGTGAAAGGTTAGTGTTTGTACAGAGTACCCAGAAAACCCGGAGGGAATTCCAGCACAGGGAATACAAGCCATCTTACTTATGATTTGGACTGAAAGAAACTCTGAAAAAGCACCCAGTGAATGATCAGGTCACTCTTGTCTGTGCTCCTAAACAGAAAAGCCAAACAAAAACCTCAGCATCAGTGACACTAAATAAATTCTTTCAAAGTAGTAACACCTGTTGCCTTTCATCTAACCATACTTCCCAGCAAACCATTACACTCAAAGCCCACAATTTTCCCAGTCTCAAACCCTCATCTCATTACAATTTATTCATACACATGGGGTTATGAACAAGTCCAGTTCATGAATAAGGAGAGGGAAATATTGAATAAGGCACCGGAATGAATTTGGGAATAGCTCAGATTGTGGCTCGTTGCTATATGCCCAGTGGGGCTCAGACCAGTATCTGAGCATCTATGTGCTTAGACCATCAAATGGTAGTTTAGCATCTTCTCATGACTCCCAAGACATTATTCACCGTTTTGCACTGAAGCCTACAGTTAGGCTTCAGAAATATTTTGATTGCTTTGTGCAGAGCATGAGCAGATTTGGGGTGCTGTCAAGGTCAGTCTTCCAGTGAAAGAGAATTAATGATGTGAGTCCATTACATTCCTAGGATTTTTTTCTTCACAATGTTTGACTGAAGTTATCTATGCACAGGTTAACTTCTCTTGAGATATCTTAGATTAAACAAGTGATCACACATCAAAACAATCTTCAAGCCACACAAAATCATACATGTGTCTCAAGTGTAATGTATCACTTACTTCAAGCAACAGACTCCCATGTGTGTCCACATGTCAGATAAAAGGCAACACAAACAACATCCCAGAGTAACATAGCACTAATACTACCCCTAGATGTTAGGTAAAATTTATCCTGTGCAACTTTACAAGTTTACTGAATGATAAGAAGAGCTTCTCCTGCAAGTGGCAGAATTTTTCTATTGAATATAAAAGGAGTTTAAAATTACTATTTTAGACTTAGACAATTAATTTTAAATATCTATGGTAATTAAGATAAATCTTAACCCCATATCATATCCTTCAAAGAAAAATGGTCATAGATTGTTCTCCTATACATGGTTAAAATAATCCCATCAGAATACAAAAACTTAGTTCCAAAAGGTGTTTTTAGGAATTAAATCAAAACCCAAATCTGAAATATCCACAGAGTTGCTAACATCAAAACCTTCTCATCACTATGGAAACAAATCCAGTGGGAAATGACTGCATATTTCTTTATGTACCAGTAATTTCTAACAACATAACTTCAACCAGTCCTCAGTTAGTGAAAACAGTGTTTGCAATATTTTTAATCTGATGTCACATTAAGAATGTCTGGTCAGTTTATTCAAGGAAATATCTGTCTGCATACAGATGAATATACTAAATATAGCATAGATTAACTTCATATAGATGTGACTAAGGATAAGCTATAAAGATACAAACACAGAGAGAGAACTTAACAAGCTTACTAAAATATCAATATAGTTGTTTAGAAAAAAAGTGCTGTCATACTCTCCCTAAAACAAAAGGCACAAAGCAGTGTCATACATGGCTAAAAAAGCTTCATGAAATATACGACCAGTCATAACCTGGAAGAGGTAACTGTGAATAAGTCCAGCCAAGAAATGCTGTAACAGAATTTGCCACTACAACACAAATCACAAGAAAACCAGAACTAAAGCAGTTCTGTGTAAATTTTAGAGGCTGTTGATATGTTACCATGATAATCTAATTCTTACTTCTCACTAAGTTCCTTCGTGTAAATGAGGATCTGAGCAATTTACAAAACCCACACACAAAATCACATGCAGTCTCCTCACTAATAGACTTACTTCAGCACCTTATCTATTTTTGTAACTTGAGTTAATTCCATATTTCATGTGAAATAATCTAATAATGCTTGACTATATCTTCTCTTCAAGGCATACCTAATCTTATATGTACCCATACTGACACTTGTTGCTACATCCAAATAACATACAATTCTGGAAAAGTATTAAATCCCAGGTCATATATTTGGTTGGTTGTTTTACTGTTCTTCTGCATTCTAATGACCCTCCTGTTTATTTTACTTGTTGATCTTTTTAAAAGTTACAGCATTACATTTTCTTCAAAAGTTGACTGGATCACGGCAGATGTACAATCACTTATTGACCAGTGAACAATATTACCATCCGCAGTTTCTAAGAGGTCACTTTTACTCTGTACCTAACAGAATAAGAAAGACCCATCACATCTGGAGAGATGCTGGAGCTGAGTAAGGCATCATATTCTGCTCCCAACACAACAACCAGCACAACTAAGAAAAGGTGATGAGTGACAGTAGTAGGTGACTCTCTTCTGAGAGGCACAGAGGAACCATCTGCCAACCTGATGCACTTTCTAGAGAGGTGTTCTGCTTACTGGGGGCTTGTACAAGGATGTCACTGAGAGACTGCCAAGCCTCGTACAGTCCACTGACTATTACTTGCTGCTGTTGTTTTACCTGGGCACCAGTGACACAGCCAGGAGCAGTCTGAGGAGTATCAAGAAGGCTTAAAGAGCCTTGAGAGTGGCAGTAAAGGACTCTGGAACACAGGTAGCTTTTTCATCAGTCTTCCCGGTCAAAGGGAAGGGGTTTGAAAGGAATCAACAATTGGTTATAAGACTAGTGTCACAGTCAGAGGTTTGGCTACTTAAACTATGGGACCTGCTTTGAGAAACCTGGGCTACTGGGGGCTGATGGGGTCAATCTGTCAGTAAAGGGGAAGAACATCTTCAGTCATAGGCTTGCCAAGCTGGTGAAGAGGAATTCAAACTAAAGTTTCTGGGGGAGGGGAATCTCAATCCATCACACTCCTACCAACTTAATGCCAGTGCCAGCAATAAATGCCCAGAGCCTGGAGAGGGGTCACAGGTTGGCAAGAGACCACCTGAAGAGCAGCACAAAGGAATCCTAGACAGTCAGTCAGCTTCATCAGGGGTCCAACTCAAATACCTCTGAGGAAATCCAAATAGTACGGAGAATAAATAAGAGGAGTTAGAGACGTGCACACGCCTGCAAGGCTATGATCCTATTGGCATCATAGAGTCATGGTGGGTTGTCTCCTATGACTGTAGTGTTGGAATGGAAGGACATGGTCTCTTTAGGAAGGACAGGCAGGGGAAACAAAGAGAGGGGGTCACCCTCTATGCCATTGACCAGCTGAAGCGCATGGAGCTCTGCCTGGGGATGGATGAGGAGCTGACTGAGAGTTTAGGGGTCAGGATTAACAGGAAGGCAGGGACAGGAGACATTACAGTGGGGCTCTGCTACAGGTCACCTGACCAGGAAGACCAAGCAGATAAAGCCCTTTACAGACAGATAGAAGCAGCTTCACGTTCACAAGCCCTGGTCGTCATGGAGGACTTCAACCACCTCGATATCTGTTAGAGAGACAACACAGCAGGAATTAAGAAAACCAGGAGGTTCCTGTAATGTGTTGATGATAATGTCCTTCCCTGAGTGATATAGGAAAAAAATAAAGAGAAGTGCTGTGCTGGACCTTGTTCTCACCAACAAGAAGGGGCTGTTGGGGAGTGTAAAGCTCAAGGGCAGCCATGGATACAGCGACCATTAAATGGTGGAGTTGAAGACCCTTAAGGCAGTGAAGAGGGTACACATCAAGCTTGCTAACCTGGACTACAACAGAGCAGACTTTGGCCTTTTTATGTATCTGCTTGGCAGAGTAACATGCGATAAATCCCTGGAGGAAAGAGGAGCCCAAGAAATCTGGTTGATATTCAAGGATCACCTTCAAACTCAGGAGTGATGAATCCCAGTAAAGAGGAACTCAGGTAAAAATGCCAGGAGGCTGCGTGGATGAACAAGAAGCTCCTGGAAAAACTCAAACATAAAAAACAAGCCTACAGAGGGTAGAAGCAAGGACAGGTAGCCTAGGAGGAATACAGAGAAATTGTCCTGAGTAACCAGAGATCAGGTTTGGAAGGCCAAAGCCCTGATAGAATTAAATATGGCCGGAGATTTCAAGAGTAACAAAAAAATCTTTTACAGGTATGTCAGTGATAAAAGGCAGGCTAGGGAAAATGTGGGTTGTCTCTGGAAGGAAAAGGACAACTTGGTCACCTGGGATAACAAGAAGGCTGAGGTATTCAACTAATTTTTTGCCTCAGTCTTCACCAGCAAGGGCTCCAGCCATGTCACCCAAGACACAAAAGGCAAAGGCAGGGACTGAGAGAATGAAGAACCATCTTCTACAGGAGAAGATCATATTCAAGACATCTAAGGAACTTGAAGGTGAACAACTCCATGAGACCCGATGAGATGTACCCGCCGGTCCTGAAGGAACTGACCCATGAAGTAGCTAAACCACTATCCATCATATTTGAGAAGTTATGGCAGGCCAGAGAGGTTCTCACTGACAGGAAAAGGAGTAATATAACCACCATTTTTAGAAAGACAGAAGAAGAGGACCCAGGGAACTACAGGGCAGTCAGTCTCACCTCTATGACCAGCAAGATCATGAAGCAAATCCTCCTGGAAACTATGCTAGGGCACATGGAAAATAAGGAGGTGACTGGTCACAACCAACATGGCCTCACTAAGGGCAAATCATGCCTGACAAATTTGATGGCCTTCTATAACAGGGTTACAGTGTTGGTGGATAAGGGAAGAACAATTTCCATCATCTACCTGGACTTCTGCAAAGCACTTAACACTGTCCCAAACAACATCCTTTCCTCTCAATTAGAGAGAGATGAATTTGATGGATGGACAACTCGGTGGATAAGGAATTGTCTGGATGATCACACTCAAAGAGTTGTGGTCAATGGCTCAGTGTCCAACTGGAGAGCAGTGATGAGTGGCATTCCTCAGGGGTTGGTATCGGGACCAGAGCTGTTTAACATACGTCTTTGTCGGAGACATGGACAGTGGGATTGAGTGTACCCTCAGCAAATTTGCCAACACCACCAAGCTGTGTGGTGCTGTTGATACACTGGAGGGAAGGGCTGCCCCATCCAGAGGGACCTTGACAGTCTTGAGAGGTGGACCCTTGTGAACCTCATAGAGTTCAACGAGGCCAAGATCAAGGTCCTGCACATGGGTCAAGGCAATCCTAAGCACAAATGCAGGCTGGGCGATGAGTGGATTGTGAGCAACCCTGTAGAGAAGAGCTTGGAAATATTAGTGGATGGAAAACTGACTGTGAGCCAGCAATGTACGCTCTCAGCCCAGAAAGCCAACCGTGTCCTGGGTTTCATCAAGATTAGTATGGCCAGCAGGTCAAGGGAGGGAATTCTTGCCCTCTACTCCTCTCTTATGAGACCCCATCTGGAATACTGTATCAAGCTCTGGTTCCCCCAGTATAAGAAGGACATGGAATTGCTCAAGCAATTCTGGAGGAGGCCACAGAGAGGATCAAGGGGTTGGAGTACCTGCCCTATGAGAACAGGCTGAGAGAGTTGGGGTTGTTCAGCCTAGAGGAGAGAAGGCTCCAGGGAGACATTATAGCTGCCTTCCAGTAGTTAAAGGGGGCCTACAGGAAAGATGAGACTGCACTCTTTATCAGGGAGTGTAGAGATAGGACAAGGGGTAATGGTTTTAAACTGAAAGAGAGTAGATTTAGATTAGATACAAGGCAGAAATTCTCTACTGTGAGGGTGGTGAGACACTGGCACAGGTTGCCCAGAGATGTTGTGTCTGCCCCCTCCCTGGAAGTGTTCAAGGCCATGTTGGATGGGGCTTTGAGCAGCCTGGTCTAGTGGAAGGTGTCCCTACCTGTGGCATGGGGATTGGAACTAGATGACCTTTAAGGTCTGTTTGAACCCAATCCATTCTATGATTCTATGAAGATAGATTCAGCATAAACTTTAGTTTTCTTTCATGGATCTGTGCTTGAAATATTTGTATACAAAATCACTGAAATTATACTGAAATAACACAGTTCAGATGGTTTATATTTTCTTCTTTTGTTTCATATTTGTGAATTATGAGATAGGCACCCTTAAATTTACAGCAGGAACATGGCTAATGCCTACTCTGTACTCAGCCAGCCACACTGTGGTATATAATACTGGAAAAAGTTTCTTGCTGACCTGAAGGGAAGCACAGACTCCTCCCTTCAAGCTCACATTTATTAATTAACTCATTGCAACCATAAGATATGGAGGGATGAGGGTTAGAAAATTAGAGATTTTCATAGAATTATAGACTAGTAAACTGACTACTGAATATTGACTCTGCAATTAAAATTATAAAATCAATATTTTCCTTAAAATAGCACAGAATTCAGCTGGCCACAACAGTATAGCTTGAATCAGTATTTCCCTGTCTGTCAATAAAGTGGCCTACTCTTAATACCTCACCATTTAACTGACAGTATGGCAGCGACTTTTTTCTTATTATGCTTCCAGCAGAAAAGTGTTACTGTGTAAAAAATTCTCCATATATTTGTCTAGATGAGTATTGGATTATTTTTAAATTATTTTAAGGTATATAACAAAGTGAGATTAATCACTAATTTAGTATTAGTCTTGAAGTTGTTACTTAAAAACTTCCCTGATAAATTGAAAAAATGGAAGAGAAAGAAACACGAAGATGAAAATTTGGAATAGAAAAATCTTGTGCAATGATGAGGAAAAAGAATATGACCAACTCATTAAATTAACCATAACACATGGTATGATGGCAAATATTCACCATGTATTTTCGAAGTAAATATTTGTATTCAGATGAAACTATTGCTATCAGCAAATAAACAATATAATAAATTAGTACAAATCCATAGCGTTAATTGCTAAAGATTTACATAAAATATACAGAAGTTATAAAAACTTAATAATAACAGGGTGAAGAAAAAGGAATTTGGACAATTTTCCAAAGGAAAATAGAATTGTAAGAAAACATTGCCGTATATAAAAAATGTACCTTGTAATTCATTAAAAAAAATATTGCAGAACAGTCTATTCTTAACTATATCCAGAAGTAGCTGCTGAGCATCTGTACCAATAACGTCCATTTCAATATGTACTTTCCTTGGGGACAGCAGAGTGTAGAAAAACAATGCTGTGAGAGCTACAATATCTTCCCATTGTAATGCTAAGGTTTGGCTTTTTGCTTGTTTTTAATAAAACCGCAGTAATTTCTTCCATTTTCTATGGGATCTCATAGACTCCTAGCAGCAGACACAGTATTAGCTCATACGTAATCTCAGGCTTGTCTAGGTTTTGAGGAAGAATTTCATAGATACAGAAGTATAAAAATCAGATTCTCTTTAAGAAAGTCATATTTAGAAGCTGGTATTTGACTAGATATAATAATTTAATTTGTTTGTATAGACTTATACATGCCTTCCCTGTACAGACTTTGAAGTGTTGATTCACAGATGAAACATCCATCAGTATTCACCTGAACCCACTTTCACAAGTTTGCCACTATCTTTTTTATCAACTGATGTCACATTCTCTAAAATGAATCCACCTGTCCAGGCCAGCTGGATCTTGCTCTGATAATTGAGAAATAAATGGAACAGGGAGGTACTCAGAGAATTTTCACTCTCCACAATTACCAGAAAGCATCTTCATGAGAAACTGGTGTTTAAAACAATCCACCTTCTAATTAAATTGCATTCATAATATATGCTTAGAAGCATAAAAACTCTGCTGGATTTTATAAAATAACTATGAAGCCCTGACAGACCTCTTTACAAGAGGAGAATGCAGAGTTATATAATTTCTAATTAAAGTTTTGTCCACATTAGAACGGAGTTATCCTGTTCATCAGAAAATGGTTGGCCTCAAACGTGACAGACAGTTTCTTGGACATGGTTCATGAAAAAGGAGGTCACATACAGGTCTGAAATTGCACTTACATGTCATGCAAATTTGCTATACTAGAAAAACTTTCTGCCAGTCTTCTAGGGATAACTTTTGCTCTCTATTAACAAGTATTTACTCCTAGGATGCAAGTTTTCTAACATAGGTAAAATGTTGCCTTTTATGTTCAAAACTGAGAAATGTTTTAATTTTAAAAAATAAATTGTTTCTTTAAAATATAAGTTAGCTACTTTAGTGTTCATGAGAACTGTCTGTGGTGTGTTGAACTTAGCTGCCTGACAGGCCACTACCCAGCCTCTCTCTCACTCCCTCTCCTCTACAAGATGGGTGGGAAAATAAGATCAAAAAGCTCATGAATTAAAACAAAAATAAGGAGATCACTTACCTTCAGCCCTCATGAGCAAAACAGACTCGACTTGAGGAAAAGTTTAATTTCTTGGCAATTAAAATAGATTTAGGTAGTGATGAAAAAAAAAAAAAAAAGAAAAAAAAAGAAAAAAAAAAAAAAAGAAAAAATATAAAATACAATCTTACAATCTCACCATCCACCCCTTTTTCCCAGGCTCAGCTTCACTCCTTCATTCCCAACTCCTCAACCTCCTCCCCAATCTTAATGGTGCAGTGTGGGACCTTGCACAGGCTGCAGTCTTTCAGGACAAACCTGCTCCACCACAGGCTCTCCATGGGCTGCAATTCCTTGGGAAGTATCCACCTGCCCCAGTGTGGGGTCTTCTCGACCATGGACCTCCACAGGTGCTGGGAAATACCTGCTCCACCATGTCTCCCATGGGATGCAGGGGAACATCTGTCCGGGTGCCTGGAGCACCTCCTCCCCCTCCTTCTGCTCTCACCTTGGTGCTCGCAGAGCTGTTTCTCTCACATTTTTTTCCTCACTCCTCACTTTCATGCAGCATGTTTTGCCTTTTCTTAAATACTCTCCCCCCGAGGCACCCCCAGGGTGTCTGTGGGGCCGAGCCGTGCCCTGCGGTGGGTGGGTCGGAGCCGGCTGGAACCGGCCGTGTCTGGCGCGGGGCAGCCCCGGCCTCCCCTCACAGAGGCCCCGCAGCCCTGCTGACAGCCCCCGGGCACCTGCACCCTGTACGATATTACTTAATAGAGAAAACTGTAATTAGTCCACACAGTGTGTGTGCTGCCAGTGGCTGTAATGGAAGCATTTTATCCTTAACCATCATCATTCTTCCAGCTGAGCCCAGCGCTCACAAAATTTGAGAGACAATATTTTTCACCACCATTTATTTAGCCTTTAGCCTTTCAATTGATAAGACCAACAGGGATGTCAAATACTAACTGTGGCTATTTCAGAAATGTCATGCTGGGACAGGACCAGATGCTTCCACGGAATCCCACAGACACCCATCAGGGAGTAACAAGGCTCGCTGTGGCCATCCTGCCCCCATTTCAGTCATGGAGTGGATGCGTTCGGCCGCTTCTACGTGCCGATCCACTGAGTCATCCAGTGAACCCGGCCTCACTATTTTAAGACTCCATTGAGCATACGATGTGTCCATAAATAGAAACATGTCTGAAGACAAATAAATACGAAATAAATTGCTCATTTTAGCTCGTTGCAAAAACTGTACAAAATAACTGTCCTTCCGACATGAAAGTCAAGGCAGTTTTTTGCCATTTTTAGCTAGAAGTTCATCTGTTTCTTTTGAATTAAGGAATATTTCTGTAGTTCGAAAGCTCTGTAATCTGAATAAATTAGAATCTATTTTGTTGCTTTCCAGTATCGTAACAACTTTCCTCTTCTTTATTGATTCCAAATCATTTCCATTTTAATTCAGAATGGAAATTTCTGTCCAGCTGATAATATTTAAGTTTTCAATTTCTGTAAAAATTAGCCATCCTGTTTGGTTTCTGATGGTAGAAACTGATGAAGTATGCAGTCAGAGATTACACCTGCTGGTGTTGGCTTACTTGAGGCTTCAATCTCTGCTTTATCCCATATCAAATAGCTGTTTATAACACCACATGAGCATGGCTCTAGCTGGAGATGACTGGGGCACAATGGTGTTCAGGACAGATATCTGACCTGCTGAGACCTCCATGAGTATTTTGGGAAAACGTACCTTGGTGCAGTTTAAAGATTTATCTCTTTATACAATGTAAAAACAGTTTCAGGCCTTGAAAAACATGGAGAAATTGTTGTTTTATGGCAAAAAAACTGTAAGCTTTGGAAGGGTTGAAGTGTTTGAATATTCAATTGCAAAGCTCTCACAGTTCCATTCTGTAGGTGTGGCAGTTTATGAAAGCTGAAGCTCTTTTCCACAAAAAGAAGCAGAAGGATGGTACTCAAATTTAAAAGAAAGTAGTACAATTTATGACAGGCAAAATGCAAGATGCGACATTACAGGGAATTTGAAAGGCAGTACTAGAAGTCATACAAGCAAATATTGATAGAATAACAGAAGTGAAAGCTCTAAAGTAATTCTATATTTTCTTGGCCCAAATGAGCAAGTCAAACAGTTAGAAATCCATCAGAAAAATCCTTGTCTTTGTTTCCCAAGGTATTTGTTCACTCTACACCTATTAGCAGCCCAGAGTTGTCTAATTATCTTAATGTGTCATCTTGATGAGGACTATGCAAGGAAACATACATGTTCTTCTTGTATGCTTGCATGGGGTCTGATAAGAACTCTGTATGTTTACATTAATCACAGTTTTTAACATATGGAAGATTAGATGCCCAGGCTTTGGCATCCTGCTTCCAGTCAGAAGAGCTCTTTTACTTCTGAACAGGTTAATAGCTTTTTAAAGTTAGATGAAGTACTAGGTATTTCAGTAAGAAGCTTTGTTTGCAGTCTGCCCAGGAGATGATTCACTCTAGCCCAGGGACAACAGCACTGTCAACATCAGGTAAGGGCCATCCATAACCCTTTGGGAGAAGTATTAGAATTAGAAAGGCATAATGAATTTGTGAATCACACAAAAACCTTGGGGAAGAGATCTGAATCTGAACAAAGCAGAAAAAAACAAGGAAATGGCACAAAAGGAACTAATGATTTTCTATCATGTTTCTCTTCACTGAAAGTGATACTCAGGATGGAGGCTAATCTTTTGACATAAAGTTAACGTCCCACTGAACACAGAAGAACCCAAAGAGACAGATAAGGAACTAAACTGGATGGTCACATCCAGAGAGTAGTCATCAGTGTCTTCATGTCAAGATGTAGATGTCCTTCAGGGGTCTGTCCTGGGACCAGTACTGTGTAATAAATTCATCAGTGACATAGACAGTGGGATCAAGCACACCCTCAGGAAATTTGCAGATGACACCAAGCTGAGTGATGCAGTTGACATGCCTGAGAGACAGGGTGCCATTCAGAGGGACCTGGACAAGATCGAGAAGTGGGCCCATGCGAACCTCATGAAGGTTCAAAAAGGCCAAGTGCAAGGTCCTGCACCTGGGACAGGGCAACCCCTGGTATCAATAGAAGCTGGGGATGAAGGGATTGGGAACAGCCCTGCAGAGAAGGGCTTGGAGTATTAGTGGATGGAAAACAGACTATGAGCCAGAAATGTGCACTTGCAGCCCAGAAAGCCAATCATGTCCTGGGCTGCATCAAGAGAAATGTGGCCAGCAGGTCAAGGGAGGTGATTGTGCCCCTCTACTCTGCTCTCACGAGACCCCACCTGAAGTACTGTGATCAGCTCTGGAGTCTTCAATACAAGAACGACACAGACCTGTTTTAGTGGGTTCAGAGGAGGGCCACAAAGATGATCAGAGAGATGGAACACCTTTCCTGTGAGGAAAGGCTGAGACTTGGAGTTGTTTAGCCTAGAGAAGAGAAGGATCTGGGAACACTTTGTTTCATCCTTTCAATACTTAAAGGGAGCTTATAAGAAAGATGATGACACACTTCTTAATAGGGCCTGTAGCGATAGGACACAAGATTGATGGCTTTAAATTAAAAGAGGGTAGATCTAGACTAGATATAAAGAAGAAATTTTTTATGATAAGGGTGGTGAAACACTGAAACAGGCTGTCCAAAGTGGTGGTAGATGCCGCATCCCTGGAAGTATTCAAGGTCAGGTTGGACAGGGCTCTGAGCAACCTGATGTAGATGAAGAAGTCCCTGCTCATTGCAGGGGGGTTGGACTAGATGCCCATTAGAGGTTTCTTCCAACCCAAACCATTCTATGATTTTGTTTCTGAATGATTAATTAATATTACAGCAAAGAACATCCATGGCAAAACATGCCAGCTTTGATCTGATAGTTTTGAAATAATTTAATAGTTAAATAGTTAAGCTGCTTAGTTATAAAAATCAGTGACAACCTTAGTTATAAAGATCAGTGACAACCTTTAATGTACCACCAAAAAATGAACACGGTGGATCTGAACGTGAAGCCTGAAGATGTAATTGGAGTGAGAATTATAAATCACTTTGTTAAAATCATATGAGTTTGTAATGGGCAATAATGGTTGTAATATTTCAGCTAAACAGCCAGTAAAGGGTATCTAATTAATTTGGACTTCAGAAAGCATTTCAAACAATCCACTAAACAAGCAATTATGGAACTAAGTAGCCACAGGGTAAGAGATAATGAACCTCCAAGGTGAGAAACTGGTTAAGTTCTGAAAACAAGATATACTAGAACATGATCCACAGACTTAGGTGCCTTAAATAGCCTTTTTATATAGACCCACAAAGTTCCTTTTCATCATACAAAAAAGAAAGAAGGGGAAAAACTATATAATCAAGAATTTAAGATTTATCCACAATATTATAAAACTAGGCCAGTAAGCTGCAAACTGTCAAAGAAATTTTGTTTCTGAGGAAGTGAACCTTGCTAAAACCAGATTCCACTCTTTGTACAACCTCTTATAGACTCTCTAAGTAACTACTTGGGCAAAAACAAAATATTTGAACACTGACATGGGAAACCAATCCACACGAAAGAGTGTGACAACAGTGTCTTAAACAATGTCATGCCTTAACGAGGAAGTCTGACTTAGTCACTTCAAACAAATTAACGAATAATATTACAGTGGAGTTGTAAGGGGATGTACATGATAAAAATAATAAGAGTCATGGAAAACCCTCTATTAGAGGAGAGACTGAAAGACTGGAAGAGACATAAAATAATGTTTAATAAGGTATTCTGGTTTTACTTACATGAGCATACTGGAGGGTGTAATTGCATGGAAAGGAACACAAGAAAGTAGTTGTTTACAAACTGTGTAAATAACCTATGTAAGGAACTGCCACATGATATGTAACAGTATAACAATATTAAAAGCATGTTTCAGTCACCACAGATAAAATCACTTATAAGAGGAACAGCTATTGTGCTTCAGGGTATAATCAAACCAGGAAACAATGGGACTAGAAAGAAAGTTGGTGTTGGAGAAATAATACTTATGTCTGCTAAGTATATCTGGGCTTCCTGCTTCACACATTCATAAGGTCTTGTGATATAATGTTGTATGTTCTCTCACATCGTAAGCCAAAAACACTGTGTCTGGCTAGGTTTATTGCTTGCTCTGTTCCCAAGTGAAACATTTCTTTTTGTAACTCTTCAGTTTCCTACATTATTTTAGCAGCTCATGAGGGCCCTGGAGATCCTACATCCTGCATCTCAGAACACCATCAGAGCTGTACAAAATTGGTCACCCTTATAGAAATTATCTGACTTCACAGGATTACCTTTTTTTTCCATTTTTTTTTCTAGTTCAATATGTCATTACTTTTATTTAGCACTATAAATCTGTCAGTCATGTAATCTCTAATGTATTTTAGCTCTCTGAGCTGTTTTGGGCATTTGAGAGTTTCTGGAGAACTCAGGACAGCTTTCCACATGCATTCTGCCTGTTACACAGCCCTGTGCCATTTGAAGATTATCATCCCAGCTGGCCAGGACTGGATGTCGCAGTGAAGTTGAAATCTGAGTACCCCCCAGACCCATCTAGAACCACCTAGCTGGGCTTCTGATATTGAATGCATTAGGATAGAGACATTACAAACTGCGAATGGCAAAGAAGAGACAATGTCTGAATCCTTTCATATTAGACTATGTCCGAACTGGAACCTCTTTTTTCCCTTTTCTCTTCCCCACAAGTATGAAAGATCTTGACCTGTAGATAGTGACAAAAAAGCTTTCTTGGTGCTGGTACTGGACTGACCTCAGGTTGATTACTCAAGAATGGGCACATAAGGTGTCTGGAGTCTGGGCAGGCCATAATTAGGGGACTAAAGAAACTGTAAAGCTTTAGAGCTCTTTGGTCTTCTCTTGCTCACAATTAGCTGAGAAGTTACTGTGTGATAACAACTTATTTTTTAATGTGTTTTGTACATGGAGGTGCTGGTTATTTTTGGATCCCAACAAGAAAACCACACAGACTCTCAAGAAAGACAACTATTTTAACAACATCTCAGAAAAAAAATATACTAAGTTATAAAATCTTATGCCTACTCTGATTCTGGAAATACTGTGATGATGCAGTATCTGATGGACCTCTGGTTAGGGCATGACACATATCCTGTCCATGGTGAGGTTTACCAGCTTTACAGTCTTTATTGGGTTTTCTTACAAGTAAACAACTCTATTCATCATTTCTGCTGTTGAGCAAACGGATGTTTATATGAAAACATCTTGCTTCACTTCAAGATAAAGACAAGGACATGCTGGTGATGTCTCCACTGCTGATCTTACATCAAGGGATTTGTGCAGTGCAGCACAGTCCTAAAGGTCAAATAATATATGCAGTAAAGAACACACCTGCACCTACTCAGGTCAGCTGCTGTGTGGATCAATAACTCCTCGTCATACAACAGTCTTTGGTTAGGATCACTACAGAAGGCACAGTACCTGGGACTGAAAATCTAAGCAGTCACTTTACCTTCTTGGAAATCCATTATAGGATTATAGAACTCACAGGACTTGGGCATCTATCTATCTATCTATCTATCTATCTATCTATCTATCTATCTATCTATCTATCTATCTATCTATCTATCTATCTATCTATCTATCTATCTATCTATCTATCTATCTATCTATCTATCTATCTATCTGTCTATCCATTTGGGTTCGTTCATCAGAAAGAGGCATTTTATTTTGAAGTCTGAAGAAGAGCTACATCTTTTTTTTTATTACCCAATCCCCAGCTGACACTCTCTTTCCACCGTGAAACATACAGCTTTTCTGTAAATTCACACTATTTTATAACTTTCCTACCATTTTCAGTGTGATATCTGAAATTATAGGCATATCCAGGTAGAATACCATGGCGATGATACTTCTCTGCTGAGGTCTTCTGGGCAATTTTTCCAACAGTGCTGGAAAATGATTCAGGGCTTTATCCAGTCAGGTCTTGGAAAACTCCAAGGATGGAAGCAGCAAGTCCTAAGGAGACAGGGATAGTTCCTTCCCTTAATCAGCTGGTTGTGTTCCTGCTAATACTGCACAGGGTGCTCTTGTCTATCACTGCTTCTGGGGCTCACTGCTGGCTCAGGCTCAGCTCGCTGCCCACCAGGACCCCCAGGACCTCTTCAGCAGAGCTGCCCCCAAGGCAGGCAGGCCCTGGATGGGATCACTGCAAGGGGACTCATTTCATTTGAAGTACTGATCTGAAGAGTTGTTAACAATTTACTGACTCACCATAATAGCATTATCCATGACACTGAAGCACACAAAAGTTAATCTGTCTCCCCACAGTTACACCAGCCTGTGAATGCATATCTTAGTAGTTGCCTCAAAATACATGGTGATAAATGTATTCCTACTTCAGCCCAACCTTTTCCAAAGGATTTCAGATCAATTTACTACTGCATCCAGTGTTACTTTAATAGCTAACATTCTTCAATAAGTCTGGCATCCTACGCTGAGGTACACATTTTTACCACTCACTGTCAGGCAAGACATCTATGTCCTTTAATGTTACACTCTATCATTAAAATGAATCCACAAAGTATTTTTTTCTTGTGTTTTTTTTTCTTTCACTTGCCATGGCAACTTCTCCTTCAATCCACCCTTCAGTCAAATTCTGCCACACACAGTACTGTCAGTATTACTATTAACCATGAAGCCTTGCTTGGTGTGAATTACTTATCTTCTGAAAAAATTTCTTTATACATAACTTTGCCTTGTATACGGCACTATAACTGAAGATCCTTCCAACTGAGCATTTGCTAATGACACTCTGAATGTTGTCTCAATTAATACATTTGCCTGTTTACCAGATGTTTTCACACTTGTTTTTCCTGATGTCTCTACTTGATTACAGCTCTCATTTCATTAGTAAGGATTGCCTTTGCACCTGGTGTTCTTTTAACTATTGTGGATTGTTACCAGGTATGTAGAAGAGATCACATCTTTCAGCTGAATTGCCAACTGATACTTTTTGAGGAAAATCTGTAAACCGCTTTACAATTCTCATTTATAGTTAAGAAATTTTGGGAAGTTATTGTAAGTATTCTCTGAACTTATTTCTTCAAGAACAGATCATTTCAATCTCTAGTTGTCAAGTTGCTTCATTTTTTGTCCATCCAGGGATTTAATTTATTTTGCTTTGGTAATTTATTTTACTTCATGGTGGTAATATCTTGTTTCTTTATAAACAGATTGCACGATGTTTACTCAAAATGGCCTTAGGCATTTTCATTTTTCCTGGTTTTATTTATTTTATTTTTTTACTATTGCTCCATTTCTATGCCACAGGCAAAATTAAATTTTTCCAAAAAAGGCTCTTTGTATAAACTTAAATCTTTTAAAAATGGTTTTAGGTCAGCTCTATTACTCTCATAGTGCATATGAGAAAAAAAAATGTGGAAAAGTATAACAGGAACAACTGAGACTGATATTTTGGAACTAAATATGGACTCTGTATGCTGTGATGGAAACCTAAACATTTCAAAGGATCCACTGGATATGCTAGAAAATCTGGTTCAGTTATTCTGGTTTCTTGGGCTTTTTTTTTTTTTTTTAATGGAGATGTATGGCTTTATGTTCAAAATAATAAAAACGTAGGATTCACCTAAACAATGAGAGATCATGTCTCTACTCAGTTTAGGTGTTCCAAACTTGAACTGGTTTCCTGAATCACACGTATATTTCTGGCTTTCAATAACCCCTGCTTGGTTCTGTTTTCATTTAGAAATCCCAGTCTAATAAAAATTATCTTGCCTTCTTGTGATCGCCAAGCCACCTGTGATCCTGTGATCTTCTAAAGAAGGACTTGCCAGGTTTGAAATTTTCCATGGCTGTTTGTCTAAGGCTTCCATTTTCAATAAGCTTCACCAATTCAGGTTCCATAATCCTTGCTCTATGGTGTTCTTCTGCCACTTGTGATCATCCTACCTCTTGTAGTCTGAAAAATTATAACACTGTTCTCATTAACAAGTCTCACACTGCCTTTCCATTTAGCTTTTTATAAGGTGTGTAGTTTATGAGAAGTAAGTCTGGGTTGATGATCCAGATAGAGAAACCTGAGCATTCTTTTTTTAAACTTTGTAGAAACAGGCTCAGACTGTTCCTGCAGCAGGTAATAGTAAATGCAATTACTATAGCTTACAGTTGCTTGACACACCTTGCGTTGCACAAGGATAGTCAGTGCTAAAACAGCCTGCTCATCTCAGGCAACAAATTCTCAGTCTCCACCATTCTGTGGCTTGTTCAGCTGCATATCTCTAAATGTCCTGGAACTCACTGGAGCTTCCAGATTCATTACATTCTTAATCACAAACTCAGATATTTAAGTAGTACTTTGTTTATACTGGGAATCTTTCTTTTTTTTTTTTTTTTTTTTTTTTTAAGACAAGTTTCTCATGGACTGTGACTGCCATGGTCCATAGCTACAAGCCAGCCCCCCTGCTAGCTATCACACTGCAATACTTGACTCAGTGCTGTCCTTCTCTTCTTAAAGGAACCACTGCCAGTCCTCATGTACGTATCACTATTAAAGGAGAAGTCAATATATTGATTGTCTCATTAAGAATTAACATCAAGAAGTTCTTTGCAACCACTTTCTGGGATCGGTCCACTTTGACCTGCTGAAAACATTTTCCCCAAAACCTTTGTCAGTATGAGATATGTTTGTGGTGGTTTTAGGAACAATTATCTGTGTAAGTGTTAACCTCAGTTTATGTGTGCCAAACAGAAGTAATCTTAATTTATACTAACGATGATAAAAGGACAGTTGAGTCTGTATATAGGCATTTCATCATGTATCAAATACACATATATTGTGTATATACAATGCAATTTCACTCTGGTGAAGGCAAGGGCAGAACCATATTTGTTTCTTGTTTCACCAGCACCAGAATTTCAATAAAAATACCTCTCACAGTGCCAGATGAAGAAGAATTTGCATTTAACAAGACAGAAATAATATAGGGATAACCTTTCAGGATGTGAGTTACGATGTGTTTGTTAACTAACAAAATTGTCTCCATATCATGTCTTCATATCAGAGGAAAATTAATACGTTTGCTGAAAAACTTCCTCTCATTTACAAAGTTTCCAGCTTTCTGAACTGAACACAGAGGCTGAGCCATATGTAGCTGTATACAGGTGCAATAGGTCCAAGTGTGGGCAAACAAAGTATCTTCAAAGAAGCAGCTATACCCTGTGTTACATCCTTACCCGAAGTGTGGGATGTAATTGCTGCCAACTCTCAAATATGAGATATCTTTAAAAACTGTACCACCATTTCTAGCAGCTTAGGAGATAATTCTTTATGTATTTTCTATACAAAGAAATGGTGTTTGATGTCCATCCATCTGTGAACAGTTCCATCAGGGCTATTTTGGGAGTATGGTCGATGCTGATTTGTGAAGTGCCTGTGTGTTTATCTCCCCATCCAAATGTTGGACTTTTCTCCAGAGACTTTACAGTCTAGGAAGGACACAGAGAAATTAAAGATTCCCTGATAGACCCAAAGGAAAAAAAATATCACAGGTACCAGTAATCCTCTGAGATTGCCATACATGCTATTAATTTTAGACAAATAAAATATGCAAGATGGGAAACCACCTGGTACAGTCTCGGAAGTCACTGAGGTTTTGACTTTCTCAAATACTCCTGCCTTCTATCATCATTTCTGTTTATGTACACAACTGTGACTTGCATTCCTGTCCCTCTCCAAAACATGACTACAAATCAACAGTTATCCAGTAAAATTACTCCAGTTCTTCTCCTAATGATATGCCCACCTTCTCCTTCTCTGTTCTTGGTTTTGACCTACTTTTAACTCTGTCCCAATGATGTGATTCTAGACCCTGCTTTTTTCTCTTCACTTTTACTGTTTCTTTCCTCCACCCAGTCATCCTTACCTCAAATGTCTTTGCTTTTCCTTTTGCCTGAGGGAAGCCCTGTTCTAGATCCTATGTATTAAGCTCAATCTTATCCCTTCTATATTGTTTGTCAGTGGTATTGAGCTGGTTCCCGACACTTTCTAGACAAATTTTTGAGGCTGAACTGAGAGAAGGAGCTCAGGGAAAGGGTTTAGAGATAAAATGAAATCTTTTATTTTTTATTTGTTTATTTCCTCTGTTCTGCTTCAGAAATAAAATGGAAAGAGTCAAAAAGTGGAAATACGTTTCCTAAGTTTGAGGTCAACAATATGCTATAAAAAATATGCAAGTGGTATACAGAAGATTCTTGTATTTTGATCCTTTTTTGAAAATTACCTGAATGAATGTTTCATAAAAATGAAACAGTGAACAAGACAGGTGTTATTATCATCAGTTATTAGTTTACCATGGAGTAAAAAAACCAGCAACGTCAGCATGTGGAAGCTGTAAAAAAGTATCCACAATAGAGGTCAATTTAGGGAGATGTATAAGTTGGAAAAAAGACTCTAGGTCTAAACCCAAGGCTGAAAGGAATGTGCTAGTCCCACACAAAGGAGTTCAGGCTCCTCCCTAAACAGATGTAGAGCCAGACCATTGCAAACCAAGGACAAAACCCCATTTCCCTAAGTGACACTGAGTACCTAGAGCTCAGGGCTTATGTCCTGTTTAACACCAGTTGGGAAAGATGCATGGTCACTGAATTTCTCTTCTTATTAGCTAGCAGACTAGAAACACTATACATTATCGTCCCTGTAGATCTCATTGAACCACATAGATTTGAGGTAGCCACATATATATTTAAAGTTTTTTGGACAGTCATCCCAAAATTAAGTTTTCTCATGAGTGTCAAGGGTGGGGACTGTGGCATCTAACTGTAGGACTGACAACTGGCTTCCTTGAGGACCAGCTATGTACAGTACCCTCTACCTTGTAGGTACCTGAATTTCTTAGTAGATGTGTTCCTTAACCAACTACCTGAAAATATTTTTTAAGTATATTTGTTTTCTTTTTTCTTCTTTTTTTTTTTTTTTTTAGCAGATGTTTTCAACTTTTTTCCTTATTTTTTCTAAACATTTTGTGTTTTCCTGATGACGGAACAGTAAAAACCTCACATGGATGACTATAAGAGTATACTATGGACTGTTCAACTTGAAACAAACTAGGAATTTCAAGATTTCAGAGTTAACTTTTAATATGGCAGAGTAATCACAATAAGGACATAGCTGGGGGCTCTCTAACTCCAGATGTTGTAGTGGAAAGATACTTAGTCATGGTAAGAGGTCAGATCTAAGTTATTATGCTAGTTAAATTAGAAAGACACCTGTATTACTGGAATGTATCTCAAAACATTGATACACTATTGAATGTGACCAGAAGTTGCTTAATGGGGACAAGTAAATCATGGTGTGATAGAACAATCCAGTGGAAAGGGTACAGGGGTGAACTAAGAAGACTCGGGTTCCCTCTTTAAGTATATCCCTTAAGCTATTATTCAGTCTCAAGCAAATTTGCTAGTTATTATCAATATAATAGAATGATATACAAAAAAATTATGTATAAAGAGGGGACTTGTGATTCGGAGCTTGTAGGTAAGGTGATGGAACCAACTACACACTGTGTTGTGTACAGTATTTGTATAAATGTTGCAAGAACAGTAAGAAATAAAAGGAGCTCTGTCTGCTTAGTTTACCAAAACAGAGGTCAAGATGAGGTTTTGATTTTGGAGGTTTGTTTTGGTACTTTGCCACATCCCAACTGAGGGAGCTGGAGAATTCCGTGTGGTGGGAAAACAAATTCTTAAGTTAGTTCTGCCACCAAAAAAAGTGTAACTCTTTCTTTAGTTAGAAACATGTTTTTCTCCTTAATTTCTTTGTCACATATTAGTGGTTATGCCTTGTGACAGACAAGCTGTGAGGTAATGCCACAGGCAGACCACAGCAACATTCCAGCTGTTGCTGAAATCTAGGAACAGCTGAAATTATTCCTCTCAATCTTTTTCCCATTACATGGGACTACAGAGTAGCTTAAATTCCTGGTGTAGATATATATTTTTTTTCTTTAAACTACAGATGCTACGTAAATGTAAAAATATTAGCAGCTGTATTGATAATTGTCTTGGTAAATTAAGATGTTACTTCATGTTTAGAAGTTTTGCATAATGAAAGGAAAAGTTATTTCCGAGCAAGAAACCCAGAAGTTGTGGGGTTTTCCCCAGGAAACAGTCATTAAGCATTATAAGCTATGGAAGCTGCACTGGACTGCTACAACTTCTCAAATATGATGGATAGTGGCTTAGCCACTTCATCCATCAGGTCCCTCAGGACCCGTGGATGCATCTCATCAGGTCTCATGGACTGTGCACCTTCAAGATCCTTAGATGATATTGAATGTAATCTTCCCCTACAGTGGACAGTTTTACATTCTCCCAGTCCCTGCCTTTGCCTTTGGTGTCTTAGGCAATGTGGCTGCAGCACTTGCTGATCCTTGACTGTTTAATGCTCTGCAGACACTGTATGCTGGCAGATTGAGAATAATGTTAAAGCGGGTTAGCCTAATACAGTACATCTCTATGGTTGCACTGCCATGGATTGCCAGGGAAACATCAGCAAGTGACAATTCAAAAGTTATAAAGTGTCTGTCTCTTGGATTGCAGTTTATAACACAATTGAGCATGCTCAGAGTTACTGTAGATGTCATGCTATGCAAGGTCAACATGTAAAATATAAAGTATAGAAAATCGCACCAAAATTCTTTGAGGGTTGGGAGGTCTGCAGAAAAAAATTTTGAGTATAGGAGATAGGAAACTTAAGAAAACTTTCCACACTCTGCTTGTTACTCCTTAATCCTCACTCCTTATTACTGTTATGCCAATGAGAATAATGTCTATTTACTAGTGTATAATAACTAATAGCATTAAATCTTGTGAGTTCCCAAATACTTAAAATATAAAGTGTGGGGCTTCCCTGTAACTAGATCTTGCAGCGCAGCTTTGGATATCATGATAATTCAGTGTTGATAGTCACATGAACATTTGAGAGAAAACTTCTTTCCCACCACCTTGTAGACTTTGTTATTAGGATATAATCTTCTACAAATACAGACCTAATCTATATTTGACAGAACATGTGAGGTACAATACATAGACTTTAGACTTGACACTAAGCACAAGACCAAAGAGAGTAACTCCACTCTCTGTGTCCAGCACCAGTGCATTTTTTTCCCCATTATGGTTTCAATTTAACAATTTCAAGAGGTTTTATAGGTTAAAAAACACTTTCCAGACTCATTTCTGGGTTCTGAGTATTAGCTTTGATACTTGTTATTCTTCAGACCAGGCTGTACATCTGCTTCCTGCTCTCCCCTGCAATCTCCCTTGCTGAGACAACTCCTGCCCTTGCTGAGGAGAGTTGATTTGCTGAGATGACATTTACTCCTCCCTTTTCACATTCCTTACCCCACCTTACAGTCTGAAGTGGCCGTCCCATGAAGCACCCCTGTTACTGCCAGGGAAGAAGTTGTCTCCCACCTTGCAGGCAGTTCCCAGTGCAACCCAGTGTTCAGCAGGCAGAACAAAATAAACAACCAGCCTTCCTCTCTACAGCCTCGCCCACTCTTTTTGAAGGAAAATAATGTATGGTAACTGTGAATAAACCCATTAAAAAGTTGCACAGTCCACCCCAAATATCAAAGACCTTTTTGTGATTTTTGATCTTTATGTCACAGAAGTTTAAGATGCACAGTCATCCTTGCAGGACTTATAAATAATACAGGCATCACTGACTCTCTCATGAACATTTTGCCATTGTGTTTTTAAAAACTGATCCATCCCCATGTAATTTTGATGAGAGTTGTATCACACCCTTAGTCTTTTCCTCTTTTATGTACCGTTGTGACTGCATTTCCAGGAAATCTGAGATGGGTAATTTTCACAAAAGATTTGTATCAGGCATGTTCCTTGTGGGGTCCTAAGGTCTTCATGAGCAATCAGCAGCATGTCAGACCCATCTGTGAGAACAGCATTGTTAGATGCAAAGTGGGATTTTCAAAATACCTAAGGGACTCTGACTTCTATCGGGTTAGAGAAGCCTGTCCTACATTACAAGAAAAAGGCCTTTTGTTTTATACTGCTCTTCCAGTTCTGATTTTTTTTCTCTTTCATGATCCCTGATCCTATTCCCACATTACCTTTCTCCATGAAATGGTCTTTCAGATTCCACTTCCTGATTGAAAGGGGAGAAAGGCAAAGACAAGAATTAGAAAATAACGACACTAGCCTTCTTACGAGCAGCGTACAAACACCAGTTAAAACCATCTTGTGAACATGAGTGAACAAGTATATATGGTCCCAGTCAACCGACATTACCATCAGTGGAAAGGTTGGTATTGTCTTCAGTGGAAAATAGATTAGGAACTCTGTATGCTTGTAAGCTCACATATCTATGTGGCACTCAGGGACATAGTTCAGTGGTGGGCTCGCTAGCATTAGCTTTATGGTTGGACTTGATTATTTTAAGGGTCATTTTCAACCTAAATGATTCTATGATTCTATATTTCCACATTGTTTTCAAAGTCAGGCACAGAAACACAAATAATCACATAAGCTTATTATATGACAACCAAACCTTACACATAAGCATTTTCTTAAGATTTGAAACACTGAATTTGCATACACAGTGTGTCTGGATATTCACAGTATCCCACTACTTTCACGTTTTGCTATCCTGGAAGGAGATGTATCTTAACTCTTCTGGGCATTCAAAATACAGCTTTGTGCCTAAAAAGCGGCAGCTTGGACCATCTTAATGCTTAATGGAATAAAGGTGGTGAAACACCATACCTGTATCTAGAACATATAAGGTTACAGTCTCATTAAGCTTAGAAATCACTTTGTACATAACCCAGTTGAGAATCTAACCTTCAGACAGATGATACTCCAGACCTTATTCTTTTTTCCTGGTGTGTATTAAAATGAGACACCTCTGCAAGCCCCCTCGGGATGCAGAACACATCCAGAGTGGAAGCGCTGGTAGTCACAAGGTAACCTCTTGATAGTAACAGCTGTATTATAACACTCAGTGTTCTTCCAGCTTATATGCTAGTATTGTAAAATGCTTGTCCAGACGATGTGTTTTTAGAGCAAATTGCTAATGAGAAATAATAAAATGCTGAAATTTCTTCCTTCCTTCCGCAATTTCTTATTTAAGGCACCAAACTCCCAACATTAACTTATTCCCTTCAGAGTCATAGGACAGACTCTGGCTTACTAACTTCCTGCCTAATGGATCTTTCTACACAAATTGGGCTTATGGGGGTTTATTTTTCCCTGAAGAGAAGATAGCTGGATTATGCTTTTTTTTGTTGTTCTTTATCTATTATTTACATAGCAAAAACATTCCTTTTTTTTTTTTTTCTTGCCGAAAATGTGCAGTTATTCCTGGCACCAATAAAAAGGGTTTTGTTAGTGTAATAAATGACCAATTACTGTATTTTTTTTTCTGAATTGATATATTACAGAAATACTTGTTGAATATACAGCAAGTCCAATTTTGACTGGCATAATTAATATAGGAGTTGAGACACTGCATTCCAAAATAGAAAATACTTTTATGGGTGTGCCCAAGGTTTGGAGATATCCAAGTATATTTTCCCTGATCCACAAGAACTACTTCTCCATTATTATCCTTTCTATACTTTTTCAACACTAAGCTTAGGTTTAAAAGACAGATAATTTGTAATATGTGTTAACAGCAGCTAATAAATACAAAACATTTCAGTTTAGCTAGAAGGAGATTAAATATTACCGTGTTTAAGTATTAAAGGATGGGGTTTTTTACTGACAAAGACAGTCTGTAACATCAGGAATCAGAAGACTTTTTTAGATATTACTGTTCTAAATACAAGTTCCACTAGACCTGTGGAATTTTCTCTGCTGACATTTAGCTGTTAGCAAAGGTGACCTCAGTGTCTGACTAATGCAAATGTCATGATTAATGAAGTCATTCAGTCATGTGCTCAAGGAGATGACGTGCTTCAGGTGAGGCTGTGTCACAAGAAATGACTAGACACAGAAATCTCTCAATCTGATGGTTAACCAGACACAGAATCTACCAGTCTATAGAGAGCTATTTAAAGGTAGCAGCTTTCTCTAAAGGAAGTTCAAACTTAACTGGGCACGTATCACCTGCGTGAAAGAGGTAGGAATGCAGTAAGCAATTTAAATATGAACAAAAAAAAAGTACCAAGCTTTGCTGTTCCAGTAAGTATTATACAATGAATTACACAAGAGACACTCTGGGAAAAAGCCTGGTCCCACTGAAATCAAATAAAAAATTCCATTGGACTTCAAAGAACCCAACGGTTTACCTCTATTACTTGAAAATCAAGAGTTCATTCCTCTTGTGCAATGTCATTATATTTAATATCAGTATTTTACATGACGAGGCAGATACAGAAATATTTCATGTATTTTTTAAAGTCATATTGTCTGCTCTGAAGTTATGAGCAAGTATAATACTCAGATTCAAGAATAGACATGTCTTTTTAAGTATATATTTAAGTATATATTTTCAAGAATATACATGGTGGTTTTAAGCATAAGTTAAATATTCTGAGAAAAGTGTATAAAAATGCTCAAGGAATTATTACCATACTTGTTGGTCCAGATTCCAGCATGGAATATATGTCTATTTGTGTTAAGGATATACAGTTAAAGAAGTCAAAGGTCTGTCTAAGATTAGTGACCACTTAGTAAAAATGTACTGGTGTCTGTGGCTGATAGGGAAACTCATCCTTTGGAACAAGATGAAGTGTAAGTGTGGAAGTCATTTAAAGACAGATCATCTTTAATAACTAGTCACCACTTGCATGTACAAACACCTCTTTTGTGTTTTCCCCTCTGGCACTTGTATATGTTAGCTGAAACCATAGCAGCACATATCCATAATATTGCATCACTGTTGTTGATTGCCTGGTCATAGAAGCTGAAATTATTCTTTTTACGTTGTACTGAAAGTGCTTTATAGGATATGCTCTTTCACTTTTTCTAATATTTTCCTATATTTTAAAGAAATTAAATCTTAAGAACAACGGAAGGGCTTGTTTTTAGTCACTCTTCAAAACAACAAATTAATGGTTATATATGCCTTCATTATTTTAAAAGTCCAGTGCTTTTTAGAATTTCTTAGAAAGTTTCCAAGAAAGATCTTTTCAAAGAAAATGATATTAAACTATCTGGCAAATAAGATTAATTCTTTAAAGTAGCAAAGTCATGCATCAAAGTAAGAAAGAACACAGCTTCAGAACAATGCCACATAGCTAGGTCCTGAGAACATACTGATACACTGAAGTCCATTAATAGAATTTTCAGAAGACTAATACTTGTTGCCAGTAGCATAGTATGTATTTTTTCACTCATTTATTAATCATATGATCTACTGACAAATATTTGACATCCCTTGATATTTTCTGTATTTTTTCCACAGGTCTGCCAGCAGAAGAGTTCTTTGAGCTTCGTGAAGGCTCAGGAAAAATAATTACTATATTTTGATAAAATCTTTCACAGTGAAAAATACATACAGGTAATGAGTTAATTCTGTTCATTAAAATCTTATATAAGTATTGGCTTTTGGCACTGTCAATGCTTCCCCAACAAATAACATATTTTGATTAGTTGCATTATTGCATTCTCTCAGATACTTTTTCTGCCTTTAAATTTTTAATATTGATCATCTGTTGCTGAAGAGTAAACCTACAGTTCATGTCTTTGGTGTGCTGTAACTTGTATGCCAAATAAGCAAGCTTTAGACTCTCTTGGTAGACTTAATTCTTCTAGAATCTCTACCAACACTTTCTGCAGTGACTATTGTTTCAAAAGACTAAAATACCTCTACTTTTTAGTATCATCAGATAGTAGCACACCTTTATTACAGATGACTAAGACTGAGAGTACATAGCTGTCCTTGCTAAAAAAAAAAAAAAAAAAAACCAAGTAAATTTGGTGAGAACACATGAAATTTCAGTCATCCATTCCAAATAGTAAATCCCAGCATCCTACATTGGTAATGATGAGGTCAGTGGTTCTTGATCAGTTACAGAAGGTAACTAGAGAAAGCAAGTTCCCTATAGATAACAGAGAAGTACATATCTATGGCATTTCTAAAGGAAAAATTAAAAGCTCAAACTTTTAGGGGTTGTAAAGTTTGAAACTACTATATCAGGGATTTATAGAGTATGTGCTGTGATGAAAACTTCCCTGACTTTTATGTTCTAAAAATAGAGTAATTGGGACAATTCTCACTCACTGAAAGTGAAATGAAATAACTTGAGAACTGTGCTACTGAAGTGGGCAGAATTCTACTGAACTGAATTTAGTTGATGCAGGTTAGATCAAATTACACTCAGTGTCAAATAAGACTTGTACAATTCTTTCTAGTGACAATCCCAAATCCTCAGAAACACAGTAAAATGAAAGATAAAATCAATATGGCTTCTGGGGAGGATTTCTGGTCTTCTATACACTATCATGTGACTCTCATTCTCTGCTGCAGATATTTTGATAAAACCTCATATTACCAGATAAAATTATTCTTATTTGAAAAGAGAAAAAACACAAGATAATTACAAAAATTAAAAGGCCTTAATTTTTTTTAAACAAGAAAAAAAGATGGCATAATTGGATTTATTCCTGCATCAGTTTCCCAACAGAATACAACTATTTTATGAAGTTTATACTAGTGTGAAACGTAATATATTTTCCTAAGGTTATATGTAGTTGTCTGAAATGACTTGACATAGACTCCTCTTTCCTACCATAGGTCTCTGTTTACTTGTTTCTTACTGGAACACACCGAATGAGTTATGCTGGTGCATTTCTAACCCACTACAATTAATTTCAGTCCTCTATGTGAATTGTTACCTATCTGGACGACTGGAATTTTTCTGATTTCTATTTTTGAAAAGGCGTTCAAAGCTGGGCAATATCTTTACAAAAGTAGTTGTTGCTAGACAGAGAAAAGTTCCTGAAAGTACATTTTAGTTGATTGTAATTTTGTTTCTCTTTTGAATTTCAAAGCTTTCTGAAAAAGTAAATGACCCAGAAAAATTAAGGACTTTGGGGAGAGTTTTGACTGTGGTTCCTGTTTAAAATTAATAAACAATCCCATTTTCCCACAAGAGGTGTTTCTTCCTTGCCAGAAAATTATCCTCTGTTATTTACATGAATAAGTGTGGACCTGGGTTCTACTGCACACCCAGTTCATATTAAAGAAACAGCAAACTTTGTCATTTGAAAAAACCCTAATTTTCTACTTTTCCCTTTGTCCCATAAGGAAAATATCCTTATGAACACCTGGTGAACTGTCACTAATGAGATTCTTTGCCTGCCAAGGCAGCTCCTACCATTACTAGCTCTGAAATATGTAATTCCCCTAAAACATAAGGTACATTCATGTTAAACTCACAGTGATGATGCTCATAAAAGTTGCCAAGTGACAAACATGTCATATTATCTGATTAGTAAGTGTATTTTATTAAAGTGGCATATATATACTTATATATATATATATATATATATATATATATATATATCCCTGAATCAACTTTTCCTAAGGAATAAAAAAAAATAAAGGAGATATTGAAAATCATAAAAAAAAAAATCTTGACTTCTTAATGGGAACTCAACTAAATATTCATTTCATAATTGAAAGATAAAATCTTTCTAAAGTATGTCTATAGCTGGAGGGTATCTAAAACTATCTACAGATGTAACATTGTACTTTATTAGTACTTACAGGAAAATTAGGGTTTAGATGGAAGAAATTTCTAAATGAAGTGACTCAAGGTAATTCCATTAAAAATAAAAAAAGTGAAAGAGCAGACTGCATTAAACTACACCAGAAAAGCTTGGGCTGATTAATTCAAAATATTGGACCTCAAAATACAGGAGTAACATTGACAGAATAAGAAAGAATGATACAGTCAGAGACAGTGAAACCATTTGAAAAATATAATGATGTGTTCTTACTTCTGTACGTAACACTACTGCCAGTGAAGCTCTTTCTGATTTAATTAGCTCATTCATAGATGCAACAAAAATATAAGGTAATGGACATGAGAATGTATTGTGTTGTCTGATTTTTGCACTTCTTTGCTTTGCAAAGTTAGGTATTCAAGAGCACAAAGGCCAAGTTTTTTATAATGCCCAAATAGTTTTCAAACTACCAAAAATAATTCTAGTGAAGATGATGTTCTGTGTGATGACTAGAATGAAGGGCAGGGTGCAGTTCACTTACTAGCTTATATGCTCGGCCTGAGAGTATGCATGATTAGTTAGATTCCTGTGAGTGACTAATAATGTGTAAATTTGCCATTCAAAGTCAACAGGAGTTGTCAACCTAAAGTCACAAGGAATGTTTGGGAACTAGAATCTCACAGAACCATTCAGGGTGGAAAGGACCTCAGCAGGTCTTTAATCTAATCCCTCTGCTCAAGGCAGGGTCAGTTATGAGACCACACTGAGTTGCTCAGGACTTCATCCATTTGAGCTTTGAAAACATCCCAGGGTGAAGACTGCATGGCCTCTCCAGGAAAACTGCTCCACTGCTTGATTACCTTCACTCTGAAAATTATTTTCCTTTCACCCAGCCTGAACTTACTCTGTATTAATTTAAGACCGTTGTCTCTAGTTATCTCACAATGCACTTCAGTCTAGATATCCTGGCTCTTTTCTCAAAAATTTCCTCTTGGATATACAGCCTCCAGGCACACTGTCCCCTTCTCAGTCCCCCTGAAGTGGTCTCTTCTCAAGGATGCATGAGGCCAGCCTCTCTTCACAGGACAAGTGCTCCAGCCCCCTTCCATCTTGATGGGCTCTAATGAACTCACTCCAGTCTGGGGGGGGGGAGCTAAAACTGGGTGGAGATTTACAGATCTAGTAAGGTGTATTTGGACTGTACCTAGTATGTATTTAAAGTGTTGAAAAAAGATTGCACTCCACTGCCTCCTCCAGGTCATGGATAAATAGGCTACACAGAACAGGACCCAGGACAGAACCCCATGATACTCCACTTGTGACCAGCATCCAGGAACAGTATGAACCATTACCCAATACCATCTGAACCTGACATCTCACCCATCTAATGTACCCCTAATCTAGACTGTAACATACTAACTTGTATAGAAGAATACTGTGGGACATCATATCAAAAGCCTTGCTAAAATCATAGTAGACAACATCTACCCCTCTCCCTTCATCCACAGATCAACAGATCCACAGATTATTTCATGATTGAAGGCAATCAGTTTTACTCTTGATTAATCCATCATCCAATCAGCCAAGCATCTTCTCCTCTGTGTGTTTATAAAAGGTTTTGTTGGGGATATGCTTTAGGATTTTTCCAGGAGAGAATTGAGGCTGCGTAGTGAGGAGTTCCCTGCTTTCTTGTCCTTTTTGAAGATGGACGCAACATTCCTTCTTCGCTAGTTTATAGGCTTGTCCCCCAAACACCAAGACTCAGAAAGCATCATCTTATCTTCACCAGCTGTCACTAAATGATTCACCTTCTTCATTAATGGCCTCACATTCTTCTTGTTCACCTTTTACTATAATTCAATGGTAGAAATTTTTGTTGCCCTTGACAACCCGTGCCACTTACAAATGCAGAAGAACTTTGGCTTTCCTAACACCATCCCTTCAAGACCAGACAGTGGTTTTTTATTCCTTCTTTGTAGCCTGTCCTTACTTCCATGCTGTTAGCTTCCTGTTTACCCAAGCTGATGTCCTGACACATATAATCACGTTTCTGAGTATCAGGATGGACCATTCTTTTATTAAAACAAGTCTGTCCTTAAAGATGTTAACAAAGTGGAGAAAGGAAACATCTCCTACCTTGAAAATAAAAAGGGAAAACATTTATAGATCCAACCAAAATGGTTATTCAGTTACTATTTGTCATCCAATATGAAGCAGGAGTTATGTTCAAGGTACCAACATAATTCACAATTAAAATAATGAATGGTAAGTAACAGAAATTAGAAATTTCAGTAATTCCTTTACAAATTACTAAACTGAGATGTACTTTAAATTAATGGTAAACTGTCCCACTGGTAATCACCAAGTTCTTTAGCTATTCTGTCTCATTATAAAGAAAGAAATCCGTTTACCTGCTGAAAAAGCAATTAAAATTCAGAAGTGGTGTAGAGCTGAATCTATGAAAAAGTCTATATGACTGAAAACAAGCACTCAGAATATCAGGCATAAATGCTAAATCAGATAAATTTAGATGTGAGCAGTTTTTATGTTTTACATATGGATTATTATAAATTACATGTTGTAGGACACACAGAAAATATGAACTTCAGAGAAACGATAGTTCAAGATAGCTAAATTATAATTTAACAAAAGAAATTGAAGTGGTTCTTCAAATACATTTGAATTCACTTACTCTTGCATTTACTTTTGCATAGAGTCAAATACTTTCAGCCCAAAAATGAAGGATTGCACACAATTAGACCTAGACTAATACAGTCTTTTTCCCATGGCAAAGTATTAATAGATGAGGATTAGCAAAGACAACTAAACATCAAAAATATTCTTTACAGTTAATTATGAAATTCCGCAATGTCTGTACATGAAAACTTGCTACCAACTCCATTGGAGCAGATATTTCTAGGTGTTGTGGTAAATAATAACTGCCTCCCAAAATTGCCTAACCAATTTCAAAATAAAGAACAGTACCATCAAAAACACACTGACATGAGACAACATTACCAACATTCACAATTTTAACAATAAATTAGATGTCAGAGAATAAAATTCAGAGAATTACCATAGCAATGTGAATAATTAGAAGAGAAACAATTTTTCTAATAACGTGTGAGCTTCTTTTGAGGGATTTTTATTTACTTTTTCCTCCAGGCATTTTGTTTTCTTTTTATCAACAATATAAAAAATAATTCAATATTTACCAGGTCACTCTCAAACAAAAAGCATTGGATGGTACCAGTATTTCATGCTAAGCTTCTGTTATGGGAAAGAATGTGGAAACTAGGTACCTTTGGTACGTTGGGTACCAATTATCTCTGAAAAAAATTGTTTTCTGGTGCCCAGTTCTGTGGAACACCACTCTTTCTTCCTCCCCCTGCTCACTCACATGGATCCCCAAAACCTAGTTCCCTAATTCCTGAATAAAACCGATGAAATACATTTATAAATACATTCTGTCACTTCCAATCTCAACATTTTCTTGCAGGTATATTGTCCTTTCTGCTGGAGTGAAAATGGGGCCTTACAAATGCTGTTAAAAGTTCTTCATGCCGCAGTCTAATTCAGTTTCACCATTGTTGTTTCTGATAGAAGGGATAGGAGAGAACATTTCTTGCAATTTAACAAGGGAGAACATTATCTTTTCTTCTAAAAGTTTTGGGTCAAAAATAGCCTTTAACTCCTCTTAAGCTATTTACTTTTCAATTTTTGTTTGAAAGGCTTTTGCAGTATAACAGAAATCTACACAATTCAGATGCCCTTTACTTTTGCTAGCCTGCTTACAAGTTAGAGCATTATAAGGAAACCTCACAATCTGAATTTTGTGATCTTTTCCAAGTGACACGCTAAAATTATCACCCAGCTTCATTAGATAATGCACATGCTGAGATGTTGATCCACCTACTATCTGCAGGAGCTGCTGCTCAGTGACTGTATTTGTTACTGCTAGAATAAAGACATTTGGAACAAAGACACTTCTTTCTGAACTCTAATGTTCCTCGCTGTGGTGCCATGGGAAGGCCAGTACAAAGTTATTTTGATTGTGAATCTTGCAATTGCAATAGTACCTACAGAAAGGAGAGCAGGAACTGAGAGCATAGTACTTATGATTGACACTGAGTGTCATGATCAGTATATAAAAGGGATTGTCCTTATGTCGCTCTTAAAACATCCTGATTTATCTGTGGTTTTCTTAGAAGCGTGTTTTCTTGAGCAACTGATGCCTTGTTGAAAAGATTTTTGAGATTTGGCCAACTGAATCAACTCAAATGAATGTTATACTGTTAGAATATCACTAAGGTTGTGGTAGTGCTCATGTTAAGAAAGTTAACAAAAGTTAAAAAATAAAGCAATCTTAATTTATATAAATTAATATCATGTTAAAACCAATATTCAACACTAAGGTCACTGTGGCAGCAGATGGGTCAAATTTTCATCTGGTTTTAATCAGCAGAATTCTTCAGGTTCCAATAGAGATCTTCTGATTAAAAGCATCTGAGAATCTGGACCAATTATTTCCAGATAAATTATTCATAAAATAATGGGTAAAATTGAAAATAATTAATTTTATTAATATGGCCTGACCATCTATAGAGTTGGCTGAGTAGGAGAAAACATTTTTATGAAAACATTACTTGATAATTAATTGAAGAAAAAAAAAAAAATCCGTTGTCATTATTATTCATCCCATGTAAAAAGAACACAGAATATTGTAATAAAGTCATGACAGTGACTGCAGGATTGCTTATTGGATAATGATAAGTTATAGAAGTGGAATGCCTGTGTATAACTTGCTCTGAGATAGAAGTCTTATTGCTCAATTATATTACAATTACATGTTTATTAATCAAGCTAATATGTATCAGAGATCAGTTTGACTCCAAACATATAAACAAAGTATTTCAGAGAAGAATGTGGGACAAATCTTGACATTCTGCAAATGGTGTAACAACATGGCTGGATTTGAACTCATGCCTCTGAAAGACTTAGCCTGTTTATATCTGAGGCCAATGAGGGAAAATAAAGTAGAAGCACACAAGTATCAGATACATTAGCTGTTACTGGGTTCCAAGAACAACACAGTACATTACTTCTAACATCAGGCTGAGTGTCAACAGAGGAAATAAGCTGGAAATTTGAAATTAATTAAACTTGCCATGTTTCCACTGCATCCTGGATATGCCCCAAGTAAGTATAAACAAATATAAATGTATCAAATAAACATCTGGAACATTAATATTGTCATATATAACCAAATTAGAAAATAGTTGCTTAGACTCAGTCAACTTTCCCAGGTACTAAAAATACAAGCAAAAAATTCTTAATTGTGCAAGTCAATATATGTAAAACATTACCATATCACAGAATTGCTCAACATAGCAATTAAAGATTCCCCTCAAGAAAATCACTACTAAACGTGAAGGCTTTGGTTTTCATAACTACCTGCTTCAGTACCCAGGTAATTTATTTCTGAGATTTCATTAGCTTCTGTATGCATCAATAACCTTGCTAGTCTGGAAGGGTCACAGAGCGTTAGTGTCATGGTTTGAGCTCAGAGCTCAACTGAGAACCATGTAGCTGCTCACTCACCCCTTTCCCTTCAGGCCTGGGAAGGAAAAAATAAAGCAACAGAGATAAGGACAGGGAGGGAAGACTCACCCATTACAGTCACAGCCAAAAAACAGACTCGTTAGGAGAAGAAAAAGAACATAAATTTAATTCAGTCACTAACAACAGCAACACTTAACAGAGTGGGACAATGAGAAATCACATATTAAAACACCTTTCCTCACCCTTCTCTTCTTCCCAGGCTCAACTCTGCTCCCTATTTCTCTACCTCATCTCTCTCAGTGGCACAGGGGGCAAGGGATGGGGGGGTCAGTCAGCCCTGCTGCTTCTTCCTCCTAGGGGGAAGTGGGGAACTCCTCGCATTCCCCCCCTACTTCAACATGGCTCCCCTCTCACAGGAGACAGTCCTCCACAAACCTTCTCTAGCGTGAGTCCTTCCCACAGGCCACAGCCATTCCCATGCTGCTCCAGTGGCCCCCACATGTTGCAGTCTTCCCAGAGCCAAACTACAACAGCAGAGGCTGTTTCTTCCTTCAGAGTACTGGCCTCCTTTAAGCACAATTACCTGTTCCAATGTGGGGTCCTCTGTAGTCCACAGGTCAGCCTATACTCCACCATAGACCTCCATGGGCAGCGGGGGGGCCCTGCCATCTCACCACGGGCTGTGGAGGGGCCCTGCTCCAGCACACTTCCCCTCCTTCCTCTTCCTTTCTTCCACTGACTTCAGTGTTTGCACAAATGCCCTCCTCACAACTCCCACTCCTCCTCCCAGGTTCCCCTTCTTAAATACATTATCGCAGAGGTGCAGCCACGGTCTCTAATTGGTTCGGCCCTGGCCAGAGGTGGGTCCAACTTGGATCTGGGAGACCTTCAAGAAGCTTCTCACAGGGGCCACTGCTGTAGCCCTGTCCCCCGCTGTCAAAAGCCCCTGACACACACACAAACCCAGCCTTGAAGTTCTTGTTCAGTTAAATATTCAGACAAAACATTAAAAGAAAAGTCCCCTAGCTTCTGCTAATATACTAATAGGGACAGCTGAGCCCCAGCATCAGCAGAATTCAGTATTTTTGTAACTCCTTCACACCTGAGAGTACTGAAAGTTATTGCTCTATATATCACTTGGTTCAGCTCTTCCTCTTCCCTCTGCCTTGTTCTGGCTCCATGTCTACTACCATCTTCTCATCCTCTCCCATAGAGTCAGCACAGGTTAGGTTGTAATTGTTAGCTTGTGCTACATGCTAACAAGACTCTCATTTTCTTCGGAACCACAGATCTAGGGCACCACAGTTCTAGGGCATAAAAAGTCTGGAAAGATTGATTTGTATTTCTTTCTTCCACTCCTGGGCCTACATTTATAGCATCCTTTTATCAAACACTCTTTGTGAAATCACCATAAAAAGGAAAACAGAGACATCTTTCCCAGTCATACTACCTGGTAATTTGATAATTTCTTTCCTCCCCTGAATAGCCTTCAAAGGTTTGCACTGACACTGTGAGGTAGTAATATAAGTCCAGGACTCATGTCTCATGAACAGGTTTGAAAAACAGGAGAGTAATTTTGTTTTAAACTGCTTGTTGCCTGCATTTCTTCTGTTTGTATTACAATTTTGCTGTGATTGCTCTTTAAATCTCAGAAAGCATATTTGAAAATATTTCTGTGGAGAGGAAAACATTGTTCTGCCAGATCTCTTTCTCATTCAGTTCTGCTACGATAAGTGCAGAATTCAATCAGCTGATCCTGACCATGGAAATGGTGAAGTGTAACTATTCTTACTCTTAAATTTACCCTTACTCATACTTTTGTATCCTGTCAAATATTAAATACTAAAACTGTGGTTGTCTGGAGGTTGCAACACCATTCTTTGTGCTTTATGGGAACCCACATACCTGAGAATAACTCATTTAATTTCAGTGGAATTACATTTTATCTTCATTGGTGCAAATAACATTGCAATCCAAGTTAGGATTAGAAAAGGTGCTTATACACCAAATGCGCTTTCTGTCACTTTGGCCTTACATAATTCTAAATCTTTTACAAATCACTTTCAGTTAAGTAGGGAAAAAAATATGCATCACTGCATTTCTGTCCCTGATCAAACTGAGTAGCAGCTCAGTGATTTGGATGCAATTAAAATAAGAGGAACTAACTGAATATTAATTACACTAAGCATAAAAAACCATGGCATTTAAGGCAGAATACAAGCATAATTCAAGGAATAAAAAGTCAAAAATGAGACCCAAAATTCCCTAATAAGCCCTTAGACACCTGAAAGTCCATAGGGCCTGTGTTTTCCCCAGAAAATTTTAAAAGGTTAAACTTGCCTGCAGCTATTGAACTGCCAATTTAAAACCCAATCTGGTAAGCATAAACTAACAATGACTAACAAATGCACACACAAAGTCTATTTTATTTACAAACATGTTTGGAAGAGATATTAATGCCAACTTGTGGTATCAGGATTCAGATTTTCCTCAGCGAGGTCTGTAGATTGCTGGAATTCCACAGAAGTGTGGGGGGCGGGGGGGAGCGGGGAGGAAAGTCACATCTCTCTTGCTGAAACTAAGATTTCTGCACAAAAAAGATGCAAAATTTTCAACATGACAGGGATTTTGGAACACTGCTCTCTACAGATTTGCTCATGCGTTTTGTCACTTTAAAAGTAATTATATAAAATGCTGCTGAAATAAAACAATCTTAGTAAACCACAGGTTTTTTTACATGTGAGTGTGTGTGTGCTTGCACCACTACTCAGAGTTAAGAGTGGTAGAGTTGGGGCCTCTGTAAGGAAGAACATTTCTCTGCCACATACTGCATATAGCCAACAGCTCCCAAGCCATAAGTCTTTACTTCCAAAGACCAAATATGATTTTACCAGGGAGACTGTGTTGTGTTTTCTCAGCTGTTTTGATTACTTCACACTTTTTTTTACAGCTAATTCTGCCCAACTGAGGGAGCAGGAAGTCTGGCTCATAGCCTTTCTTGGTGTGTTCCAGCAAATCAAATTGCTATGACCACTGCTGGAAAAAGAGGCCTTAGGTGGTCAAGAAACTGTGATGACAGAGAAGCAAACATAAGATTCATGTCTTTTCAGTTTGGACTGGAAGTGACATTAGAGAGCTGTTCCCAGGGCTTGTGAAGAAAGCTGGTCATGCAGAGAGGTTGTGTTTATGTTTAATGTGGTCAGAAACTTTAAAACAGCTAATTTTATACCTCCAGAGTTGTCTACATAGGATCTAAATCTGTATTCTTTTAGCATGACTTATATTCCAAAAATATCTATTGTAATATGCTGCTTCTCTTTTTCATGACATAATATCATAATACAGTTATTATCATTGTAGTATGATTCTGAGGCTTATAAGACTTCTGATATCAGTAGAGGCATATATTTGCATTTTCAATGTAAATATAGTCTCATTTGTTGTAATGGAAATTTTCCAGTAAGCTTTATTTGTTTTCTAACTCAGGCTATCATTCTCTGTTGCCATTTGATATTTCCTCATTTGTGAGCAATTCACACAAAATATTCTTCTGGTCCTTTTTCAGATATCAAAATGATTAATTATAAAGCTGAGCCACTCTGTTGGAAGTTTAAAAAATAGTCTCAAGGTCATCTGATCCAAATGACAATCTTAATTTTTTTTTCTCCTAAAGTGGTTGCAAATGTCTTGCACATGTTTGTCATAAAGTCAAAGCCACTGTTTACATGAGAAAGTAAAATCTGGAGTCAGTGCTGTTTTGTACCTGTTGTTATTCTTGTCCAGTAAGAAAAACTGTGTGAAATCCATTATGTATTTGCATAACTATTTACAGAATAATGAGAGTAACAACATGGCTTGAAAATGCCTGGATTTTGTTTTTTTCTTCTGAGCAAGACTTCTGACATCATCCTAAGGCCTTTATAGATATAAATCTTTAAGAGCATAAAAAGTTTATGAGGAACCAGAACCACAGAGACAGAATTCATGAATTTTGTGAAAGCAGCAAAAGAAAAAATGTAAAAAGTTAGGCTATAGCAAGTATCAGAGGCTGCAGGCTGACTAACATAGATCCCATACATATATAGTAGGAAACAATACCAAGAGGAAACTGGATGGACTAATTAAATGAAGGTCATACTTGATAAATATCCCTGATGGTACTACAATAATGCAGCAGAAATGGAGCAGTACACAACATGGATCTTGATTTTAGAAAGGCTTCCTATACTGTACAAACAGTACACAAATCAGATTCCATAACCTTACTGATGAGGTAATAGTGTGCAGCTGCCAACAACAGACTGTGAATTTTTTCTTTTTTTAAAGACTTTAGTTGGAAAAAAGTAATAATCCAGAAAGGTGTATAGGATCATCACTGTGATTTAGGTGCCCCCCTTCCACATCAGTTGAAATTCAGAAGACTAAGAAATGAGTCATCTAAATGACTCTGGATGTTGGCTCAGGGGCTTACCTTAGTTGGAGCAAAATTCAACACCTAGTTACTGAAGACCACATGAACGTTTCCCATTGTTTCAGACTTGCAAATTTGGATTATAGCTGTTTGGTTTACAGAAAAAATGTTATATATCATTTGAACATTTTTCAGACAAAAAAAAAGAATGTAAAATGTTCCAAGAGAAATGTTTTGATAAGATCAATATGGTGTACATTTGAGCAGCCTGGTCCATCTTTAGACATTTCGCTTAATCTGACAACCTTTTATTTTAGCCATTCCATTCATCTTTTAGCTTACCTAAAATTACGCTGTGGTGTCTGTGCATCTCTTGGCACATGAGTCTGACTAAAATAAACATAATGGCATAGCACTGGCATCCTACTCAAAAACAGAAGCAGCCTCCTACAAAAGTGACCAAACAGAATAATTTCTAAAGCATTACCCTGCTGAAAGCCAACTATCAATAACAGCTCCATATGTCACAGAACAGTCCGCCCCACACCCTGATGAGAAAATTCAGAGTCCTATCTCTTTTAACTTGCATGTAATCACAACTTTTGATCATAAGCCCTCTCATGTTCTTTAGTATCCTTTTTAAGGCTTCTTGATGCTGCAAGAAACGCCTGTAAGCAATCAGACAGTGCATTGGAGAATATGCTTTTACTTACAGGACTAAAAATCTAAAGAAAATATACACGAACACCATGTGAAGAAATTATCTGAGCATTTCACATCGTTGTGGTTTAACCCCAGACAACAACTAGGCATGACACAGCGGTTCACTCACTCCTCCACCAGTGGGATGGGGGGAAGACAATTGGAAGAGTAAAAGTGAAAAAATTAATGGGTTGAGATAAAAATGTTTAATAATTGAAATAAAATAAAATAATAATGAAAATAATAATGAAGATAATAATGAAAATAATAATTAAAATATTGATGAAAATAAATCTAATGATAATAATTTTTTTAAAGTAATGAAAAGGAAAATAATAAAGATAGAGAAATAAAAACCAAGAAAAACAAGTGATGTAAATGAAAACAATTGTTCACCGCCACCTGATCAATACCCAGCCAGTCCCTGAGCAGCAGCCCCATGTCAACCTCCATCCTAATTTTATTGCTGAGCATGATGTCATATGGTGTGGGATGTCCCTTGGGTCAGTTGGGGACAGCTGTCCCGGCCGTGTCCCCTCCCAGCTCCTTGTGCACCCCCAGCCCACTCTCTGATGGGGTGGGGTGAGGAGCAGCAAAGGTCTCGAGGCTGTGTAAGCGCTGCCCAGCAGTAATGAAAACATCCCTGTGTTATCAACACTGTGCTCAGCACAAATGCAAAACATAGCCCCATACCAACTACTATGAAGAATATTAACTCTAATCCAGCTAAAATCAGCACACATATATATGTGCTGTTTGCCTCTTGCCATTGCTCCTTTGGAAGTTATAATGACTAGTGGAAGTGTAATAGGCAAAGGCTCAGCAGACCAATGTGTGTTTTTCAGTTTCACTGGCTAATCGATTCATCCAGAAATGAAACACTGGAGCTTGAGGCCTTTCTCTGTCCGTGAGTCAGCTGTACTCTTCTCTCCCAGCAGGCAGCTGGGATTAGCAGATACTAGGTGATCAGCAACACTGGAAGAAAACCTGTTGAATTTGGACAACCCTACATTAGCAAACCTGACGTCCTCAGGGAGAGAGTGATTCCTAACTCTGCAACAAGGGGAACATGAAGCTGTTCTAGCATCTTCTCTGCAGAAGATACTAGGAACAACACTTGCCTTTTGCATTAAGGAATATTTGTGCAAAATTTAGTGACAATCAGGCCTAGTTCCTAAGAATTTATTTATTTTTTCAGACGACTCTCTGGCTGCATTGATTTCTGTAGAGATCCGTGTCAGCTTAAGCACAGAGGATCGGGAGAGTGATCGAGCACTGCAGGCTGGTCCGATACAACCAAGACATCATGCTCCCACATGGGTTTCAGCCCAAGAGGTTTGAGCCAAAGGTAGCCTAGAATTCAGGTCTCCAAATTCCTAGTATAAAAGAGCACTCTTCCTCCTCCCCAGGATGCTGGATAAACTGGTCACAGCCATGGTGCTGGCATGTCCATCATTCTGAAATTTTTGTTATAGGTGTCTTCTAGAAGACTAAGTACGTGCATCAGAAAAGGCCCCTTTGGGGGAGCCCTGGTGATACCTATTTCATGACTCCTAAACAGCCCTGATGTCCCTTGTCAGACAATGGGATGGTATGCAAAATTGTTGACACCAAAAAGTACTAGGGAAGGTAGGCATGGAGGGTACCTTTTCTTTCTTTGTTAAAAGTTGGTATTTAAAATATGCTTAAAGTAGTCCTAAGGCATTTGTGTTCTTTTGCTTCAAAATATAGTGAAAATAATAGGCAAAGAAATATATACTCGGGAGTGAAAAGACATTCAGGAGGAGGTTAAAAGTGTGTTCTTGTTCAGAGTTTTCCTCATAGTCCTATACCTCTTAAATTCTTTAATTTCTCCTGTTATGATATACGTTAACAGAACTATGCGATGATTTTGTTCTGCTTCTTACTACTCCAATGCCAAAATCTATGAAGTGAGATAAATAATTTAGTAATCTTGCCCTTTAAACTACAGCATGTTAAAAGGTCCAATGCAGCCAGGAATTTCTTCAATTATTTAATTCACTCACCTGAAAATATAATACAGCCAAGTAATAGGGTCATCATTCAAACACTTATCTAAATTATATCTTTTTATTTAAAATGTTTTGCTATCAAACAGTATTAAAAGCAGTATGGATCTTATTAAAACAACAACTTTTATCCTGGCAGTTTTCCTCCTCTGCTAACACTCTTTAATTATTTACTGAAGGGTTTCCCTCATCAGGTAAAAAAAATAATCCCAAGGTTACCTATATTTCCTCCTTCCTCTCCCATATTTTCATCACCTATACTAAACAATGCAATTGCTTCAAGCATCATACATTGTAAGTATCAATGCTCAGCAGAGACTGCAATCAAGACCTGAAGCCGAGACAGTATTCCAGCCCCTTAAGCTGTCACAGTGCAAGTGAGCAATTCATGTATAGGAGAACCTTTGGCTGGTGCACAACTGACCATTTTCATTCTGTGATCTTCATACTCCTACTCTTCTTCATCCAACAGTGGTTGGCACCATAGACATCTTTAATGTAACTTAGTGGTTTTGTGGATGGCTTTGAGAAGCACTGGCAACTTAAGTACTCTTTGTATGAGTTATAGCAATAAATAAGAGGCCTCAGGTAATCTTTTCCCCCTCTCTGGAGCTTATTATGTACTCCTTTGGTACAGATTGGATTAATGCTTATATTTATATCATCTGTGTAACGTGGTGCTGTGAGTCTTTTAGAGAGGATTGGTTTATCGAGCTGAACTATCTAAAGACATTGTATCATAGTATCAGATCCAACACAGGGTCACCAGAAGCTGGTGCAGTTAATTTGTACACATTAGTCATTCATTCACCAGAGCTGAGTACAAGCCGGTGGTTTGGCACTCTGTGTAGAGTCTGCAGAGAGCTGGATCCCCTGCATGAGGGGGGCAGCTCACCTCCCACTGACTCCTGGCTTTTGAGCACTTTGAGGGTCACAGAGGGCAGGTCTATCCACCTTTGTGGTTCTCCTGATGAAACTGGGCCACCCTGAAAAGAAAACTGTAAGAGTCACAGAGACAGAAGATCAAAGGAAGGAGAGTGTGACACAATAGCCTAATGAGGAACGCAGATGGCTAAAGGGTGGGAGGCATGGGTACTGCTCCCTGCTACACACATCTTTCACATGATGGGTTCTTCTACCTGAAATGCAAAAGCAGTCCTGGAACTAGGACCCAAAACCTGCATGTTCTGGTAGAGTTTTCCAGCTGCTAGGCTACAAAATCCTTCTTGTTCACTGTCATTTTGTTGTTTGTCTTGAAGAAACAGGACCAACATATTTGTCATCTGAAAGATAAAAGATGAAAGCTGTCTCAGCCTCTGGTATTATTTTATTATTTATCTAATAAGAACCTGACACCCGTTAGGCCTTTCTAATGGAAATGCAAACAGTGACAACTCCCAGGACTGTTGAGGACTGCTGTATTTCCTTGGCACCTGGGGGAATCAAAGGAGTTGGCTAAAAAAAAAAAAAAAAAACAAAAACACAAAAAACCCAAATAAACAAAAAAAAAAGAGAAAATTTTCAACACTTAAAAGCTGCTTGAATTTTATATTTTTTATCTTAAATAATATTTTAGATATTTTTGTTGAATCTTTTGTTTTCCTTTAACAGAAACAACAACAAAGCTTCCCCAAATAGTAATAATTATGTATTTTTTTAAAAAAACAAGCCAACAGTGTGCAGTTCTGCAACATATACATTATTCCTTTCAAAACAAAGGGAGAAAATATACTGCATTTTCAGACCTACGAAAAGGTTTACCTTTTCCACAAATCTCTAATGTAATACTCAATGTTTATGTATTTCAATGTAGAAATTGAGCCTATGGTAGCATGACCAGAAGCAATAAAGAAACATATGAGAAATCACTAAATTTAGATTGCCTTTCTATAACATACTAATATAGATAAATCAAATCATAACTGTTTACTTAAAATGACCAATCTGGAATTTTAAAAATGTGAACGATTTTATGTCTGAAAAAGGGAAACAAGTACATTCCTCCTAATGTTTGGCTACTTTATAAGAATAGCACTTTACATCTTTTAAGAAGCTAGCAGGCTATTACATATGACTAATATATCAAGTTTCAATGCAGCTTTTATTCAAAGTTTAATAGAGATAATAGTAACATAAAAGCTACCCTCTGGATCTTATAATTAAAAGGACAAGAGCCTGAGAGTCATAAGAAGGGAATGTAAAGTTAATTACTTGCTTGTGTGCAGAATAAGAAGTCTATAATCTTAAGTAGTAGCCAATTTATAGGTTTGAATTCCTGAACACTAATGTATTAGGTGAATCATTTCAACTTCTGATAATTTCTTCATATAATTATAATTAGACTCTTAGCTATAGTTTAATTTACCATGCCACTTCCCAACACGTCCCTTTCTCTATGGTTTTGTTTACCAGAGCAAAGATTTCAGGCACTAATATTGTCTGAAAGCTTACAGTAAATCTAAACAATAAAGATGTTTTACAGTCAGTGGTAGCAGAAAATAAAAAGTGATAGTACTGAGATATTTGTTAGTAGATATAAAATCCTGTGGGGGAAAACAAATATTCTGAAATATTAGATTTACTCTGTTTATGAGTAAAATTAAAGTTGAATTTAAAAATAAATACTTGTGTTTTCTATGGAAAAAAATTTCAGCCAAATTTTGGTGTCTATGGTAATTTTCTGTTTCCTCTTCATTATCTACTCTCTTGGGAGATTAAAAAATTGAAAGATGTAATGCTGTAGATACAGAACCAGCAGACTTTTCCAAAGTGATCTTGAGGTTTTTAATTTTTTTATTTCCTACTATACATCATTTACAACTCTATTCCTTTCCTATTGATGCTGAACCACAAGTCAGATAAGGAAAAATTATCTACAGCTGCCTTGGGAATGCTGAAAATTCGTGTAGCACGAGTTCTAGAAGGATGAAAATTTTTTTGAAAATACATTTTAAGAATAAGCCAACAGCACAGATGGTATGATGGCCAAACTGACAAAGTAAATTAGATGTTTTAACAGTGACAATATGGAGAGTTAGACCGGGACGTACTTTAAATCAGTTCTGAAAGCATAGAAAGGAAATTTGAGAAGGATGGAAGGGGTTTTGCTACTCTGTCAGAAAAAGAGGAATGTAGTAAACTATTCATATTTTAGAAGGTATTAACCAGGTTACAGAAAACTGCAGGACTGTGAATTTTCTATCACTAACAGGTAGGAGGTGAGATCTTGACATATTTTAATTACACCCTTAAAATAAATTCAAATAAAGAAAGGCCGCATGCCTTTTACATCATCTTGAATAATGACAAAATAGAAACATATTTATCTGTGATAAGATGTACTGATATTTCAGCATGATTTTTGCTACATAGGTATGTTTACTACGCATTCCAGCAAGAATAGCTGAGCTTTCTTTCTACAATATGCATTCTAAAATTTTCATTCCTACGTTTGTCAGTAGTCAAAAAACTACAGTAAGCATCACTAAATTTTCAGGACAAATTGAGTCTATCGTATGTGTTTGTCCATCATGGTTACATGACTTCAGTAACACACTTGCAAAATCATCATGTAAGTATGAATGTTATCTTACATGGTCAGAAAATAAAAAATATAAATCAAAAAGTACCATTAGGTTGAAGTCCCACAAATCTTAAATTCTGATTCAGTAAATATGTCAACCTCTCTTCTGTTTTTATTTTTACTCCCCACTAATTTAAAATTTAAAACTAAATAGTGAATATTGGTAAATAAAATATTCCCTGCATTTTTATAGTGCTAAGTATTGAGTTTATAAAATTCTATGTATTATCTTATTATGTCTATTCATGTAATAAATAGATATACCCAACCACTTCCAATTTCATTGCTATTTATTTTGTATTTATAATACTAATTAGATTGTTCTCTGTGCCTTCTAAAATAAAGTGTTGGCATGGCATATAGTTCAAGATAAAATGCTGATACAATTAAATCTGTATAATAGCTTGGATTAAATTCAAATTAAACAAAATAATTTCCCAGAAGTGACATAATGCCCTGATGGATCTGTGCACAATACTAAGTTATTCGGTCATAACTGTAGAGCGCATGATGCCTAACATGCAGAGAAAATTCACATGATGGTGAGAAAATACTGTTATTGAAATAACATTTCCTTTCCCTGAAATATACTAAGATATAAAAAATATATTAACATATAAAAGTTATACTTTCACTCTTCTACAGTTCTTTCCACAATTGATGTCTGTCCTGGGTTTGAGTGAGTGGTGGGGTTTTTTGGTAGCAGGGGAGGGGGCTATAGGGGCGGCCCCCTGTGAGAAGCTTCTCGAATCTCCCCCAGCTCCAAGCCTGCTCCACCTCTGATTGAAAACTGAGCTAATTGGCTGCACCTTGCGATGATGTATTCAAGAAGGGATGTGGTGATGTGCAGTGGGACTTGTGAGGAGGAGTTGCGGCAGCTGTGAGAACACCAAGGTCAGTGGAGGAACGGAGGAAGAAAGGAGGGGGGAGGTGTGCCGGAGCAGAGACCCCCCTGTATCCTGTGGTGAGATGGCAGGGCGTCCCCCCCTGCCACTTATGAAGATCTACGGTGGAGCAGACACTGATTTATGGCCTGTGTTTTTTGCCTGATTGATCAAGGTGCTATGCCCAAAGAAGGCTGGGTTGCTGTGGGAAAAGGTAGACCCACTGTTGTAGTTCAGCACTGGGAGGATTGCAGCATGCGGGGGTGTCCCACGCCGGAGCAGCTCGGGAAGGGCTGTAGCTGTGGGAGGGAATCCAGTCAGAGAAAGCTGGTGACCCACGACGGAGCAGTGTGGGGAACCCTGCGGCCCCTGGGAGGGACTCACATCAGAGAAAGTTTGTGGAGGGTGTCTCCTGTGAGAGGGGGACCACGACGGAGCAGGGGGAGAATTTCTGGAAGCTGTCCCCACCAAAGATGGAAGAAGAGGCAGCACTGACTGGACCCCCCCCCATTCCCTGCTCCTGCGCCGCTGGGGGGAGGAGGTAGAGATATCGGGAGCAGAGCTGAGCCCGGGAAGAAGGGAGGGGTGGGGGGAAGGTGTTCTCAAGATGTGGCAATGCTTCTCACTGTCCTACTCTGTTAAGTGTTGGTAGTGTCTATAATAAATGTATGTTCTTTTTTTCTTCCCCTAACAAGTCTGCCTTTTACTTATGACCATAAAGGGTGATTTTCCCGCTCCCAGTCCTATCTCGAACCCCGAGCCTAGCTCATCTGTCCCTTCTCATTGCTGGAAGAGAAGGGAGAGAGAGTGGCTGCGTGGTGTTTGGCTGCCAACCAGGATCAAACCACGACATGTCATAACAATTGATGTCATAACCAATAACAGTAGTATCCACATACACAAAATTAGGCATATGCATAAGTGCTTGTAGGGTAGGTATCCTTTTGCACAAGGGAAGTGTACTGTGAAGAGACTGGAGACTTCTAAAGGATCCCATTTAAATTCAGTAGATCTACTACCTCACAAGATTTCCAAAGGTTCTTGATCATTATTTCCATGTTGATTATTATTTGACTGTAATGGGCTAACAAATAGTTAATCCCATTTTAACTAACAGTCAAAGAGTTAGACTATGGTATGGAGACCACACCCACTGCTATGGCTTAACCATACAGAAAGTGAGGATTTGTTCTTCTATTGATGGCACATATTTGTTATAGGTTTATAATCTATTTGTAATATACATTGATATATTAAAGACTTATAGCTGTTTTCATAACTTTAATACAGACCACAGAGGATTGGTTTTATTCTTTTAGAAGATTTGATAGATTTGTAAAAATTTATCCATTGGATTCACATTAAAAGATATTTTGAAGTAGAAGTCATAAGTTGAAGACCATCTCCCATTTGATTTATATCACATTTTAGACTAGAGATGTTGTAATGGCCACTTTCTGGTATCAAAGTACTCATTTTCAGAATAAAAGAAGGTATTTCATCAGAGAAACATATACACAAATACAGAATTGCACATTTTCCTATATTCTCCAATTAATAATAATAATAATAATAATAATAATAATAATAATAATAATAATAATAATAATAATAATAATAATAATAATAATAGTAACCTTTTATCTTTAAAATTTATGTATAAAAATAATTAAAATTCACATGAATGTGGACAATTACACTATGTCATCAGTGTATCAAAATACCTTGGAATGCTTTGCAATAGTATATTCTTGCATCTCTGTATCACGAGGTCACTCATGCTAAATCTGTCTTACAAACATCTGGACATCTGGGTGAGTGCTACAGCCACATAGCTCTCTTACCGTCACCTGCCTCCAAATCAATCAATACCTGTCTTAATCATGACAGTCCACCAGTTTATCGCTCCAGACTATCATATATGTGGTGTGGTATTTTCAGTGGTCCTGTTCCTTTCTTCATTAGTTACAATTCTACTGCTTTTACCTACTGCTCATTCGTAAATACCTCTCCTTCATTTTATCTGGCACTCAATTTGCAACTCAGCAGGGTTCATTTCTCAGCAACAGCAGTGGAAGGATGTGTGAATCAGGTGGTGGGGGACAAATTCAGCCACCCACTGCCCAATCATCCCAGGATCAAGCAGGAAGCAGTACAGTAAAGAAAGCATACATTGTCTTGAGCAATTGATTGTTGCTCTGCAATGCAATGAAACGTTTTTGTTGTACATATCCAATAATGTACTTTCTGGAGACACGACCACCACGTGATCTTCTGGATTACAGTTTCATTGATTCTGAAACTGGATTTGTATCATTGTCTGGATTGCCAGGTCTGGATCTGAATATGTATTTCTAAGACTGTATAGTCCACTTGTATTTGGATCCAAGGGTTTGGATATGTCCTTTTTAAAGTGTTCTTGTATTCAGGTTAAAATCCAGATCTGGAACACTCTTACAATTAAACTATTAACATTCTTAAATCTTATATGTTCAGCTCTAGGATGTTAACCAACCTGATAGCCTTCTACAAAGACATGACTGGCTTGGTGGAAAAAGGGAGAACAGCAAAGAAATTGCTGCTTTTTGTAGCCTGGAGAACAGAAGGCTCAGGAAGTGCAGATCTTATCAACATGTCTATACATGATGGGAGGGAATAGGAAAAGGGAGCCAGGTTCTTCTCAGTAATGCCTACTGACAGGACAAAAGCCAATGGATGCAAACTGAAACATAGGACATTCTGTATGAACATAAGAAAAGTCATTTTACAGTGCGGGTGGTCAGATACTGGCACAGGTTGCCCAGAGATGTTGTGGAGTTTCCATCCTTGGAAATGTTCAGAGCCAGGCTGTACATGGTCCTGGGCATCCCATTCTAGATGACCCTGCTTTGAGCAGGATGTCAGACTTAATGGTCTTTAGAGGCCCCTTCTAACCTCAGCATTTCTTCAGTTCTGTACTTCCACCTTTCTTTGTTGGTTCACTTGCATCTTTTACTGTCTTGTATATGTACAAAGCCCATCACAAGCAGATTAATTTTAGGAGACTATCACTGTTCTCAGAATCAATTAAATAAAATCATTACTGACTAAACCAAATTTTCCAATTTTTATGCAAAATACATATGTTGAAAAGAAGCATATGCATAGCTGGAGGCATAAACCACCCCAGGTACTGTACATTATTTATGATGGAGTTCAACAGCTTTTTATATTTTATTTCTCCTTCACCATTTAAGTCAGCATGCTACTACTAACGACAAATGAAAATATTTACAGTAGAAGATCAGGAAAGGCAATTTTTTTAGGCTCATGATAAAAAAATAATGCATAGTTTTATGTTTTGGGAATTAATTTCCCATGTCCTGCAAAATATAGTACTGAGATGGTTTATAATGGATCTGGTTTATCTGGTGCAAATACCGTAAGATATGATTTCCCCTTTGGCTAACAAGAATTTGCTAATTATTAGCATGAAAGATAAGTGTTTTGAAAGAACAGTGAGAAGGAAATTGCAGTGAAAAAAAAAATCATATTGCAAACTTGCAGCAACACTTATTATTCCCAGTAAATATGAATCATTTATTAAGAAAAGTGACTGTAAGTGATACACATGCATTCACAGATAACTCAGTGTGAGGCTTATGAAATTAATGGGAAATAGAGCAATCTTTGTAATGTCCTGTTTAATGGCTAGATGGCTAGTCCCTGCTAATATACCATGAAGCACTTTGAAGGGTCATGGCCTTATATTCTTGCCTCACTTCTGGTTATTGTACAGCAAACTTGGTACCTTGAATTGCGCAGAAATACTCAGGATGTGTGTTTTTGCCTTGATTAGATACATTCTCTAGAAAAAGCACAGTCAGATCTGGTTAAGAATGAAGTAAGTTAGAACAAGTAAAAATTAAATCAGTTACCCCTAGAAACAAACATAAATGCTAGTGACTAAGGTTCATATCTCAGCAGACACTTGGGTCCCCTACCTTTTATTTAAAGAAACAGGTGTAAGGAACTTGAGTCAAGAAAAAGGAATTAACTTATTCAAATCCTATTTTATTTTTATTATTAAAAATTAAGATCACAGAATCATAGAATCGTAGAATGGTTTTGGTTGGAATGGACCTTTAATGATCATCTAATCCAACCCCCCCTGTAATGAGCAGGGACATCTTCAACTAGATCAGGTTGGTCAGAGCCCCATCCAACATGAATATTTCCCAGGAATGGGGCATGTACAGACAGATGTACAATGGAGATGGTACACAAAGAGGTTTTAAAAGGATGCATTGTCAAACTACTCTCTCTGCTTCTAATAGAGGGTGGCCATACATCTGTGAAGTTGGGGTTCTAAGTGCTTAAAAAGATTATGCATCTGTTAGATGAAATTATAAGGGAGATGTTTTACCTAAGTTTTCAACCATCACACTGAAGCTTTCTCCTCAAAAAAAGTAGGTGAACATCAAGATATGTGGTGATTACTTGGATGTAAACTTTTAATATGTTGAAACCATTCAACTATTTCCTTGTCTTGAATCTCCTATTCTCTGTAAAATTCCTGAGTATACCCAGTAACAGACCTGAAAATTATCTTATCTACTCATTAAATATTTATAGGTTTCTATGGGGGGAAAAAAGTATGAAGGGTAAAAGATAAATTGAAGAATTAAAAAATAGCCAGATGACCTGTTTTGAGTTCATTCTAGTTTTTGCTACAGAGGTTGCAGTTGCCTTGTTGAGTGTGTACATATGTATGTGCGTGGGGTGCAGGTGCCCGGGGGCTGCGGGGCCTCTGTGATGGGAGGCCGGGGCTGCCCCGCGCCGGACACGGCCGGTTCCAGCCGGCTCCGACCCACCCACCGCAGGGCACGGCTCAGCCCCACAGACACCCTGGGGGCGCCTCGGGGGAAATATATTGAGAAAAGGGCAAAACCACCAGACAGTCAGAGGAGAATGGGGAAAAACAGAGGGTGAGAAACAATCGTGAACCCCAAGGTGAGAGCAGAAGGAGGGGAAGGAGGCGCTCCAGGCATCAGAGCAGAGATTCCCCTCAGCCTCTGGAGTGGCCGTGGTGAGGCAGGTATCCACACCTCAGCCTGTGGAGGACCCCATGCTGGAGGAAGGGGATATTCGCTGAAGGAACTGTGGCCCCATGGAGACCCCACACCAGACCAGACTTATCCTGAGTGACTGCAGACAATGAAAGGGACCCATGCTGGTGCAGAGAAAAAGTATGAGGAGGAAGGAGAAGCATAGAGCAACTAATGTGTATAGACCATAGCCCCCTGTTCCCCATCTCCCCTGCACTTCTCAGGGGCGTGTTAGAGGATTTGAGAGAGGGGGGAGGAACAGTGTTGGTTTAATGTATGTTTCTCACTACCTGCATCTATTTTAATTGGTAACAAATTAACTTATTTTTCCCCAAATCAAGTCTGTTTTGCCTGTAATGGTCATCGATAAGTGGTGTCCCTGAATTTATCTCAATCCATGAGCTCTCTCATCCTATTTTCTTCCCTCATTGCACTGAGGATAGGAAGTGAGTGAGCAGCTGGGCAGGAGTTTGGCTGCTAGCCAGGGCTAACTCACCATTATATGTGAGTCTTATTAATTTTAAGATTTAGCTGACAGATGAGCAATCATCTAATAAAAAATATTCCACGATTTCTCCGTGAAATCCTCATTAGAACATAAATACTTTTCCTTGTGACAAAAAAGAAAAAAAAGATAGATCTTTTATGTCCAACTTAGACCATCTTCTGCAATCCAATTAATTTTAGATTTCATTAGAGCTTTCTGAAAGGCTTTAGTTTAAGAAATAACTGTGTTGAAGTTATTGTGCCTAAAAAAATATTTCTAGCACAGGTATTTTGTATTTAGTAAAGCCTATCCTTGACTTCATTTGTAAGTCCTGTTATAAAACCTGCCTTCTTTCCTTCCCTTCCATTTATAATATCCAAGTTCTTAAAAAAAAGAGGAGTTACTATGCTACATTTTATGTTTATTCATCTATATTTTGTATCTGACCTTTTTCTTCTCAATACTCTACACTGGTTTTCCTCTTACTGTTACAGATCATTTCTCCAATTTATCAAAATCATTATGAGTCCTCCAACATGCTTGTGACTGCTCCAAGATTGGCCTTGTCAGCAAATTTTATCAAGCGCTTTAATCTTTAATTCACTACATAGAGTTTCTATGTAAAAAAAGTATAAACTCAGTGCTTACAGCTGGGAATTCCTCTATGATAATGAAAGGAAGAGGCTTCTGTTTCCAGTAAAATCAAACACTCACTTTTATATTTAGAGTCAAAATTTGAAAAAAGGTGTAATGTAATTTGTTAGAACTCTAATCATAAATGGAAAAGTGAGGTATGTCTAATTTTTCCAATTTTTAAAAGTCACTTAGAGTGAAAGAATTATGACATACCAGATTAGTGGTATTGTATATTCCATCATCTGGTTCTTCATTAGTGCTTCAAGACTGCATTGAATCCTTTCATAGATTTAATCATAAAACAAACAACTAAACAAAATTAACAGAAAAATGTACTTTATTACATATTGTGATTCTTCAGAAAATGCAAAAATTCTTTGATTCCTTCACTAGGAATTTGGGCAACAAATTACCTTCCATATCTATTTTTATCAAGCTCTGCTTCCTCATTCATAAGCTGAATCTTGAAACCATAATTAAGTGGAAAAAGATGGGGACAGAATAAGCTCAGGAAACCCAGCAATGAGTAAATTTGCATCTCTGTTGTTAGGGAAGCTGCCCACCCAAGGTATGGTTAAATGCAATTTCCTTCAGCAGTAGAGCTAACGCATGCACATGGCGTACATCTCTCCCTCCCCTCTTACCAGCTGTTTCTTCCTACCCCAGTACTGTCCCACAACAAGACCACACACCTGTTTGTGAGGTTTCATGATATATCAGTTAAAAAACTGGCTTTGATTAAAAATAACCCTTTAAAGTTGACTAATTCAGGAAACAATTGCTTCTAGCACTATATTTCTTTTGCTCACTCTACTCACAGTTTGACATTCAGGATTTGTAGAATCCTGAAAACAAGTCAGTCCCTCAAAATGTCCAAAGAAAAGGTATCCCAGTTGAAGAAATTATATTCATGTATACAGCAACTAGGAAAGTCTTCTTCAGGGACATTAAAACAGGTTTCAATTCTCAACAGTAAATCTTGCCTCTGTCTGATCCACCACTTCACAACTCCACGCATCCACTAAAAACAGATACTCAGTATTCAATCAAAATAAACTTTCCCATTACATATATGTCAAATTTCTATGTCTTTTCATCTTCAGGCAATTCAGCTCCATTAGAACAGACAATTTAATGGCACATATGTGTATACATATATATATATATGGTGAATAAGACTGAGAAGAATAGGTGTTGTGGTTTGAGCTCAGAGGGCAACTGAGCACTGCAGTGACTGTGTGGTGCTCAGTTGCCCTCTGAGCTCAAACCATGACAATAGGAAGTAGGTCATGTTGTTGTTTCAGCTAGAGAAAGATAAAGAAATTTGTGTAATGTAGGAAAGTTAGACAGGGAAATGGAAATAGAGGAGGCTGGTGTCATCATCAGGATACAGGAAATCCAAAGTCCATGACAAAAACTAAGAATGGAAATTGGAAGCAGTGCACCTGTGGAGGACTGCTGGCCTTATCTTGCTTACAAACAACCTTCATGGACATTTTAAGAGATATTCTGGGAAGTATTTTTATATGCTTCTTAGACATGTGTGACTATAACCACAGACATGGTGTGTGACACACAATATTTTAATAAAAAATAGTGTGCTCCAATGTAATTAAAGATTAAGTATAATGCAATATCCTAAGGGGAGACAGCATGGTGAGTCAGCCTTATCAGGCATACTTTCAGTTACTGTGATTTTGTAGCAAAGATTTTAATGGAATATAAGACTTACATAAGCATGCAATTATTTTATTTTATTTTAATTTTTTTTTTCCCAGAATCAACATTCTGTACCATCTAATCTGTCTTTGTATTCATTTATACTATGGTCTAGTTTTCCACACATATTCTTATTGGTCTGTACTTTTAATTATGTTCACCTCTTTTTTTTTTTTTTTTTTTTTTTCTATATGCATGATTTAAACCACCACAAAATGTACACAAAAAGAAAATAGTATAAAGGAAATTGTACTCAGAGCTTTCCTTCTGAGATACTGGTTCTGAATTGTGCCTTCAGTTGAATGACTTTAACTTTTTTCATCATTCAGTAATCAATACTCTAATCAATAATATTAGCACTCGACATTTTAATGATATAATTATTAATGCTTTCCTTGCTTTTATGTTGCCCAATTTCCATGAATGTTTTTAGAGGAGAATTATTATGTTAGTCTCCTGAATATGGGATGTTTATTTCCATATCCTCCTCCCTGCCTCCCAATATAGCATTTTCTTCCTCTGCCTCTGATACTAACCCAATTCTCCAGTTCACTCTACATACAACAGAGCAGCTTCTTCTGTTGAAACCCCAAATAACCTGCTTTAAACACATAGTTTGCTACAAACAAAATAAAATGGCTCAGGCTTCCTGTCTTGATAAAACAAAGCTAGCAGTCTCATTTTTATTGTCCCTTTTGGATGCAGGAATATGGCTGCACTTGCAGTACAATTACTTACTTTTACTTTCCTTCAGATAAAAACAGCACTGTTTTTCTTTAAGTCTATGACAAATCTATATTATGAGTCACTCTCTATAAGGTCGCTGTAGGTGCATTACATCACAGGGAGAGGCACAACGCAGCATTGCATTTCTGTATTATATCACTGGAACACTTCTGCCAAGTTTTGTCAGCAGCAGAAAGGGTCAAGTTCAAAATCTGTGGGTTCTTTGTAAAATTGCAAAACAAAACCAGATGAGTATTCATTCAAACACCTGGAAAAATGAAACCCTTCCTCCGAAGGCCAAAGATAGTCAATACTTTCCTATTCTCAAGGAGTACATAATTCTGTGCATATGATAAAACAACAACAAAAAATACATTAAGGTGAGAGAGAGCACAAGCAACAAGGAATTAGCAAAATTTTAATAATGTATAAAGCACATAGCCCAAAACTTTTTCCTTTGCTTCCTTATGTGCTGATGCAAGTATCCACTGGATAAATGCCCCTTTGATGTATGTATTTCTTGGTTTTAGTCTCTAATGACCTGCATTTATTTTCCTTAGTTAGTGAAGGTTCAGACTCGGGAATCCATCTGGATGGGTCCATTTCTAGCACCTCAATAGAAATATTCAGTGGTTTCTTTGGACATGCATACACAGACCAGGGCTCTTCTGCTCTCATTAGCAGAGGTTTAGTACTGAAGTATCTAATTTATTATCAGGTCAGAGCCTGATCAGACAATGGACAGAGGATTATAAATCTTTCTAAACCCACACCATAAGTGGAGTACACCCATTAAATGGCCTTCGGAAGGCACCTTCAAATATCTTTGCAGTAGCCTGGTGAACCATGAACACCTACCTTTAGAATTGTAAATGCCGTGCAGAAAAGCCTTCGTATTTTTTTCCCAGGTCAGCTGCTGTAAATAACAATCTGTAACAACCTGTAGCAAAGAACTGCTGCCACCTTTTTAGTGTCGGGTTCATCTCTAGCATTCTCCAGAGCTGATTTTAGCTCTGTGGCTCTTTGAGAACAGAGGGCTATCATAAGATCTAATTCAGCTCTTGATGTAACCTACAGCTTCAGCACAAAGATTCCATCACCCTTCAGGAAGATCTTGTACTACACATTTTACTTTAGGACTGCATTATGGATGTGGCTAAATGGACAGGTTCCTTGAACCGATCCTATGCCTTGATGTGTATGTATCTTCTAAGATGGGTCAGACAAAGATGGACTGGCAAAGGCTGGGGCAGGTGGAACCACACCCACCCCAATATATCCTCACAAATCTTAGATGACTGTTACTATGTAGAGGCACACTTTGTGCCTTTAGCATTTCATGCGTACTATGGAGTTCTCTTCTGTCTCAGTCATATAACACATATAGTAACACAGTATTCCTATCTCCAAAGCTTACTTGAATATTAACCTCTATGTTAACCAAATATTTGGACTGACAGTGCGGAGGCTGTTCACTGCAAGTGATTGCTCCTCCTGGTTCAGCTGTAAATTGCAGAGTGTTCATTCATTTTTGACCCATGAAGATGAATGGAGCAATATGATCCTTAAATACTACACATTTGTTCTTCCTTGATTATTTCAGCTTTGTCTGGCAGCTAGAGGATAGTGCAACTAGTTTCTTTGTTTAAAATGGAAGAATGTCTAGTGAAAGCTGAAACAAGACCTGTTTCCTTTAAATTGGAAATGCAGAATCAATTATAAGGGTTTGTATTTGTATTTGTTGGTTCATGTCCCAGTTGAGGATCTGGACCATAATCTCTAGATTAAACAAATGTGATGCTATCATCTGATAGGCATAGCAAAAGAATAAGAAACTGAAAGATCATTAGTTCAAGTTTCCACTGAGCCATAACTCATATAACCTCTGATACTAGAAATGTATCTGACAGCTTTCCATCAAAGGAGGTAGTTTGTGCAAATCAAAACCAAACTCTGGTTGGTTTCAGGGATAGAAGAACAAATCATAGATGTTTAAATCTTAAGAGTAAAGTTCTTTTGTTTCTGCCTGGCCTCCTAAGTGACCTAAGTTTACTGATGATTTGAAACAGATGACTCAGAAAGAAAAACAACTATACCACCAACAGTTAAAGTCTGAGCATGAACTGAGATTTTTGTCCATATGTTCTTCAAGAGGTAAAGGCAAGGTCCTTGGGCTGCCTAATTAGCAAAGCTGTTCTACTTGGTGGACAGTTTAATTCTTCACCCATTACTTGCCTTCATTTGGAGGCTTATCGTTTCTAGTATGATAATTATTTTTCAGTTTGTGACTAAAATGAAATGGGATGAGGCAAAAGGAATTAAGGAAATTTTAAGGAAATTATTTCCTTAAAAGTTCACAATTTACACGTTTTGCTATTTTGTAACACTAATTCAATGCGTATTTTCCCCACAATACCTTATGAACTTGTAGAGATAAGAAATAAATAAATTACTTTCAAATCTTGAGAAAGATTCCACTTCTAAAAAATAATAGGTCTCTTCCTGACAGTAGGAGCAAGAAAAACAAGACTAACACAAATGAAACATTGTGCATGATTTTTGGTTAAAATATGTTACAAAATGTCAATTTTAAATCAGAAAAGTCAGGAAATGTTAAAGGTGTTCATAAAGTTTCATTAAGTTTCAAAAAGTCAAAGGATCTGTCTGTAAAACAGAAGACATTTTGCTTGAAAGCTGTCCAAGACTAGATTAAAACAGGTTTTAAAACAAAACACTAGAATAAAACATGCCTGCATCTGTCAGTACTCAGCAAAGGGCATAATAGACAAATCATATGTCTTAAGTAGTTATGTCTGACATCAATTTATTAGAAATATAATTCTGCATCTATTCTGGCTGAAAATTGCCAATACAGGACAAGGTCCATCAAGAGAGAAGCATGCCAATGCTATCCAAGACAAGATCTTGCACGAGGATTTTGTTCATAAAATGAGCCAAAGTTGAATATTCTGTTTTGAATTAATAAAAGGGAGGTTTCTGCTAGGCAGCAAGCAGTATCTATTCTATCATTTGCTGATAATCCCAAAAAGCCTGCCTGCTATGTTGTTGCTCTTTTTCCGCAGGGGTACTCATGTGCCACATTTCCTAGGATTTTAATCTAGTTCCCTCTTTACTAAATAAGAATGAAGATCTAGCAGGAAGATAAATGGGGAGACATGGGCTACAAAGCATATTTAGTATTGTATCTCTTCTACCAGATCTATCCAGAACTTCTGACTAAGTGACTCAGAATGTGGAGAAGACTGGAAATTTATGAAACCTGTCTAACAAAGTATCATCTGTATAAAATATTAGAAAACTGAAAGAATTGACAGAAGCAATTGTTCTTGTCACATGAGCCACTTTGCATGTAATTCTGTGAGTATCTTCAAGTCTTTTTAGGCTGGGGCACACTGGCTCTTCAGCTCCTGGCAGGTGATGGTTTATCAGCTGTTCTGCATATTTGTAGTCCCTGCATCAGAATTAACAAAACTCTAGAAAAAATTAATGTCAGTCATCTTCCCTCCCAAAAAAAACCACCCTAAATAAAACTATTCTATTGAAGAGCCCAACTCCATAGTAATTTAAAGAATTTTGGATATAAGACAACTGTTTAATCTAATCAGGCCTCATGTCTTTCTGCTGTCTTGACACTGTCTTCATGAACAACAGAAGGATCAATTTTTTAAAAAGTGTGTGCAGCCTGTTGGGACAAGATTTTAAGAAAACTCTCAAGCACCTAAAAATTCTGAAAAACTATTGAATTGTGCACAACATTTCAACTTGTAACTTCGACTTTGAAGATTATTTTCACTTACTACATGAGTTAGAGCTGTAATTTATTTTGACTTTTTTATGTACCTTTATCTCTGTTTTCATGTAACTAAAGAAATATGCAAATCTTGAAGTTATTGATTCACATCTTGATTATTCAGCTGATCACACACTTCTCCAGCTCTCACCTATCTTTACCAATAACAAGTTACAGAATTAAAAATGTTGAAGCGTGGTCTAAATTTTCAAGAGTGATTGAGGATTGTTGAAGCAGCTGGGGATCAAGCATATGAAATTTCATAGACGCAAGAGCTAACTTTCAGCCAGTGAATTGCTGAACGCTTTCTGGAAAATAAGCTTAAAAACAACACAAGAACTGAATCATTCAAATGATGCACTGACAAATTCTGAAATGCAATTGAGCTAATCTTTTCTGTTCTTTATTCTTGTCCTGAATTGCTGTGCAGTTAAAATTTACCATACTGACAGTAGTGGCAATATCAGGATATAGGCAGAACAATAGGCTTCATCTTTGTGTTGAAAGAGGCAACAGTAAAAATTAGAGATCAGCATAGTTAGCAGGACCAATCCAATCTCTGCAGAGATTCACTTTTCTTAAGGATGGAATTTTGTAAGGACAGGAAACCAAAAAGGAGGGATGACCAGGTAAAGCTAGCAAAGATTTTTTTCAATAAAATACTTTTTTCATAATAAATAGGATATGGTCAGAGCAAAAAATGTTCACAAGGAAGGCAATTTTAACTATTTTCTTTTTCGATTTTTTTTCTCTATAACTTTGAAATTGCCATAGATAAAGATGTACCTTCTACATTTAAAATCCCTTCCAGATTTTAAACGTAAGCAAATTAGGGTAATGGGCTTTTTAGAGCACAGAACAAAATTACATGTGTAGATTATGAAAAAAAAAAAAAGACATTTCAGTTTACAGGAATCTGATTTTCCTTGGATAAATATTAAATGAAATTTTGAAGAGTTAGTTGTAATTCACAATGGCAATATTTTTTTAATTTTTATTTTGTGAGCATGGAAAAAATATTTCCTGCCTATTTCCAGCAACAGGAAAAATCGTGGCATTTTGTCAGTGCACAAAATATGGACAAAGTAGATCTACAACAGTGTTTGGGAGCCATGAAGAAAGCACTGTACTTCTGGACTCTAGAAGGAATGTAAGCTGATGTTCCCTTTGCAAGGTTTCCCCTGCTCTTTTCTTAAATCAGTTTGGCAGAAGGAATGATTGGGGGTTGTGACTCTTTCCCTTTTCTAGACCCAGTGAGATTGGCATCCCAAAGATGGACATGTAAAAATCCATACTAATTGCATTTGTTTCTGACCCTTCACTGGTAGAACTTGAAGAACCATTTTAGTTCCAGTGAAAATTCAGCTCCACAGCTAAGCGAAATTTGGGAGCACATTAAATTCCTTCAATTTAGATATTCAATTAAGATGGCTAAGTTATATAATCGCTCAGGACTTTTACTCTCAATGATGAAAAGAAATAGGTGTCTTCAGTAATTCAATCTATCTGAGAACATAGATCGGAGCAAATTACCTTCTTGAAATACCTGTCATTTCTTCTCTTCTCTGAACAGCAAAACTCCCCAGTTAAGCAGCTGAAATTAGGAGTGGTATGTATATTACATTACTGAAGGAGTACCATGCTTTTGATACTCTGTACACATTTCTATTGCTTCTCTTAATGCTTCTTTTTATGATCAATAAAATTATAGTTTAAAATCTTATTCACTCTTTACATTCGTTAAGTTTATGCTTTACACTGTATAATACCCACATGTGTTTTTTTGAAATCCAATACTGTGAAAAAGTAGTGGTAGCACTTAGGATTTTCATTTTGTTGGACAAACCCAGGACATGAATAAAAGCACTCCATTTTACTAGTAGTCAGTAAACAATCATAACAGCTCTTGTTAATAGAGAACAAAGATAATTCTTTGACAGTTATGTCTAACACATTCACGTCAAATTGTAGTGGAATACTTTTTGAAAGTTGAACACTAGTGACATAAAGTAGCTGGTTGAAAAAATTCATAAATTCAGTTTCTCCTTATAATCTCAAAACTCAATCCAAAGGATTACCTACATATTGAAGAAGGAAAACTCACTGTCTTGGAGCAAGTCTACTGAAACTGGTGATTGCAAGATTTTTCACACTAATCTTGTCTGTTCTGATTTACAGTACCCATTTTTCTATAATCTTAACAATTTATGAGTAATGATAATCAGTTGGGCAAGTATGAGAATACTTTTAGTTTTTCCCAATTCACAGCATCATTGATGATAAAGAGCCTCACCAAATGACTTTGGTTAAGTCCACATGTAAGCAAGTGACATATTTTCAGTTCTTTAATCAGGCTGCATCAAATCGTTCAAAGTTGAAACAAGGAGGTATTTTTCACTTATATTCTGAAGCCTACTACAAGTAGTAATCAATAAAAATATTTACAGTTCTCAAATAACTTTGTGATGATATGTTTGTTTAGACATTTTTATCATTTTACCCCTGAACTGAAAAAAGAGACACCATCAAAATAATATTCCCCTTTAATTTGTCACTTTCCAAAATTATGATCATAGAATCACAAAATCACAAAAGTGTTAAGTTTGGATGACACCTCTGGAGACAGCCTAGTCCAACCTCCCATTCAGAGTTGGGTCACCTAGAGCAGGATGCCCAGAACTGACCTTTCGTTGGCCTTTTGGTGGTCTTCTATGATGGAGTGACTGCACTGGTGGCTAAGGAAGAACAACTGATATTGTTTGCCTGGGCCTCTGTAAGGCCTTTGGCATGGTCCCACAACATCCTTATCTCTAATAGGAGAGATGGATTTGATGGATGGACTATTTGATGGATAAGGAATTGACTGGACAGCCACATATGAAGAGTTGCAGTGAATGATTTAATGTCCAAATGAAAAATAATATCAAGTGGTGTCCCTCCATATAGAAACCGGTACTGTTCAATATCTTTATTAATGATATAGACAGTGATCGATAAAATCTCTTTAATAAGAAACCTTGACAATAGTACCTGTTTTCAGTTTTGTTTTGTTTTTATTTTCAGAAAAATCTGGAGAATGAGATTGTAACATCAATATTCTATTTGCACTGCAAATACTGCAAATCTATGTGCACCCATGCACTTGAACTTACCTGTATAAATGTAAAAGATTAATAAACAGGTTAACATATCTTGAATGGAACTAAGTTCCTGACCCTTACTAATTCTTTGCTTTCAGAAAACATTGCTGAGACTTGCTAACAAAGCACATGCTTCATTCACCTCATGTGCTAGCCTGCATAAACAGTAGTAATGTGCTATTGCCTAGTGTTAATGAAGAAGACTTGTTATTACTTTAGCTTTGCATAGCTTCCAAACTGCAGTCTCACTCTTAATTTCAAAGGGGTGATTTTGTGATTCATCTTACCTTTTTTTTCTACTTGAAGTGACAAAAGATTGGAAAATAATCTGTGTTCAAACTCAGTTGATAAAAACACATCATTGTCCATATAATACCATAAAAGTATTTTTTATTCAGGAGAAGTTTGCCTATGTCCATTCACATATGCTAACAAATTCCTGCTTAGTGCTTTCTTTCAATAAATCTGCTGGGTAAATAAAACCCTTGTGAGCTTTGTGGCCACTTCTCACTTGTCCTTTATGGTGGATGTATTAGTAAAATTCATTGACTGTGCAACCTCTACCTGTAATGTCCAAAACCATCTTTACCTAAAAAATATATCCAAAGAATATTACCAACAGTTAGGTCTAGTATGGATTGACCTCCTTAATTTAATAGACATTATGAAGCAAATGAAGGAAGAATTATATATACATTGCACTGCATCTTTGTGGCATTTTTCAGACGAAGTATGCTCATAAACCCATGTCTGCTCAGTCATGAAGAACTTCCAGTTTAGCAGTGAACATAACAGCAAACAATTTAAAGCTGAATTTCCAGAATGCTCTCCACAAATCATTCCTACTAATGAAGTATTTCTATCAGACCAGCAGTGTAACTTGCTACAACAAAGCCAGATGGACTCATGAGGCCATAGAATCCACACAGCCTTTTCTAGCTACATTAGGGCAGGTGTCCATGGCCATGAAAAGAGCTAAAGATTTCTGATGCTCAGGTTCTGAAGAGGTTTCATTTTGTTCCAGTTGTTGTCAAGACTCAATACAAAAACAAAAAGCAGGAGACAGAACCAGGGTAAATCCAAAGTGGAGAAGACTTTCCCTGCTAGCAAGCAAGCAAGGAAGGAGTCAGATGAGTAGAATGATCCTATATCAACATAGCTTCAGCTTCTTGAGATATCAAGTGTACCAGAGTATAATGAGCACTTAAAATTTGGCTTATTTGGCTTTGAACAAGATTTGCTTTTCTTCCACAAGAAATTTGAGGAGAGAGAACATCACCACTTTAATATACCACAGGAGCAAGTGTGACAATTATAATGCCCAGAGAGGTTTGAAGGAACACTAAAGATACAGTTTCCTTTTGGATTCCTAGCTCTTGACATTGGGGATAAATCTTTGATCATCAGCAAGTGAGTCCCATAGAGAAAAAGCAATGTCTGCTACCAGGTTCAGCAATGGCACTGCTGGATACTTTTTCTGTTTTAGTCATCATATAGTTTCTGGCTGTAGAGTCCAAAATGGCGAAGGCCACTGTGTTTCTCTGATCTGATCTCTTGCATATCACTGGCCACCAGGTTTTCCTGAATTTTCATGTTTTCTTTATCTAAAGTTTTTCTAGTACCTAATTCACTTGTGCCTTAAATCATAATTCAAATTTTACTTACCCCAGACTCTAATCTTTAGATTTTCTTATAACATTTCCTGTTAGATTTGGGAAGCTTTCTATTAGCAGATTTCTGTTCCTTATGTAGGTACTTATAGATGAAAGTCAAGTCTCTCTTTTGCCTTTTCTTTGGGTAACTCATTGCAGCATAGATCAGAAAGAGCTGAACAGGCTTTATATTAGTTAGTTTGAGCTCATCCTTCCACAATCTGCTGTGGAATCATGACCTGATTTTCCTGTACAGACTTATGCTGCTAGAGTGTAGACATGCATTGTCTGTGATTTTTTCAGAATTTCTTGTTGACAGCACAATATCAAACACGGTGGCACTGTAAGATTTTAGAAAAATCAAACTTTTTTTCTTACTCTTCTAGAATTATGAAATTTGGGACTGAAAACCCAAACAATTTCTGTACAAGTACCTTTTACTTTCATTGTTTCCATCTTTGTTTTTCCATTCACAAAATAATTTTCCTTTCTCAGAATTTTATTCTTTTTTCCCCCAGAGTTTTCAGTCAAGGATTGATTCAGCAGTTATTAAAATCAGTTGAAAAATTAAGCTCATCTTTAGTGGGTTTTAGGCCAAAAATTAAAGTGAGCATAATTTTACAGTATGGTGCTAAATTATAGTGTTAGCTGTGAGTACAGAAAAAAATCATTTCACCTAACAACCATGTCTAAAAAGTTAGATGTCTAAGTCTAATTCAGTCACTCCCTTTATGTGCAATGGAGTATAAAAGGCATCTTCACCAAATGATTCATAGCATCATAAAATAGGTGTCTAAGATGAGTTAGTTACCTGAGTCACCCTCTGTAAGTATATTTTTTCTCTCCACTGACTATAAAAATGATAATCATCCTAGATTTAGGAAGACAGCTTTTAGATATTTCAGGAATGATTCAGGTGCCTATACAAAGATGATGAAGATTATCTGAGGTATCCTCATGGAGCCAGCAGAGGTGACACAGAAGTTAAGAGACTCACATCAACCTGCAGCAGCAGCTGGAAACCAAATAGAACACTCCAAGCATCCAATATTGCTGTAAGTGCTTAGGAAACTGAATTCTAGCCCTACATTCAGGTGCGGTAAAATTTCCATGAGTACATGATTAGGTACTATAGTCATTGTAGGCTTTTACCTAGTTATCTTAAATATGTCACAAACCAAAATTCTGAATGATGTATCAACATATTTGCTAGTGTGGACTGAAATATCACAACTATCAATGATTTTTCAGACAAATGCAGAGTTACATAAATGAACATGTAGTTCAATAAAATGTTTACTCATACTTTTTCTCTCTAATGATAAAATTATTTATAGAAAAATAACTAAGCTGTATAGCCTCACTAAAGTTGTAATGTATGAATAAAACTTTTACTTGCCTGTTAGAGGGTCAGTGAAGTTTTCTGAACAAAGGGACTGAATTTTGAAAACTGCTCATTGGTTAAAATTGAAATTAACTTATTTGATGGCTTGGGTTTCTTTCAGTATGCATTATGTTCTATCCAGGCTCTTAAACAATCATAAAGATTTCCATGAATGGGATACAGATACTGAAGGAGAGATAATCCAGCTGAAGAGCAGACCTTATATGGTGGTTTTGAATGACTCAGAACTGCAGGTCCCAAGAGGCATCATAACAATACTTTCTTCCGGACTCAGTCCTGTCAGTGAGTTAAATAAGCATTGAGCTGATCTGCTGTCTTAGTCTTCCTCATGGCTCGGACAGACGTACTCTTTGCTGGATGAAAAACTGGCTGGATGTCCGGTCCCAAAGAATTGTGATGAATAGAGTTTAATCCAGTTGGTGACTGGTCACAAGTGGTGTTCCCCAAGGCTCAGTGTTGGAGCCAGTTCTGTTTAATATTTTAATCAGTGATCTGGATGAGGGGATCAAATGCAACCTCAGTAAGTTTTCAGACAGCACCAAGGTGGGTGGGAGTGTTCATCTGCTTGAGGGAAGGAAGGCTCTATAGAGGGATTGGGATAGGCTGAACTGATGGGCTGAGGCCAATTGTATGAGGTTCAACAAGACTCAGTGACAGGTCCTACACTTGGGTCACAACAGTCCCATGCAATGCTACAGGCTTGGGGAAGAGTGGCTGGAAAGCTGCCCAGAGGAAAAGGACCTGGTGGTGGTGATTGACAGCCGTCTGAATATGAACTGTCAGTGTGCCCAGGTGTCCAATAAGGCCAACTGCATCTTTTGGGAATGTCTTTCAACCAAATTTACAACCTCACTGTCTTCCACATTGATTTCGCATCAGAAATAGTGTGGCCAACAGGACTAGGAAAGTGATTTTTCCTTCATACTTGGCACTGGTGAAACCAGACCTTGAACACTGTATTCAGTTTTGGGCCCTTCACTACAAGAAAGACATTGAGGTGCTTGAGTGTGTCCAAAGAAGAACAAGTAAGCTGATGAAGGGTCTAGAGAACAAATCTTATGAGGGGTGGCTGAAGGAACTGCAGTTGCTCTCTACAACTACCTGGAAGGAGGTTTTAGTGAGATGGGTGTCAGTCTCTTCTCCCAAGTAAGAACTGATAGGACAAGGGGAAACGGCCTCAAGTTGTGCCAGGGGAGGTTTAGATTGGATATTATGAAAAATTTCTTCACCAAAAGAGTTATCAAGCACTGGAATGGGCTAACCAAGGAAATGGTTGAGTTCTCATCTCTGGAGGTATTTAAAAGATGTGTAGGTGTGGCACTTAGGGACATGGTTTGGTGGTGGACTTGGCAGTGTCAGGTTTGTGGTTGGACTCAGTGATCGTCTCCAACCTAAATGATTCTATGATTCCATGATTTTATGATTTTAAAATATATAGGAGCATTTAGACATCCCACTTATGCAATCCTTGGAAAAGGACAGGTGCCCAGGTTTCCAGTCAATCCAAAAGGTGGAATCCTGGGATGATGGTAACAGCAGAACTTGAGGCATCTAAGCCAATAAATGGTAAAAGTTTAGGCCCTAACATGTCCTTAATTATGTAAGCACTAGACGTGAACTTCATTACCTGACAAATCACTTTGCTAGACTTTGATACATATGTTCCCTTTGGGATCGTCTTTCAACCAAATTCATAACCTCACTCTCTTCCACACAGTTTTTCAACTTGGCTTCTTTCATGTAAACAGTAAGATGTGCATCCAGAAATGACCATACAACAAATACTAAAGCAATAGCATAATCTGAAAAATACCCCCTAAAAGAAGAATCTATGACTATGAAAAATTACATTTCGTACAAAATTTTCTCCTCAACTGAAAATGAGAAAACTATGCAAAACTACATGAAACAGATATGGCCACTGAACCTAACATGGCACTGGAGGGAGCCCAGAGGTGGTAATGAGAAGAGTTTAGGTATTTGTAGGGGAATAAGAGATGTTTTCTGGTCAGGATAAAATTAATTTGTTGTCTTATTGATACAATGGATTAGTACTTATTAATTGTTCCCATGACTTTTTTTTTTTTTCTTTTTTTAACTTGGTACCCATGTATTTCTAGTACCCATGCTTTGAAATGTTACATGTAAGCCTACAATCATTTATTTTTTTATAACTGAAAGTTTTGACTTTGAGATCTAGAACAGTGATATGATCCTCCATTTTCATCTTTGAAATGAGAGTTAAGAGAAGATTGATGAATCTAATTGGTCTTTAAAGCATATGGATTCTTTGTATCTTTTTAACATACATACAGAACCTAGTAAATTTAAGATTTCTGTGCGTTCAGGTGATTTTTCAGGATAAACAGAAGAAATATTTTTCTAATATAATTAGTCAGAAATTATGCTTTTCTAAAAAAAAAAAAAAAGCAGGGTATAGTATGTATTTGCACTTAAAAAAATCTCTAGCAATGCATGTACATAGTATATGAATTGTTCTCACATTATTTGTTCTTACACATTCAAGATCTCTCTTTGCTAATTGGAAAATTAATTTTCTGAAAACAGAACAGGGGTGGATCATGCAATGCAAGCACCATTCCCATATATATATGCTATTATAAATACAATATACATTGTTATAACTCTATTCTTAAGTAAAAACAACCAGTATCCCCAAGTCCTTCGCAGGGCTGCTCTCAACCCATTCACCACACTGTCCGTACTGGTACTGGTGATTGTCCCAACACAGCTGCAGAACCTTGTCCTTGGCCTTGTTGAACTTCATGAGGTCAACATGGGCCCACTTCTCAAGCCTCTTAAGGTCCTTCTGGATGGCATAATGTTAATAGTGTTAATATTAAATATAATATTTAACTGTAATATCTAGAATTTGTCCAAAAGTAAACAAGAACAACGCAAGTATAACACAGCTATCAGGAATCACCTAATAAATCATTTAATCACAGTGACATTTATAAACCACCTAAATCAAACATCTGCTTGAGTTTTTAATCTTTTATGTCACCACACTGTTATCACCCAATAATTACTTTGCTTTGTATGGCTTTACCATAAGTCAAAAAGATGGGACATCTCAAAGGTGCTCAGGGAAGCATTACTCCTGAATTTTTGCAAGACTAATTTCTCCAAACCCATGAAGGCCATGAGCACACTGGGTGTATTCAGAATCAGGCTGGTGTGCTAAACCAGCCATTGAGCTGGGAAGTGCAAAGGAGTGCAAGCTGAAGCAGCTTAAGTGGAAGAGAGAGAGGGCACATTACCTCAAGCTTAGTGATACAGAAACACAGTTGTCCTTTGTCTGAGCAGTGATACTCCACTGTGCTGTGTTCTGCAGATTTACCAGTCTCTAAGACGATGCACTACATATTAGTTCAATTTTAGGCATGTATATTCAAACATGAGAACCTCAAAAGCTCTGCCTTATCTAGCTGATTAAGATCCTGAGGCACCTACATTTCTTTTAATCAACATATCTCCAGAACAGTGAAGCAAGGACTAAAATAAATTCTCTCATAGTTCAGATAAATTGTCTAATCACTGGGATAATGAATCAGTTTTTCCTTTTCCTCCTTCCATTATGGTCAATATAGAGTAATTACATAAAGCAAAGTAGAAGAGCTTTGCATTTTCTCCTGGCAACAAGGAGAATTATATTAAATGGACATGTTTCTGCATCTTCCCACTCAAGGAGGACCTGTTCTGGTTTAGGCACTTAAATCAGGGGACTGATGAATAAAAACCAGCACTAACTCAGCACTATTGCTCGAAGTCAGATTGAGTTAACATGGCTTGATGGACTGCAGCAAATCTATTGCACTGAGGTACACAGCTCTCTGTATTACTAGCCTGTCTCAAATGTGCTTAACACACATTAGATTAAATTTCTTTCCCTTAAACTTAAGATAACACATTTGTCTCACATTTATGATGAATTAAGAGTGTGTAGATGGCAGCGTGCAAGAGATCGATTGACAATGAAGGTCTCTGCAGTGATTCTCTCTACCTGCTACTCAATCTTGAAGGAATTCAATTCAGAATTAAGACACCTATTGCATCTGTTTACACATAGATGTCTGCAGGTATGCTGTTTCTTAAACTTTCGTTATCATCAATGGACTATTATTCAACAGAATCAATAAAAATGAAAAGAGTGATTCAGGTCACCATAAAATAGATATCTCATGGTGTAATCTGGAGCTGAATTGTTGAACACTGTCACTAATTATCAGCTGTTGTACCACCCCAATGAGGTGATTATTTGTCCCTTCTGATTAAAGAAAGAGCCTAGACAAATAGATTAGCTCAGAAGCCTAATTCTTACATGTCCGGAATTAGATGAGCTCAATCTCACTGGTTTTATTGCAAGCTTTTTTCTCTGTCTCCCTCTCACAGTAATCCTTTGGCCATTATTTCTGCAAATTTCTCTGCTACATTGTTAGCAGTGGTTGCAAAAAAAAAAAAAAAAAAAGAATAAATAGGGACATATCCTGTTTGTCTTTTTTCTGAAGTCTCTGTTGACCATTTTCAAAAAGAAATAGATAAACAGGTCTTGGTTTCTCAATGGAGAAATAATTTGATAAAGTGTTGTTCTCCTAAAGCATGTAGTTTTGGTTGCTCAGGACAGTAAGACTAGGGAAAAAAAAAATCTGTGAAAGCAAAATGACTTGTAATGATGAATCACAGCTGAGAAGGGGGATATACCGAATCATTCTCTTGGCTGCATTGATTTCAATGTACAGACAGCTCAATCTCTGATGTAATGGGAAGCACAGTCCATGGCACTACCCCAAGGACTAAGAGGCTTTATGCTATTACATGAGTGTCTCCTAAATTAAGATGAGGATTAATTTTCAGAACTCTGAAATAAAAACTAAAAATAAGTTTTGCTCTCTCACACTCAGTTGGATCCATTACACAGTATCTCCCACCACTTTATTCTCCAAATTGTAGCAAACTGACCCTGACTTTTTTGAGAGTTGGCCTTATCTCATGCAACCCTCAGATAAACTCCTATTTTACTTTGTATTGTTTTTTTAAATTAAAATAACAAATTATAAAAATTAAAGTCCCTCCAAAGTGTGCTGTTGAAATATGCACCTAGACATGCTGAGTTGGGAAAAATATGAACTCTTGATCCTTTTCTCAAAATCTGACATAGAGATCTGAAGTCAACAAATTTTGTTTTCAAGTGATACAGGGTTGTGTCTTTACTGTTGGGAAGTGACTGATTAAATTAAATACAGTGCAACTTGAGGTCTAGCCAAATATGAACAATCATAAATCTTTTCCACAAATAAATTCTGAGAGTCCACAATATCCTTAATGAGGTTAGTGTTCAAATATATACATTCCGTTTATAACACCTTCATGCTGACATTCACAATCTCAAATTCCTGTCTTTGTCTTTCTTCTTAATTCATATATAGCTCGGGATATGTGATATAATATGATCTATTGAGACCACAGATTCTCCCAGCAAAATGCTTCAAGCAGTATCATTTTTGATTGGTTTAGCACTACTAAAATCTAACTTAGATACCCATTCAAACACAGGCTGCTAAATTATAGGTTCATATTGTTAATGGAAATATATATTAATGCGTGCATACATATGGACTAATGGAACCCCCAAAAAAACAGAAGACATATGCAAAGGAGAGGGCTACTTAGATTAAGCATTTATTTGAGTTTAAATCATTGTGTTATCCTGAAACTTGATCATGTTTCTTTGGAATGAAACATGGAATCTTTGCTCCTTGTTGAATGTTTTTGGTAGGTGTCTTGTTAGTGAAACTGACAAAGCAGTGTCACACACAGTAAATTAAAAACACAGAGTAGTCGTCATTTTAATAGACACAGATATTGTTAAAATAAGATACTAATAGAGCTGTGTTACTCTGAGTCTCTCATGACTAGTGTGTGAGTTCTTTTGCAGTATTGCAGTAAATACAGCTCAATTATTTCAACAAGAGTCTGATGTTTCTATCACCCCACATGAATCATGATTAAGTTCCAAAATTGCATGTACCTTTATATATTTATCTTATTAAGTCATTCCTTTAAGATAGACATTTAATCTTCATAGTCATCTTCCTGTTTAAGTAGGCTGACAACTTAAAAGGAATACTCTTTGGAGAACAGATCAAGAATACACTAGGAAATCCCAAGTGAACTTCTAATCATGCATGAGATACTGCATGACTGACAGGCTTGATCTTTCTTCATGTATGATGCATATAAAAGATCATGTTGGATGACTTCAAACAGTAGATAAAATTAATTCAGAAGTTAAGAAGTACATATCTGTATGAGTTTCTGTATTTATGTCACCGTAATGAGATGATGCTAAGCCATGTTTGGTGTGGACACGAAATTTATATTATCATTAAAAATCTATCATATTAAAAATACACATCTAGGAAAATACATCTTATTAAAGTTATAGACTTGCCAACATCTGACAGTTACCATTTAAACCATAAAATAGTACCTGCACTGCCCCTTTGCATGCATATCACACAGAGTGGAGAGAAAGCAACATTCCTGTCTGACTGGTGTTTAAAAATCTTCTAACACAATTCATCTTGAAATCTAGCATGTGAAGACCACACATATCTACAGCAGCATGAGACCTTTTCTCTCCACATGAAGTGTGCTATGCACTTGTACTCTAAGACAGTCAAAAGTTCTTGCAAGGAAGCTGCCCCTTACATGAATTTTCTTAAAGATAGCTACAGAAAAAGGAAGGGATTCTACAGTGATCAATTTTACATTAATTTCACCTTCATTTGAATCCCACAGGAATGCAATATTGCCAGTTAGATTGATTAGTCTCCTAGGAACTCCCTCTTCTATAACATCACAAAGACTCAGACCGAACAAGAGAACATTGGGACTAAAGAGGCAGCTAAGTATCTTCATCATGCTACTACAGTATTTTGGCCTTGCCTATTCCCTTAAGGTCTTCAATATTTTAACTACTATCTTCTTTCCTACTCAGATCCCTAAAACCTTTATTTCCAGGCCTTGGTGTAGAAAGCAGGTAATAACTATAATAGTTTCTCTGAAGTTCTGCTAAATATCTATGTTTTGCATCTCAGAAAAATACCCAAAACAGAAAGGAATAAACCAATGTTTTACATTTTCCAAGATATAATTTCCCACATGGGCTGTGTTGAACTTTGACTGCCATTTATTATCCCACAATACTAATGATGAAATTGAAATATTTCAGGTTCCAGAACTGGCTTGACCTGGCCATAGGACTTGTGAGAGGATGAGCTAAGACTGTAGGAGAGGAAGGGGGATAGAACAAGCATGACCAGGGTTTTTTGGGGAAGTCCAGATTTGGATATCATGCCATTGGACAGGCAGAAGCTAGAGGAACTAATGACATATGGCAGTAGACACAGAATATCAGATAGAGGTGAGAGCACAGCAATAACAGTATGGGTGGCCAGGGGAGTGGCACAGATATGGAAAGAGAGCAAGACCTGAAACAGGGACTGGGTGGGTGAGGCTGAGGCAGGCAGGTCCAGGTCAGGAGAGGCTGGAGAAAAGTAGCTAAACCATGTTATTATCTTCTTGTCAGTGCACAGTGTCTCTGCACACAGATTTTAGAGGTGACTGAACAGGATAGGGTGTGACCATCCCAACACCAAAACCCAGAGCATTTCCAGATGTCTCAGACTCTCCAAAAAGGCATGTATTCCCAGCTTGTCCCATACATCTTTCAAAATGTATCTGAGCACTACTGTGAATATCCTAATTGGTTCCTATTAGTGCAACCCCAGACTGCCTGCTAGCATAACAGCTACAAAGACCAACTCTACGTATGGGTCAATATTCCTGGGCCCAGACATCCTGGCATTATGTACTCCGAGTACAACCTTAGCTACCTTCCCATTGTTGATAACAAGCTGCCTTACCCAGGAGCGTACCTAACAGTCTATCCTCTAGGCTATGTATCTCTTTCCCTTTATTTGAACATCAGGAATGTCTTTCATTATCAAAAGAAGTATTATCCTTTAATAAGAAGTTAAAAAAGTCTTGCTGCTGCTATATCTTACTGTCTGAATATCAGTACCATGCAACACAAACATTATCTGGAATCTTGTGCCAAATTAGAGAGGTAGGGAAAGATCTGTCCTAATTTATAACACTGCACTCCTCTAGACTGTGCAGAAATGCCCAGAACATAGCCAGAATTTGCAATCGCCTATCTAGGGAGATATTCATTTGTTATTAATGAAAAGCATTTCAAAAGACCATGAAATAAGCATCTTAAATTAGGGGCTGCCTACTTATGAACAAAGCTAAGAATGATATTCTGTCAATCAGCAGGGTATACCATTTACTTCTAACACTGTAATTTTGGTTTTTAATCATGTGCCAAAGAGGATAAAAATACTCAGTGTAGAATTAGAATCACTGAATTACAGAATGGATGACATCGGAAGGGACCTGTAGAGACTGTCTAGTCCAACACCCAGCTCAAAGTAGGGTCAGCTACTGCAGGTAACTCAGGACTATGTCCAGTCTGGCTTTGAATATCTCGAAGGACGAAGCCTCCATCACCTCTCTGGTCAGCCTGTTCCATTTTTACTATAAAAAAATGTTTTTTTCTTATGCTTAAGCAGCTTTTTCTGTGTTTCAGTTTGTGCCCATTGCCTCTTGTCATGTCAGCAGGCACCAATAAGAACAGTCTACCACCCTCTTTGCGGAGCGAGTGGAGGAACAAAGTGCAGAGACGGACTCAATGTGGGTAATAGAGCATTGAATATCCTCTTTATTGGTCCAGGGTACATATATTTATACAGACAATGATAATTATTATGCCTACTAGTCACTAGCTGATTGGCTTAAGCTCTAAAGGTCGTATTCGCACGGTCCACCTACTTGCAGTTAGCTAACAGCACAAGCTTCTCATAACACTAAGTTTCTCATGCCACTATTTCTAATTCCCCTTAACCTGTTTTCGACACACCACGGTACACAAGGCCGAAGCGTCCTTGACATTCCTCATGTATCAGCAGCTGCGAGCAGCTGCAGGCAAACCCTAGTGAGGCCCAGCATCAGCAAGGCAGCATCAGCCCATAGAACAGGCTCTGATCATACAATTGCTCAGTGGACTCATGACCCTTGTCTCTGAGCCATTCTCCAACACCTCTTCATTCCCTCCTATCAGTAAGATCCCTCTGAGCCTTCTTTTCTCCAAGCTGAGGAGTCCCAGCACTCTCAAACTCTCCATCTGACATGCTCTAAGCACTTAATTGTCTTTGTGGGCCTTCACTGGACTTGCTCCGGTATGTTCATGTCTCTCTTGCACTAAGGATCCCAGAACTGGACACAGAGGTATGGTCTCACCGATGCTGAGCAGAGGGGAACGATTGCCACCTTATTCCTGCCAGCAGTGCTCTTCCCAATGCAGCCTTGGATGCTTTTGGCCTTTGTCACAAATGTTCATTACTGGTTCATGATCAGCTTCTTGTCCACCAGGACCCCCAGTCATGACGTTCTGATAGGCCCATTTCTTCAGCCTGTCAAGATCCATCTGAAGGTCAGCACAGCTACCTGGTGACCCAACCACTCTTCTCAGATTTGTGTTGTCTGCAAACTTGCAGAGGGTGAAGTCTGCTACACCATTTACATCATTAATGAAGATGTTAAACAGTAGTGGACCCAGTATCAAACCATGAGGTACACCATTAGTGACTGGCCTCCAGCCCAACTTCATGCCATTCATTACAAGTCCTTTGAGCCCAACAGTTCAACCAATTTTCAGTCCACCTCACTGCCCATTTACTTAGCCCATGTCTCATCAGTTTGTCTATGAGCATGTGATGGATACAGTGTCAACAGCCTCACTAAAATCAAGATAAGCAATAGTCACTGCCCTCCCCTTACTACTGAGACAGTCATCTCATTGTAGAATTCTGTGAGGTTAGTTATGCCTGATTTCCCTTTGCAAGTTCCTGTTGACTACTCCAAAACGCCTTTCTATCCATCATGTTTGGAACTGGTTTCCAGGAAAATTTTCTCCATCCCTTTCTGAGGTTCTAAAGCAAGGTTGACGGTCCTGTAAATCTGTGGATCCTCCCTCCTGCCTTTCTTGATGATAGAAGTGACATTTGCTCTCCTTCAGTCCTCAGGAACCTCCTCCAGTCACCATGACCTCTTAAAGATAATTGAAAATGGCCTACAAGGGCATCAGCCAGATCACTTGGCACTTCCTGCACATGACATCAGATCCTGTGGACTTGTGCATCTCCAGTTTTTTAAATGTTCCCTAACCTTATCCATCTGTATCAGAGGTGAGTCTTCCTTGCTCCAGTCTTCCTCCTGCATCTCACGGTCCTGCAGTTGAGGTCCTGAAGTCCAGTTTTACCATTAAAAACCAAAGCAAGGAAGTCATTGGGTACCTTGGCTCATTGTCTTCGACCTTGTTCTTTGTCACCAGGACCACTGACCCATTCAACAGTGGGCCCACATTTTCCTTAGTCTTCTTTTTGCTGCTGATACATCTGTAGAAGCCCTTCTGGTTGTCCTTCACATCCCCTACCAGATCCAGATGGCCTTCAGCCTTCCTACCCTTGTATACCCCTGTATTCCTTCTGAGTGATCTGTCCCTTCTTCCACCTCCTGTATGCCTCCTTTTTATGCTGGAGTTTAGTGAGGAACTCCTTGTGCATCCATGTAGGGCTCCTGCCACCTTTGCTTCTTTACTGACCTAAACTTTTTGTTTTCAGGATTCTGTTGGGTGAAAAGTTCATCTGTTTGTTCTGTTGTGGTTTGTAGGTATACATACCATTGGTTAGCTACCCTCTACAGCATTACAGATTCATGGAAAATAGGCTTCATAAGGGCTGAAAGAACTAGCATTTCTAATAATTGATTATTTAATCTCCTTCTTTAAAGACTCCAGCTTCATCATCATCATCACTGTAAGAGTGGTAGTTAGCAATGTAGAAATATTACTTATATATATACAAAATTGTGATGTACTATGGTTGCAAAAGAAATCATGACACTAACCTCTGTGACCACAAAAATCAAGGATGTGTGTATAAGATCATTCATCTCCCTAAGATTAATTTAATAATATGAAGAAAGAAACTGCTTTGTCTTCTGGAATGTGAGACTACTACTTGTCTATAACATATATTCTGAATAGGCTGAAGGAAAGGAATTGTACCTGTTCAACTATATATCACAAATTGGTGTTCATGCATTAGACTTATTCTTTTTTTACGAACAGTTCCTAAAAGAGTTCATTAGTGTATTTTCCACATTAATTATTTATTAAGATATATATTAAGGAAAGTTAAATTAATCAAATAATAATTTTAAATAACATCCATGAAAAATATGTAATGTACCACCAAAATTGAGAAATATAATTTTACTTCAAAAAATCAAACATACTCTGAACAACAGCCACCATTCAAACACTATCACATGTAATTAAAAATTCTCTTCAATGGTATCTGTGTAGCCCCCTCAACAGCTATCATCTTAGAAGAGCTGCTAAGCCCAAGCCTCCTGTTAGGACTTTATAACTCCTGTGAATGGATCAGCATTTCAGAGATGAATGGGATATTTTTAAATATGTATTACCAGGCATTACTACATTCCAGAAAACTATAGAATGGCAACATAATGGCTGATCGTGCATTATTTGTTTAACATCTACTTTTCTAGAGAGATAACTTGAAATGCTTAACTCAGATTTTGTCATTTTCTGCATCATACATAGTTTTTCAATTTAATTATTAATTTTTGTTATAACAGGAAAATTCAGCTTGGGTAATTAATAGGCATTTTCATTTCATCACACCGAAAAACATAAATTATTGCCTTTTGCAAAGAATAAAGGTCAAGATTTTGATAAGCAAGTAGAGTTGAATTCCTTAAAACTATATTAGGTGATATTTTCACTGAAATAATCTTTTGCCTGATGTGCTTTGATCATCTGGTCTTTGTGGCACCATTTTTAATTGCCTAATATTTTATACCATAAAGGAATCCAGTGATTAAATAAAAAATGCTCTGTAGTTTCAAAAAAAAAAAAAAAAAAAAAAAGTGTTTGGAGCTAAATGTTGAAACTGAAACTGTTATAAACAAGATATTTAATTACTTTGGAAAATCTCTTCCAAAAAAAAGTTCAGAAAGTGCATTTTACTTCACAAAATGTCATTGATGGAATTGGAGTGAACTATTAATAGTTAAAATACTCTTGTTCCGTATTTCCACATTACAAATTGAGACCCACAGTCTTTGCTTCCTATCAGGTATTCTTTTGCTCTGCCATTTTGATCCCTAGGCCATCATTGCCTGGCCACATAAGGTTTCTGTTATTCACACTTTCATACATAGTAGCACTGATAAAAAAAAAATATATTTCTGAATGGCATAATCCACCAAAATTTACATAGATTTAAAATTCCAAGTACTTCCACAATTATAATCAATAATAGTTGTTACACTGTTATGAGACCAGAAATGTTTTCAAAAAATGCTGATTTTCCACTTAACGATTTAGTGAAAAGAATTATTCTAGTTTTCAAATGCTTGAGTATTTTTGAATACTTTTTAGATTTTTTTCATACTTGGGTATAGGAATAAAACTTGCTGTCATTCCTTGACCTTGAAGCTTCATACTAAGGTTCTAAAAATTATAAATAACGTAATAAAATAAACAATATTATTTCACTATTGTAAGTCCATTAGTTAGCTCTATAGTAAATTAGTTGTTTATGATCTAAGAGCAGCATGATTTCAAAATCGAAAGGCAGACATGTAGGAAAATGCGGAGCCGCGGACGAACGACACGCCGAGACGGATTCAGTGTGGGTGATAGAGCATCAATCAACGTGTGTGTTTATTGGTCCAGGGTACATATATTTATCCAGACAATGATAATTATTATGCCTACTAGTCACTAGCTGATTGGCTTAAGCTCTAAAGGTCGTATTCGCACGGTCCACCCACCTGCAGTTAGCTTACAGCACAAGCCTCTCACAACACTAAGTTTCTCATGCTACTATTTCTGATTCCTGTTGACTTGTTTTCAATACATGACAGTACCGTAACACAATGTTTCTCAGACCACCGTTATCATAACACTGGATTTCTCAGACCACTATTCCTAATTCCCCTTAACCTGTTTTCGACACACCACGTTACACAAGGCCGAAGCGTCCTTGACATTCCTCCTGTATCAGCAGCTGTGAGCAGCTGCAGGCAAACCCTAGTGAGGCCCAGCATCAGCAGCTAGAGCAGGCTCTGATCATACAATTGCTCGGTGGGCTCAGGACCCTTGTCTCTGAGCCATTCTTCAACAGGAAACTCACTGTATAACCAAAATCACTTTCCCTCAGTGCTCATTTCTAATTGTTCATCTAACTACCTGCTAAATAGATAAAAATCACTCTGGATCTAGCATAGATCACATTCCTGCTATTAAAGACAGTGAAATTAGTAAAATATTTTCTTCTTCCTGAATTTGGCTTTACCTTTCCTTCTCTCAAACCTAATTGATGTCTCTTCTTTCTCCTACAACTATTAAAAAAACTTTTCCCAGTCTTATTCCCTGGCCTTTATGTATTGCCTAGAACACTGGTATTAGCAGTAGATTTCAATATCCGCTAGATGCCATCATCCGCTGAAACCCCAGGCACCTGTCCTTTGCATTATTGGAATGATGCATGTTGTCTTTTGACCATTTGGGGGGTAGAATTTCTCGAGGTTTCTTCCTCAAAAAGATATGAATAATATGTCTCAAAGTAAACAACACTGTCTGGTGACTCAGTAATGAACAATATTTCCCCACTTGCAAAAACAAAACCAAACCAAAACAAAACCAACCAAACAAACAAACAAAAAAAAAACCACAAAAAAAAAAAAAAAAAAAACAAAAAAAAAACAACCAAACAAAAAAATAACAGGGGAAAAAAAAAGGGGGGGAGAAAAAAGTCCTGTGTTTGAATGGGCAAAATAACTCATTGTTATATATCTCTGTTAGACTATTTTCCAGTTCTATCTGTAAGTCTATGATAGAGTCCAACTTCTGGAAAGATTTATCTCTTGCCCCAGTCATGATGTTACCATCACCACTTCTCTTTGCTGCACTTATTACCCTTCTCCTCTGCCCTCCTCTTCCATCAAACCCAGCACAATTTCATCTCTTGCAGAGGAAACCACAGGTTCTAACTAAATTCTTCACGACAGGGAAAAGAAATTGGTGTCTCCTTCCCATTTTTCCAATTTTACTCTTTTTAAACTTGATCCTGTCACAGGCTGCAGTGTGGTTACATGTTCACCCAGATACACTGAACTGAGATCTCTCACCAAAGGTTTTCAATTCTGAATAAAAACTTGAGCATCAGAATGTATTTGAATGATAACAGTGCCTCAAATCCTTACATAACTTGATTGCAAATGAGGATTAGCCTACCCTGGCAGCCACCTTTACTTGCCAGCAGATGTTGGCAGAACACTTTTTCCCTGGGGAGGTTTCCATCTGCAGTTTTAAATAGCTTTGGATTCCTCTTTTGATCAATTTATCAATAAAGGTCAAAAGTAAATGTTTTATTTAAGGTTTCAAACTAGCATTCTAGTAAGCAAAAGAGGAAGTTATCAAGGCTCCCTCCTCCAAGCAGAGAGACCTTATCACTGGGCAGTAAATGTGTGTGCTCGCATACCCTTACTGTCTCTCACGCTATACTTTATTGGGTTTTTTGTTCAATCAGTGGTACAACTTCTTCAGGAAGAATGGTTATGGTTCTGTTCTCACATCTCGGTCTTACTTATGGCCTGGCAATGAGGATATTCCACTAGAAAACTGAAGTAGGATGTTCAAAATGCTGGGAAAGACAGAGGACCAGTTAATTCATATTCTAAAGGTGTGCACATACCTCTAAACCTAGTGCTAGTCTCCTATGTAGCATGTTTTCCTCTCCTCACTTAGCATCTTCCTGAAGGACAAACACTAACACGTGTTCTGTGTTGGACTCTGGGCTGGGGTTACATGCTAAATGTGGATGTTTCCTATTCTGAAGCCGAAGACAGCCAATCCTAGCAGATGGTTCAACTGAGTCAAGATAAGACAAGTAAGAAAATTACTGTGAAACTGTTCTTCCTTATACTTGTTACCTCCTTACTACTTCCTCATTTAGAGGCATTATAATTTTCAAGGTGAGCTGTTTATTCTCCTTCCAGATAAATAAAAAGGTAAATTTACAGCTCTAGCATCAGCTATATAATTTACATGTATATACTGCAGTATCAGCTGTGTTGTGACTGTGATCACTGATTCTGTGTTTATAACATAGCTGACAGATAATACAATTGAACAGATTGGAAAGATATTGTGCCCTTAACAGTCTGGTTTCTGCAATAAAATGATACATTAGATAAGCAACACACACTGTTTTGCACTGATGTCTCAGCACAGTTTTATATTTTCAGTATTATCGTTAGCTAAGCAGCCTTTACAGTATGTCATTATTTACGCTCATGCAATATCTTCAAGGCTAGCATCCAAGAACAGATGTCAGACATTCTAGTCTTGTAACAAAAGCCTCTAGCCTATGATAAACATATAAAAGAAAATGTTCTTAAGAAGGCTGTCAGGTCCTTGCCCTTCTGGAGCCAGAGAGCAATTTGGAGTCAATAGAAATCTTTCCATTAACTTCAACAAGCTTTGGATTAGTACTTTAAGTTTCTGTAGTAGTCCTGATCAGCCACTGTACAGATATTAACGCGTTGAACAATGCCTTTAAAAGCTAGAAAGACAGAAGACATTGTTTCATCCATCCATTTCTGACAAGGATGAAAAGTCACAATGGAGGAATGTAGAGATACCACACAGTGTCTCAAGATGGGAAATGGAAATGCTCATTATACTCTTTAAAAATCCAGAGGGGTTTAGTTGGGTGAGTTTCTATTGGCTCCCTAATAATTCCTCTTAAGGATAAATCCGTAAGAAGAATTAGAAGGGAGATAATGACTGAAGTTGAAACTTTTTTTTGCTGAAACTTCTTTCCTATCTGTCAGGACCATGTCTATAAGCTTCTAAGCATTTCAGTGACACTCTTTAAGTGGAAAACCACCAATGGTTAGAACCACATAGAAATAGCTAAAATGATCAAAGCTGATCACTTTAAAGTCTAAAAAAACCCTGTTTTCTCATCACCCCAGAAAATTCTGGATAATAAAGATATAAAAATGGGTTCAAAAGTAATTAGGCATATTTTTGGAAGAAGTGTTCATCTAGCAATATTAAAAATAATGGTGTGTATACAACTGAGCCTCATGAAGTTTCTATGGAAAACGTTTGTGGGAGAACGTACTTAGGAATATTATTTCCTAAGCACCTACTCTTGGCATCTATCATAGCTAGTGGCTAAGGTAAGCCTGGTTCTCAGTGTGAACCTAAAACTGTCTGCTACCAGGCCAAACAGTGCTTTTTAAAGGTTGTAGTTGTCAGGTAGGGAGGCAGAAAATAAGGAAGATAGAACAAAGACATATGAAGACGTAAACAGATCAGTTGTGCATTACATGGAGATGTGTCACAGACACATACGTAGTCCATGTTATTCATTAGCAAAAGAAACAAATACTATGAAAAGATAGTAAAAAAACAGCCTACTGAAAGTAATAAAACTTAACTAGAACTAACAATAGGTTGAAGGCAACTAGTCCCATATGTCTAGATTTGGTAAGATTTTGTCCATTATGTTGTCATTTGCCAAGATCATATGTCTTGGAATACATATATTGTTTATATCTTGGAAAAATTACAAAATGCTGTGTCCCTCCTCCCAGCAGGAAAGCGTGGATGGAAGAAGTTTCTCACTGTTCTCATGTTAAAACTTTTTGTGCAAAAATAGAAAAATGTCATGACACCTATTAACTTTATGAACCCTCAGATCATTTCCTAACATAAAAAGACACTTGAGAAAATACAAAAACCTTCTGCCTATTATAACATGAAGTATTGTCAATACCAAAATCTTTTATATTTGTTTATCTGTGCACTCTCAAACAGAATTTATTCCAATATGTTTTATATTTTACAGTATATTATATAAAAAATATGCAATTGGAACAATCTTTGTCAAAATTGTGAGAAAGTGAAATTATACATTGCACTTTTGAGCAAGATATGATCAAGAAATCTTATTTTAACACAAGAATGACTGGATGAAATGCTGATATTGCTACACTTAATACCAGAGTGGATTAATTCTATCATTATCTTTTGCTATAAAACTTATTAACTGATTAAATTTCATACTTCAGGTTTAGTTGGAATAAGATAGATTTCAGACATGAAAATGAATTGGAAATTTACACATACGGACTCTGACATACCCTACTGAAAATCAATAAAGCTACATGAAGAATTTAAGAGCAATTTAGGAGAATTTTAGAGTTTTACTTCCAACTACTCCCTTGATTCCTTGACAACTATCAAGAAATTAAATTCCTACTAAAGGGAAAGCTATCTCTTACTTTAGTGCAGTCAGAATCAAATGCTATCTGCTGCATTTGGTTGTACAATTGTATGTGTATTTCCTTGTTTATAAAATAGCCATATTTCTACTTTTTTCCTCCCCGTGTCTTCTAATATTTTGCATGACAAAATCATCTACATCTTTTAGGCCACTTCTCATATTCTAAGCTCATAAGTAAAATATTTTCACAAGTCCCTGCTTAGTATCAGCTCTGAAGTACCCATTTTTCAAAGACATTTAATTAAGAAACGTAAAATATTTTTTCCTGGAATAATTTACTTCCCACCTTAATGTACTTATGACCATAATTACAAACATAGCAGCTTGATAATAATCTCAGGTGTTTCATTTAGTCTTTTGTGTATTAATTTGTCCTCATTTTGTGACTTATCATCAAGGTTTTTGCCATCATTCCAAATTAAATCAGTTTTAGAGCCATATATGTTCTTGTTTTTCTAGTGACCTTGAAAATTTCCCCATAAATTTCAAAATAAATTCTCCTTTACATAATTGAAGCCCATTCAAATGTCTTGTTTGAATGCTCTCTTTACACACCTAACCAGAGTTTCTGATGGTCATTTGTTTACATATTTGTCCTGGATTTGAGTGAGTGGTGGGGTTTTTAGTAGCAGGGGAGGGGGATACAGTGGTGGACCCCTGTGAGAAGCTTCTTAAAGCTCCCCCGGCTCCAAGTCAGACCTACTTCTGACCGAGGCTGAGCCAGTTATCTGCCTCTGTGATAATGTATTTAAGAAGGGATCTGGGAGGAGGAGTTGGTGTTGGGAGGAGGAGTGAACACCAAGGTCAGTGGAAGAATGGAAGAGAAAAGTGGGGAGCAGGTGTGCTGGAGCAGAGCCCCCCACTGTATCCTGTGGTGAGACAGCAGGGAGGTTCCTCATTCTACCCATGGAGGTCTATGGTGGAACTGATGTCGACATGTGGTCTGGGGAGGGGGGCCCCACAAAACCAATTAAGGTGACTGAGCCTGAAGGAGGGACAAGATCCTGTGGAAAGAAGCATCCCCCGCTGTTGTAGTTCGGTGCTGGGAGGATTGCAACATGTGGGGGTGTCCCATGCCGGAGCAGCTCGGGAAGGGCTGCATCCTGTGGCAAGGACTCAAATTAGAGAAAGTTTGTGGAGGACTGTCTCCTGTGAGAGGGGGACCACGCTGGAGCAGGGGGAAGAAGTTCCAGAAGCTCCCCCCACCGAAGATAGAAGAAGCGGCAGCACTGACTGCACCCCCCATTCCCTGCCCCTGTGCCGCTGGGGGGAGGAGGTAGAGATATCGGGAGCAGAACTGAGCCCAGGAAGAAGAGAGGGGTGGGAGAAGGTGTTGTCAAGATGTAGCAATGCTTCTCACTGTCCTATTCCGTTAAGTGTTCTTGTTGTTAGTGTTTGCATTAAATTGATGTTCTTTTTTCCTTCCCCTAATGAGTCTCTTTTGCTTGTGACCATAGTGGTTGATTTTTCCCTCCTTGTCCTTATCTCAAATCCCAAGCCTTGGCTTATTTTCTCTTTCTCAATGCTAAGGGGGTCAAGGGCTTGTGATGAGAAATACAAAGTTCAGTTGGAGGCCCGTCACTAGTGGTGTACCCCATGGGTTGATACTGGGGACACTACCATTTAACATCTTCATTAATGACTTTAATGATTTAGTAGACTGCACTCTTTCCAAAGTCTGCAGACAACTCAAAACTAGGAATAGTAGTTGATTCACCAGGTAGCTGTGCTTCCCTTCAGATGAACATTGACAGGCCAGAGAAATGTGCCTAACAAAATGTCATGAGTTCTTTAAAGGGAAATGAGGAATCTTGCACCTATGGAGGAATAACCCCAGGCACCAGTGCAGACTGGGGGGCAACCAGCTGGAAAGTAGCTTTGCAGAGAACATCCTAGAGTTCTGGCTGCACACAGTTGTCCACTAGCCAGCAGTGTGCACTTGCAGCAAAGAAGGCCAACAGCATCCTGGGCTGCATTAGAAACTGTTGTCAGCAGGCTGAGGGAGACGATCCTTCCCATCTACTCAGCACTGCTGAGACAACATCTGGAGTGCTGTGTCCAGTTCTGGTCTCCCCAGTGCAAGAGAGACATGGACATACTCGACCTTAATTTCCACAGAACATTACTGCTAAAAGTTACCTTCTTTAAAAACTATCAAATAACTCTTTCTCTCTGTTACCCTATACTTCCCTAGCTGGTGATATTCCAATGAAAATTTAACTTGGTGACCTTCTCAGGTTTCTCTAGTCCTTTTCTTTCTTACACCTACTTTTGTGACTATGGTTAACAAATTTTACCATTAAAATTACAGCTTTGTTGTGCTTTTCCAATAGCATGTGTCTTCTAATTTTAACTGCATCATAAATCCTTTGCATATCAGACGTCCTGACAGTTGGCATATTTATCTGAGCACTGAAAATTCCTAACACTGAATTACAGTCTTCCACAAACAATGCATCATAAGAAATCTTCGGGTTTCATAAATTTTATCAATTCTATAACCCTAACATGTTCCTAACTTGTGATAGTATCTATACATGAGACACATTATTAGTAAAGGACACATGCAGAACACAGTGTTTTCCTCTGACCTGCTGCAAGCATTCATGCTTCTACCTCCAGTTGTTACAATGTTTTCTGTATCACACTAATAAAAAATAGACGGGTATGATTCAAATTCGCTATGTGCAAATTATGTCAATTAAGACTTGATGAATCCTGCCTAGGATATCAAGGAAACTATAACAAATTTATAAATGGCAAATGAGTGTGATCTTAACAAAGTGTTAACCCAGAGAAAGTACTGAAATCTCTTACTCAGAAGACAGCATTCAACTAGCAGTCTTGAGAAAGGCAAGCTAATGAACCTTAATTCTGATTAAATCTCATTATTTGCCTCTACTTATCTAAGTTCAGCACACTGTTTTTTTCAAGACTATTATATCTTGACCTCTACAACACCCATTAAAAGAAAATACTCATTCTGATGATTCAGATGTACTTTATAACTTTGTCTCATCTATGATGCTGTGGCTTTGAAGATACATCAATGATGAAGTTATTCTAAACTGAACAGTTGCAATTTCTTACACTGTGATCTAGCTTCTTTTGTTCTCTGATTTTCTGAATTACTTCTCTGTAGCTTCTTCTAAGGTTGAGTTGTATGAGTGTTAAGTTGGGTAGAAAAAAGAAATAGTAGAAAAGAACAGATGACCTTAGAGATAGCATCCTTTCAAAATTAAGAGGACTATAACTGATATCATTGAAACAGTTTATATCACAAGAACCATTTCTTCAGATTTAAACTTGAATCCTTAAGGAAAACAACCTCTTCCTATTTACACTGTCAAATATGTCTAAAGATACACAAAGTTCAGTTTTAAAGACAGAGATTACCTCTATTAAAAAACTGGGGTTTTCACAGATTATGTCTAGATTTTGAGGCAGCACTTTTATAATGAGGTTCATTCTTTATTAGTGTATTGGGTCTGGCTAAGATTAAGTTAATTTTCCCCATAGCAGCCCCTCATAGTGCTGTGCTTTGTATTGGTAGCTGGAAATGTGTTGATCACACACCAATGTTCTGGCTGCTGATGAGCAGTGCTGGCACAGCATCCAGGCTCTCTCCAACATTCCCCCCTCACCAGCAGGCGGGGGGTGGGCAGCCTTGGGAGGGGACATGGCCAGGACAGCTGACCCAAACTAACCAAAGGGATATTCCATACCATATGGTATCTGATCAGCAATAAAAACTAAGAGAAAGGAGGAGGGCAGGGAGAAAACATTTGTTGCTACACCATTTGTCTTCCAGAGCAACTGCTACATGTACTGAATCCCTACTTCCTGGGAAGTGGCTGGACATTGCCTGATGATTAGAAGTAGAGAATAAATATTTTGTTTTCCTTTGCTTCCATGTGTGGCCTCTGCTTTTGCTTTTATTAAATTGCCTTTATCTTGACCAATGCATTTATTTCACCTTATTTTCTCCTCCTACCCTGTCCCTCTGAGGAGGGGAGTGATAGAGAGGTTTGGTGGGCACCTGGTGTCCAGTCAAGGTCAACCCACCACAATCAGATAGCTCCTAGATTTCCATTCTGTGTTTTTACACACTTACAGCCTTGGTTTCCATACTTTAATCTAATATTACACACAAAGGTATGAATCTCAGTCCCTCATTCTTGCATTCAGTTTCCAAAACATAGCCTGAAGGAAAACTCTAGAAAATTAAAAGAGGGTAGAAATTTTAAAAGCTGTCCTTTGCTTTTTTAAATGCTGCCTTTCAAGTTCTCTATAAATACTTTTATGTATTTCATAACCTGTTGGAGAATGGCTCAGAGACAAGGGTCATGAGCCCACCAAGCAATTGTACGATCAGAGCCTGTTCTAGCTGCTGATGCTGGGCCTCACTAGGGTTTGCCTGCAGCTGCTCACAGCTGCTGATGCATGAGGAATGTCAAGGATGCTTCGGCCTTGTGTACCGTGGTGTGTCGAAAACAGGTTAAGGGGAATTAGAAATAGTGGCATGAGAAACTTAGTGTTATGAGAAGCTTATGCTGTTAGCTAACTGCAAGTAGGTGGACCGTCCAAATACGACCTTTAGAGCTTAAGCCAATCAGCTAGTGACTAATAGGCATAATAATTATCATTATCTGTATAAATATATGTACCCTGGACCAATAAACACACACGTTAGTTGATGTTCTATCACCCACATTGAACCCGTCTCAGCGTGTCGTTCGTCCGCGGCTCCGCAATAACCAGTTATTGTTACCTTTGACAACTGAGATTTTTCATTGATTACTCTGGATATCTCATTTAACAATAAAAAACAATGAAAAATTTGAGCAAATACTAGTATATTTTAGGAGATATGACAGTAGTAGTTACGTATCTTCATGTGTCATATAAAATAAGCTAAAATTAACTTAATAGTCAATAAAGGCTCAAAGAAATATAAAATGACATAAAATTGTGAAAATACATTCAAATATTTATGAGTAGGCAGTTTCAAACCAGTACAGTGAAACGTCTTCTAACAAGGTAAGAGGACAAACATTGTTTTCATCTATATCTGCAGCTTGCCATATTCCAAAGCAGAGTAGGTCTACCTAGTCACCATAGTTTATACCTGTCACTTTCCATTAATTGCCAGACAGTGACATTAATTGTAACAGTCCTAATGAAACTACAACATCAAATGTTCCCTGTTTATGGCTATAATACAGCAATCTCCATTCTCCACCGATGTTGAGTTTTCTGAAATCCATAGTGTCTCTAAACCCAATGTCAAAATCCCTTTTTACGAGAGATTGACTCAAATCTGATTACTTCAGAACGTTTGAGTTGCCTTGTTAAATAAGTTTTTCTAAGTCTGGTAAGTACATATTGTTCGTAAGATAATTTTAGAAACTTCTTCCACAAGGGCTAAGCTTGGTCAAATTAGTTCTCATTACATGTAACAGAATAGGTTATTTACAAAGTCAGTATAGTTTACCTATATCTCTGAGCCCTTAATAAAAGGCTGATGATATTTTTATGATGAAAATTGCTTTCAAAAGAGTGATTTTCCAGAACTTTGTGGCTTCATCAGCTCACAAAGAACACAGTAGACACCCATCTCCTGTGGTGTGCAACTGGAGTGCAACAGACAGAAGGAAAAGTAGTGTTAGAGAATTCTCATCACTTTCCCCCTGGTCCCCAAATTATGAGTTACAGTTCAGGATTTTCCTACTACCTTCTTTGATGACTCTGGTTTAATGAATCCCTGATTCATTCTGAATGCAGTTAAATGCATAACCCAAAATAAAGCCGATTATGTGAGAGGGGGAAAAGAAAAGAGTTTTGCAAGAGGCTAGTCATCTGACAGTACAGAGTTACCCTGCTTTTTCTACCATATAACCCAGAATAGCAGGGGTGATTGGAATATTTTGGGAGATAGATAACCAAATTGCAGATAGAGAAATTTTGAGGTGTTAAAGTATGGTTCTCACATCTGCATTTTGTCTCTTTTCTCCCATTAAAAAGTATAAAGCCAAATAAAACAGCTTATTTAAATAAAAGGTAGCTAAAACCCATTGCTTCCTGAAGAAAATTAGATCACATGCTATGAGAAAACAGTCCAAATATATTCTTGCATTTTGAATTGCCCAGGGGCTTCTGCCATTCATTTTCATACTAAATAAAGAAAAACTCCTGCTAGCCTTATGAAGTCCTGCTCCCGTAACACATTCAACAGATGTCTTCTGTAAGGAAGAGAATGCCTGTAGGATGTAAGTCCCGTCTAGTCAGACTTCTTTAAACATGGACATATAAGGGATGCAGATACTTTGCAAGGATTATCTCTCTCTTTTTTTATGATGGAACTTTAGTGAGAATTTACACAGGAAAAAAGAAAACAAACCTGAAAAAAAAAAATATTTCAGAGGATATAAAATACTGAGGGAAGTAAATATATCAGTTAGTAAGGTTCCCTTTGTGATTGTGACAAAGTAACTTGAAAAAATTACATGAATCAGAAAAAAAAAAAAACAAAAAAAAAAAAAAAACAAAAAAAAAAAAAAACAAAAAAAAAAAAAAAAAAAACAAAAAACTTTTGGTTGATTATTTACATTTAGATTTTACAAATCACATTTTTTACAGTCAGGCTTCGGTTAGGTCTAATAAAGTTACATGTTGTAGCTAACTTTTACACCTCTGAATCTTAAAATCAGATCTAGTCTCTCAATAGTCTCTGTGGATGCTGGGCAACTCAGAATAGGACCCAAAATAAGTAACACAGAAGAAGCCAGCTCAAAGCAGCTATTAGAAAAACTATGAGGAGGAAAATGTGTCTCTGAACATGTCTATTGCCTAAATTGTCCCTGACATGCTTATTTCTGTGTTGTCAAATAGCTAAGAGGGATTTCATGTCTTATTCCAGATAAATACTAAGAATGCGATCCTTCTGCCTTTTCCTGATCAGTGCACACACGTGCATGCACACTCAAACACCCCTTGTGAAGCGTGGGAAGACTTCACTTTGTTCTTCAGTCTGACAGGGCCTCACAAGCACAGACACACACACCTTAGAGTGACTCAGGTAGTTCTCTAAGTGTTCTCGCTTTGCAAGTAGAAAGGATGCTCTTCATATCTCCGGTGGACTTTTTCTACATTGAAGGATTTAAGAATCATCCAAGATTTCATATTTAAGAAAAAAAAATACAGATTTCATCAAAGAAGTAAAGACATAACATTGTTACCAGGCGGTTAGGACAATCTTCTGGAAAAGATAAGGGTTGTTTATCAAGCTAGTAACTGTCTAGCATGAAATGTAGAAAGTGAACAAGGAGCAGGATTAAAATGGAGCTGCCTTCTCAGCAGACATGACTGGTCACTAGGCTGTGAAGTCACAGTCCACCCTCTGGGGTGTCTCTCTTTCTGTCTCTCTCTTACTCTCTTAATCTTAAACTTTTTCTAGAATGGCAACACAACTTCTGAAGAAATGTAAAGTGCCTGGTCAACACCACCCGAAGCAGACTTAAAATATTTTCATGGAGATGTATTCTCCTGGAGTGCATGATCCCCCTTGGGCTACATATGGCATACAACTCAGGTTCTCTCCTTTCTTGATGGAGGCTGTAACTGTGTGCTGCTATACAGAGGTGAAGAAGGATTGGACTGAGCTTGGCTGAGCTTGGAACAAAATTGTGCCAGCTCAGCACCAACTCCAGCCATATGGTAGAAAGGAAGTAAAAGATCTGTGCTCAGAGTTCTCCACGCTGAAGCTAAAGCTTTAAGCATTACAAATGGGCATGTGCATCACATTTAAACATGTACAAAATGGGCAAAGTGTAGAAGAAGGGAGGCTGCATGTTAATTTAGCATTTAGGCCATTAAATTCTGACTTTCCTAAATGAAGAAATACAATAATGTATAAAAAGCTCATATGAAAAAACAGTTTTGGCACCATGCTACTGACTGCAAAACTGGGGAAAAGTGTGAATTTAAATAAAAAAGGTGATAGGGCCATTGTGGGGAGTGACATTGGCTATATAGAGGTAGGGCAGCTGGTAGAGCTAATACAGTTACAAGAGAGGACTATGACAGTTGTTACTGTTCTTACTAGAGGGCTTTGCACATTCAGACTGTAATAGTGTTAATAACTTCATCTCATTTGAACACAGATGAAAAATCACATGTATTAACTGAAATGATTGTGAGGTAAATATTAAAAAGATGCATTTCTATGCTTTTATTTTTAAAGAAGAACTCTCAAGTCTAAGGTGTTTTTGAAGGTTGGAAGAAATTTTTTAATAGGTATTAATAAGAAAAGGGTCTTTTTATTAAACTTGAGAGCTATATGTTTTATTAAATGCTCTCAAGACCAGAGAATGTTTGTAGGTAAGTGACAGATAAAAAGGCTCAAACTATAACTGAACTTCATCATGATTAGAGGCAAAATGACGTAAAGAAGCACCCACTGTGTCTTTGGGAGTCTAAGGTAAATGCAAAAACTGCACTCAGACCTCTCCGAGTCAAATCCTCCTGTTGTATAAAAATATGGTTCTACTTAAAGCCTCAGGGAGATTTAATGCAAATGAATAAATTACTTTCAGTACCTAAAAAGAACTACACAAAAATAACCTTATTTTGGTATCAAAGTCATATAATCAAAAATTTGGAAATATCTGCATTAAGGTTTTCTGTGTTATCTCAGCTTAACTTCTTTATGTTTAACAAACTATCATTTGTGTTTTTCCTAAATTTATTCAGTTGTGAGCAAAGCATGCAATGATACATCCAATTAGTATTAAATACAGAATCTATGGATATTTGTAAACTCTGGTTTACTTGTCAATTGACACCAAAACTGTGGGTAGAATATGACTTTTGGGATGACTTTCTTTTCAGCACCTGTTAGTATGCTTCATCCATTTCCAGGACTGAGTTTACATATTAATTGGATCATTCTTACAACTCTATTCTGTTGTTTGGGATTATTTTTAGGGAAGGGAGGCAGAGAAACACTATAACTGCAGTAACTGTAAACCAAAAAAGGATTTTAAAAAGGATGTTAATAAAGCATTGTAATGTTTCATACAGGCTACAAATAACCTTGCAGTTAGTTCAACTCATCCGTAAGTTATCATTTTAAATGTAACATATACTTGTAACATAAATTAACATCTCAGAATGTAAAACTCCAGCTCTCAATTATTTAAAAATCAATGGGTTTTTTGAACAGTCAGATTGTAAATCCAAAATTGATTTAATTACACAGAGTAGGGAAATGAAGGAAGTATTTTAAAACTTGGTATTTTATTATAGCACATCATAATATGTATTTGTATATACTTTACTACAGTGAAATGAAAGGTAGCACTTTATGTTTACTTTTTTCCAGTAATAATTTCAGTGACATTCCTATAGGAAAAAAAAAAAAAAACAAACCACACCTTGATTTTTTCCACAAATTCTGAGAGTTGTGTAACCTTTTTTTTATGAGCAAGCAAAAGAATGCAAGTATTTTTAGTAAGCATAAATTCCAGATTACAAAGTCTCCTGGGCGTGTTACGTCATTTAAGAACTCACTCATGAATAGAAAACACAAGGAAGCATCTGTGAAAAGATAAAAACTTAGCTCCAATATAGAAAACATAACACAATTTTAATTAAGTTTGGAACCTGGGTAGTGAATTTTTATTCTGAAGGTGGGCAGCAGCCTTGTTTATCTGGTGAATTAGGCATACAAAGTCTATTGTTTAATGCATGTGAGAAGTTTTGACAAAGTTTCTTTCAGACCAAGAAATATTTTAAAACTTAATCATATTATTAGGAAAAAGAGTGTCATGTATTTTGTAATGAAGATATATATACAAATATAATAAATATGTATATATAAAATAACTCCTGCTTCATAAAGCTTTTTTTTAAATAGACATCGAGTGGGAGGGAACATCATGATTCACTTCAGAAGTAAGCTTACTGCAGGTCACATATCAAGCAAGCCCTGTGGCTGAGAACAGAAATGAGGCTTAGCCCAGCACTGCACCCTCTGTAGTAGTACTGGCAAATTCCTGACACTGCTGCCAGGTTTGGCAGTTGCAGAGATTATGCTAGCACCAATAATGTCAACCTAAAATACATTCAAACCAAATTTCTCATTAACCATGAAAAAGCTTTACTATCACACATTTCGAAGTCCTGGAGAGAAGAATCTGAGAAGTTAGTTTATTTGCATTTGCAAGGCCTGTAGAGTTGGTACAACAGCAGAAGCCAACAATAATTCTAGCTAATTCCTTATCTTTTTCAGATATTTCCCTAAATTTAGGGCTACAATTATAGTTGGACCGAAGATCTAGTTTTATTTTTGGATTCTGACCACATTTATGTACATGAGAACATGGCCTTAAATGAGGTAGGGAATTGAATTCAGCCTATTGGTAAGGCTAAGGCTGATTAGAAATAGATTTAGTGTCTGAGACAAGAAGACTGAAGATCTAGGTTCATTTCTGGATCCTTCGGTGTATACACAGAGATAATACAGGGGCATATAAGTGGCAGGGACAATGGCTTCTGCTTAGTTTGAGGGCTGATGTGAGCTGCTCATTTAAGAAAAGGTGTAAGATCAGAACCTGGAGGGATGAAAGAGCATAGTGTTATTGACAGCACTCACAGAGCACAAAGGTCTGTGAAAGACCTGGTGCTGGAGGAGCAAATTACTTCTGGTTAGTTTTCTAGATGTTGCAGGGTTCTGGGTATAGTTATCAATAGAGATGAAGTTCGGTCCTGAAAATATAAACAGAATTCTCCAGCATCTGAAGGGTTTACTAGCAATCCTACCTACAAGAAATATGAATTAAAGTATACCTGAAGAAAGCTTTCATTTAACTTTGAGAACATGAAGAAGTGATGAACAAGATTTCTTTTCGGTTCCTGTAGCCCTGCATGAATGCTCAGCACCAGAGGCTTTAAGCGGGTCACATACACTGCATGGTATAGTCCACAACTGTAGAGTACAAATAAAATTTCTATTTTGGGTGGCAGTTTTACATTGCAAAGCAGTAATTGAGTTTTTCCCGTTTGTTATGTGTGATTTGCAGGCCTAAAATGGTGAGATTATCAGGGTCAAATAGGTCAGAATGAGATGGACCTGGCCAGCAAGTCTACTGTTAAAGTTTGGTTTATATTTCATTTCAGTTTGAAGATTAAGGCTAAGTACTGAAGATGAGGGCTACATGTAACCCATAAGACTCACAGAGACAGGGGCAGAAAATGTTAAATGGCTAAGACTATTTTTGGAAGCTGCAAAAAAGGCAGAAAACAAGATCTGGAAATTGTAGAAACGAATCTCTGATAGCTGATCTCCTGTACTTAAAAAAACCTAACTGTAATAAATAACCTCCTTTTATCAACAATCGATGCCCACATCAATATTAGACACTAGGCTTTCCAAGACCATCCATCAGCTTGGCTCAGAAGATCCTGAATTATACTGTAACCAGTTTAGCTCCAGAGGCTTCGCTTTATAGCACCTAATCTTTAAAACAAGCATAAATATAGCTTTAAATAGGATATAGAACCTAAATCTGCCTCAGATCTATGGAAAACCCACTCACCTGTATTGCTAAACTCTTATCCCAGCTCTGTGAGACTTGTAGTTCCAGTTCCAGTATAAACAGAATTTGGGTGTCTTCTGCACTAGTCCCTAACTGAGACATCAGCCTTTACCCTAGTCTTAACCACTATTTTCCTTTAAACATCAGTCTTTGTTTTAGTCTACACAGGCTGCAACAATTAATTTTTTTCAGTCACTGGTGAACTGTTATACTCCCTTTCAATTATTACCGCACACATCCTAGATTTATGTGAAACATATTCAAACCAGAAATAAAACCATCTACCTAGACCAGCTGTGGGATCATACTAATTCTACAGGCATTAGAAAACACAAAATTCCCAAAACTTTTCAGCACCTCTTATACAGAACCCACATTTAACCCTTCCTTAGCCTCAATTTTAGCCCTTCCCTCAGCTATGCTTTAAGGGCCCATAAACTACTTAGTAGAACTTCTTGGCCCTGTATGCTTTGTTCAATCTAGCAATAAACTTAATTTCTTTATCTGATTCTCTCACCTTACACTTATTTCTATTCCTAAACCTCATTAAAACTGTAAATTATCCAATGCAACCATCACAATTAAAGATTCAAAGTAAGTAATTTTTTTCTAACGATCAACATTCATCCTCATTCTGCCTCTGCAAAATACATCTTAAAATACTTCAGTTCCTGCTGTTCTTAATACTACTCCATACCATAAAATTAGCCCCAGACTTTACCTTTTCCATAGAACTATTATCCCTTCCCTTGCAGAACTAACAACTTCTCATTCAGACCAAACTCAGCTATACTTCTGGTCCTACAGACCTCACAGGAAAGATAAAGCCATTATCCCAACTCTGTAGTCCCCGTCATCATAATCCTGTTTATTTTTAAACTTGTTAGCAGTAATATGATCCATAGGAAGGAATCTCTAATGAGTATCTTCTAGGAGATACTTCTGTGGCTATTCCAGCCTGCCAGTGCACAGTTAAGAAAAAGGCTGGGGTTATGGCAAAAGGAAAAGCTTACTGCATTATATTGTCAAGGTATGCTACTTGACAAACTGGGACTTGGGATGGACCTGGCAAGTTCTAGTATTTTACACTTAATTCCTAGATCATTGTAGGCTGATAATAAGCTTCAAAATAAGACTTGAGTTTGGTGTTGGTAGTATGACTGGGGAGAGGAGATTATAGAAATGTGGGGATATAGCCATATTATGCATAGTGCTTTTACCTCCCCTTCTCTCACCCCTTGTGTGCTTCCTCCCCACTCCAATTTTGAGATTAAATTTAAGAATAGGAGTGATTGATTTTTTAAGGGTATTGCTGGATCTTGCTAAACATGCAGAAATCAGATGAAGGCTGGGTCTGAAATGCCTGTGTCCTTTTTCTTCTTAACCTGAACATGTTACCAAAGCTTTAGCTAGAAACAAAAACAGTGTTTGCCCTGATGGTATCAACACTCATCTTAACTCCATATGGCTTGCAAGATGCCTGCAAGATCAAGTTCTTCAGTATCTATCTTGCCAGCATTAACTGCATCACTGCTCCTAATATTTGCTCCCAATTTGCATCTATTAGTCATAACTGCCACAGAATGAACCATGACTCCCCTACTCCTGTTGACATGAGCCTTTATTCCAATAGCATGAGCCTTATTCCAATACTGCATTTTGAACTATTCGGTCTCACCTTATAACACTTTGTAATGTTATGAAATTGTTGGACACTATTGTCTTACCTAAGGATTTAGGGAGGAATATAATCTCCTGACCACAGGCTTTTAGAAAAGGTATGACGTTCTTATATAAGACATGGTAAAAACATAACTTTTCCTGAGTTCTCAAAGGGTAGAAAAAGCAAAACTTGAACTGACAGAGGTGAATGAGTACAGTATAGTTATTTACAGTCTATTATTCCCATCTATTGAATTCTCAGGATCATTGATTTATTGAAAATTGTAAATTTACAGTTTTAGTAAAGATTCCACTTAGGAGCATAACAGACATAAATTCAAAATGAGATGGGTGCTGGATGTGGTACAGGTAAAGGTTTTACAGCTATTTCTCTAGGCACTACAGGTACTCTTTGGTATGGTAAAGGGGTGTTTGGGGTGAATGTAAGAGTTCGATAAGGACCAGAGGCAAGGGCCTGAGCTGAAATTTAGCTCCTGAGCCAGTTGAGGCCTCCAACACAGCTTCTCACAGTTCTTTCACAACTCCTTTCACAGCAGCCTGATCCCAGGTTACACAGCTGCATTCTTTCAGAGCTGGATTTGACCACAGGTGGTCAGACAACTTGGCGAGGGGAAAAGAATGCAGGGGCTGCTGGTGGTGCATTCAGGGCCCTGACAGCAGGAGTGGGTGGGGAACACCTATCCAATGTTTTAGCACTAAACTCCTACCATGAGAGATGAATGAATGTATGCTAACAGGAAAGAGGCACCTAAGAAAGCAGATCAGCCTCTCTGCTCATTTCGCAGTTGCTCTTGCAGTATTATTCCCTGTTAATGTTACTGCAGCCCATGAAAGAGGTAAACCCCATGTTAGCTCACTGATACTTCAGCTGAGATAAAGGCATCAAAATGTTCCAACATCTGCAAAAGGAAATTGTGTGACCAGATGTATCACAGTCAATATGGCATCAGATCTCTGCCACACTTTGTAACTAATATAGTTGAGCTATCCTATTCACTATCTAACTCTTCAATGTTGTTAACACCCATCTTCTGCTATTCTTTCACTGTATGCTGCAGGCTTTCTATACTCAGTTGTGCAACCATCTATGCAGAAGTGTAGAAATAAATGTATGTGCTTAATATGAAAACAAACAGCTCTAAAAACTTTCCAGGCAGCTGCTTATTTACCCCTATTATCCTGAGAACAGAATCTCCACATCTGTTGCCGTGCCTCAGTCCTGAAATCAGGAGCCAGCTGAAAGCATTGAGGACTTGCTAAACAATAGATCCAGGCCCTGTATATTACAGTCATCCTTCACAGCATGCCACAGAATCCCATGAAGATCAACAGCTTGCTCTCTCTTAATGAAGTAAAATACAGTACTGATTCATGGATACTCTAATATGCTTTTCTGAGAATGCTTTTCATATCCCATTCATATCAAGTAACTGGTAAGATCTTGCCTTCAGTTTTAGTGAATGCTAGATCACATTTTGACTTGTGACCTCCCATTCCTGCAAGAATTCCTGCAGCAGGTCTGGGATTTTCTAGACGGCCCTCCACAAATTAGATGGTTTGACAAGGGTGTCTGGATCTCAGTAAGCCACTTGAAAGCTCTAGCAACACTTCTAGGTCAGGCTGATTTTATTGGGAGTCAATCATTCCCTGTGAGTTTCAACATCACTGTACTTGCCCTATGTGTTGGTTTTCTTTTTATTGTGGCCTATGGATTAGAGCAACAGCTTTTAATCCTTTTCCTTAGTTTTAGAGCTTCTTGTTTTCAGCGCTTATCCTGTAGCTGCAGCTCTTATTGTGTCATAAGTTCTTGCAATTGATCACAGGTTCTTCTTGAAGCTTCTACTGGGAGTGCTGCCACCGCCTTTGTAACTCCGGCTTTAGGTACATTTGCTGCAACTGTTGCTGGCAGTGTGCTGCTAGCTCCTTGTTTTTTCAAGGAACTCTGAATCTGTGTCTCTTACTGGAAACAGCCTTGCTGCACATATTCTCCATCTCAGGTAGACTGGCTTTGCCTATGGTCATTGCAGGAGGACTGCTGGTATTATTCCAATTAATAACTCTTGGTTACCATTTGAGCACAAAGCAAATGTAGCAATTCTACCCAGAGAACAATAACAACAAAGCCCTTTCTCCTCAAGTAAACAAGAAGTTTCTTCAGTTATTATAGAAGAATCAGGACACACACAATGGCAGCCCCATTCTTTTAAAATTCACAAATACTTGAAAAATTGGTATGCAAGCTCCCTTACTCCTTTTAGCCTGGACCTTAATTTATTGAGGTAAGAATTAACCTCCTGGGCTTACTGCAAGCATGTGTGTATCATTTTATTATGGAACACAAACAGTCGATTTGCTAGATTCAAAAGAAGACACATGAACTCTATTTGAGGGAGCTAACAAAATTAGTTCTTGTGAGTCATCACTGCATTGCTGGTAAAGTGAAAGTATTCAGAACAGGAAGAATAGATTGATTAGCTTTAAACTTGAACCTTGCAAAACTCACACAGCTAGGATAAAACCAGGAGCCAGCAGGCATATAATGACTTTTATTTTATTTTCTAAAAAGTATTGATAGGTGGTTTATAAGGGTAACAGATCTGAAGAGCAAAGTATAGCCAACTATAGGAGTATAACAAAGGTCAGAGACCATAACAATCATGGGTCTTTGGCCTACAGTAGAGTTAATTCTGCTTCCAATTAAGGTTTCACAACAGCAACTGTTGAAAAAAAATTTTTTTTTTTAATATAGATTTTACAAGATCTTCAGGAATAGCTGAAGATCTGGAGCCATCAAACTGATGTTTATTTCTGAAGTATGATCATCATATGATATAAGAAATACAGTTGGTTTTCAGCAATTCAAAATAGGTTATAGTGCATCTGATGGGATCCTGGGCTGCTATTAAGTAAATAGTTCGGTCTGGAGATGGGCTAGGGTTCAGGACTGCAAAGAACTGGGACAAGTGCAGTACAGTTCAAATATTTGGTAAAGTGAGGGCTGGAGTTAACAAGAGTGGTTTATGGTTAGCATTTTCTGAATTGACTTCTAAATATAAAGTAACCTATTGCTGTCATGAGTAACAGCATAAATAATTAAATAATTGCATTTCTCCCCCCTCCCCATAAATGGAGTAGCTGACATTATGTAGTTTAATACTCCTGACACACAACAACAGAATACGATATGGAAAGTCTGAGGAATTGCCCTTGGAAAGAGAAATAAAATATCACAGTCAGAGCAGAAACAGCAACCAGAGAGTAGAGACATTACCAGATGGAAAAATTTTTAAAAAGGTGGCGAGAACAAAAATTTATGTGAATGCTTTGAACTGGTAAACACTTTGAACTTAAAGGAACCGAATATACACAGACCTCTGAAGTATCTCTTCTCCGGGTACCAGAGGGTTTGCCAAAACATCTGCCCCATAGATCACAAACAGATTTTATTAACAGAGGCTACATAGTACTGCCTACACTTCTGCAGCAAGTATACCCATTGAGGCTGATGTGTTGGAAGACAAACTATCTAGCTTCCATTGCTGACTGATCAGCTGTCCTCTATTCAGGTCTATCACTTTGACAGATCTATTGCTTTGTAAATTTATAACTAAGATTTAGGTGAGAGGTGGGATTAGGATTACAAATTACAGCAGCACTAGTGAGAACTGAAGACCCGGGAAGTGGGCTGGTGCTGGCAGGACCAAAATGTTTATGACCACAGATTCCCATGCTGTTGTGTTATGGTTTGGTTGAACGTGGATTTCAGGTTATGTCAAGACCCCTCAAAACCTGCAGGGTTAAAATAAGGACTGTATCCAACATGGGCAACTGATTTATTGAAAACTGTAGGGAAAATCTGGTTCACCAGCTTTTATTAAATCTAACAATGGGCATAATATTAAGGTCATATTATAAATGATGACAGAAAGCAGATTTATTATTAGATTCTATGAAATTAGCAGATCAAGGATGTTGGACACCAGCAAGGGTGATTTGACTAAATTCTGCAGTTGATATAAACCAAACTGGTTAAAAACTATGGTCAGGTTTGAAATAAGATTATCGTTATAAAAGTAGGGGCTGAATATGCTAATTAACATCTATGTTTTACGGTGCCCTCAAAGCTAGGAGAAAAGTTAAGAGTTAGTGACACAGTTTGTCATTGATTTTGAGGTAATTGAAGGCAAACAGGTTCTGGATAGGCTTAAAACGTAGCACCAAACTACAATCACAACTGCACATTTTGATTCTGACAGATCTGGAATGCATTGTGTTTAACATTTCTTAATATTTTATGCTGAATTGTTTGCTCTTTCCTGTAACATTCCTGAAGAGTGGCCATACCTATTGAAACCAAGATTCTATTGTGCTGGGTGTGTGTGGTGGGGTTTTGGTAGTGGAGGGAGAGGGCTACAGAGGTGGCTCCTGTAAGAAGCTTCTAGAATCTCCCCACCCCCAAGTCAGACCCACCTCTGCCCAGGCCTGAGCCAATTAGCAATAGTGAATGTGCCTCTGTGATAATGTATTTAAGAAGGGGAACCTGAGAGGATGAGGAGTTGTGAGGAGGACACCTATACAAACATCAAGGTCAGTGGAAAAAGAAGGAGAAGTAAGGGGTGGAGCACTGGAGCAGAGACTCCCCTGCAGCCCATGGTGAGGGGGAAGGCTGTTCCCCTGCAGCTCATGGAGGTCCCCGGTGGAGCAGATGCCCATCTACAGTCCGTGGAGGACCCCGCGCCAGAGTAGGTGGATGTGTCCTAAGAAGGCCGGGACTCTGAGGGAAGCCTATGCTGGAGCAGTCTTCTTGCTGGGAGGACCGTAACATGTGGGAGAGACCCATGCTGGAGCAGTTTGTGAAGAGCTGCAGCCTGTGGGAAGGCTTTCTCATGTCAGAGAAAGTTCATGGAGGACTGTGTCCTGTGAGAAAGGACCCTGCATTAGAGCAGGGGAAGAATGTGAGAAGTCCTCTTTTAAGGAGGAAGGAGCAGCAGAAACAACAGATGATGGGCTGACCTCAACCTCCATTCCCTGTCCCCCTGCTCTGCTGGCAGGGAGGAGGTAGAGAAATTGGGAGCAGAGCTGAGCTTGAGAAGAAGGGAGGAGTGGGGGGAAGGGATTTTTAAGATGTGGTAATGCTTCTCAGTGTCCTATTCTGTTTGGTTGGAAAATTAAGTGGTGGTGGTGGTTGAATTAAATTGATGTTCTTCACCATAATGGAAGACAAACCATCTAGCTTCCATTGCTGACTGCTCAGCTGTCCTTTATTCAGGTCTATCACTTTGGCAGATCTATTGCTTTGTAAACTTGTAACTAAGATTCAGGTGAGAGGTGAAATTAGGATTACAAACTAGGGCAGCACTAGTGAGAACCTAACACCCAGGAAGTGGGCTGGTGTTGGTAGGACCAAAGTGTTGGAAGTCATCCTTTCTTGTCCTTATCTCCATCCCTGAGCCTTTTGTTTTATTTTCTCCTCCCGGTTCATGAGGGGAAAGGAGTGAGTGAGCAGCTGCATTGTGCTCAGTTGCCCTCTGGGCTCAAACCATGACACCATGTAGACCATCATCCAGACTCTGACAAGACACATAGGAAATAGCATAGAACTTCATGCACTTAATAATACGTTTACCAGAAAAGATTACCCTTGGAATCCCCAGGAGCTCATTCACAGACTTCAGAGAACAGAGGTGTCAGTTCTCTAAATTTACTAGCCTCTTATTTTAATCTTTTCTTCCATAAATTTTTCCATTCACCTCTGAACTCACTTAAACTCTCATCATTTGGAGCATCCTGTGTCAGGCTGCTTTGCAGATAAACCACAAGTTGTGTTAAGAACCCCTTCCTATCATGTGTTTTGAATGTAAGGCCCTCAAACCTTGCATTGGAAGGCACAACCATTCCCTGTTCACCACTCTACCCATGGCACTCTTGATTTCATACAGCTCTACAATGTACCCCTTCACTCCTATAATTTCCGTGTTTAAATTCTTAATTCACTTAGCTGTTCCATGTATAGAAGCTATTTCACGTATCTGATCACCTTTGTTAGACTTTTCAGAATCTTCTCCAGTACTAGTATATATTTCTGCAAGGGCGGGGAGGAGGGAACACAGCTGCAGACAGACCACCCAGCTCCATAGAGAGGGAAGGAGTGGTTTCCACTGTGTTCTCTGTTCTTTTTAAAATAGATCTTAATATTGACTTGATTTTGAGCACCAGGATGACAATTTTAACAGAACTATTCTAATTCCAATACATTATTCCAGAAGAATAGCAATCAGCTCAGAGATCAATTTACTTTCTGTCCAAAATCTAGATAATTTTGCCCATATATTTCGCTTAACATTGGCTGTATCTATACTGAGTTTCATGTGTCATTACAGTGACCATTCAGTCTTATAGGGTTCTTTAATGATTTTTCATGGTCAGGCTTTCCTGAATAACTTAGTATCTGTAAATTCTATCCCATTTTCCAAGGAATGCCTCATTTATGACTATGCTGGAAATTATCAAGGGCTCTACTGGTAAACTTCTTGCACTGTGAAAATGTACTCCTTACTCCAATCTCCATTTTCTGTATCCTGGGCAATTATTTACCTATATAATGACTTTGATTCTTGTTCAGTGGTTGCTTTATTTAAGTAGGCAAGTTTCCTGAGATTTTGTTGACACTATCTGCCAGATTTCCCTAATGCATGCTGATTCCTCCAAAAAAGCACAACTGATTTGTAAGGCATGACTGTCCTTTACAAAACTCATATTAATAATGTTGAAACACAATGATAGGTAGCTAAAACCACCTGAACCTGAAAGCTAACAACAATGAAAAAAAAAAAAAAAAATCCATTTGTGGCAAGGCTAAGAGTGAGGAATTCTAATGCACTGAAAAAGAAATGAATCATAGCAATGAAACAGGCCTTTTAACTAGACATGAATTGTTAAATTATTAATAGTGCAGAAAAGGAACATTTATTCAATTAATACTTTTCTTCTGTCTTTAGAAGAAAGCCGGATAAGATACATGGATCACATAGGAATAAAGGAAGGATTCTTAATTTACTAGTAACTGAGAAAGATATTAGACAACATCAAGAACAGATAAGCATCTTACAGGCGCATAAGATGTTTCCAGTAACACTTAATTGTTTGCTGAGGAAATATCTGGCCTCCTGATTTTAATTTTATTTATTTATTACTGTGACAATGAAACTGTAAAAGACCGAAAACACTGATTATTTTCTTTTGTCCCTATCCAGGATGAGGAAATGGAGTGTTATGGATGACAATTGATTAGTCTGATTCCAGTCACAGGTAAATTAATAGGAAATTATTTCAAAAACAATAAATAAAGAATTGAAAGATGGTATTCTAGTTAATCTCTGTCAACACAGATTTTACAAAAAACAATAGACTTGGTCAAACAAGATTAGATGGATTTTTTTTTTTTTTAGACAATAGATTTTTGTTGACAAAAGTAGCCACACGGATATCATATTGTTAAGGAGTTAAATATCTTCTCCTAATATAATAAACCATTGCCATCCTGTCGCAAAATGACAGAATGAATTGACATTTGAGTTTACTAACAAGAGATACACGACTGTAAATCCAGATAGAGCAGTGGTGAGACTGTTACTGGCATACTATGAACTCTTTTGATGTTTTGTTTTCCAAAAGGATGTAGGAAAACAAAGCGAAAGGACCACACAAAAAGAACATAAACATAACTTAAGGACTGTAGAAAGTGTCAAAAAACCCATTCTAATATAAACTGGAACAAGAGTCAGTTGTTTTTGCCTTGAATAACACAAAAATCTGTTAAAATGGGCAAGTAAACACAATAACTTAACACTGTTATCTTCCATTAACCTATGATTAATCCACCAATGTCTGAATAGTTAATTGGGGCTGGCTTCATTAAAACCTTTTCTAGAGACATAAAGTGTATGGATACTTCATCAACTGAGAGAACTAGGACCAAGGTTAATGTGGTTTTACTGAGTTACATATCACCTAAGTTTGATCTTCCATATCTATTTATTTGGGTAAGATAAGAATCATGCAATTTCCCTTTCATGGCAATAAAAATGCACCTGTTCTCCACATTATCTGGAGCAACTAATCAGAACATCCATTTACTCTGGACACATATATGATCAGTAATGGGATGACATTTCTTTTCCGAAGCATGCCACAGAAAACTGCCAGATCCATTTGCCATTCTCCTGGGATACACTACTGACAGATACCTGTTATGCTTTCAGGGCCATCTCACCTTGAGTATAGCTTAAGATGAATAAGATTAAAATACTTACTTTTGTCATGAACATAAAAAACAGAAATTTTGTTGATGTTTGTTCATGCCTCAGTTCGGTAACTGCTTGCCTATACACGGACTTGCCTCTTGAGCACAGAGAGTTTTACCTTGTCTGCAGAGGAAAAAAAAAAAAAAAAAAAGGCAACAATATTTAGCATTTTGCTACTAAGAAATACTCTGAATGGGTCAAGCTCTTTTAACTTCTATTCCTTCACCCCGTTTCTCAGACTGAGAACTTCCTACTACATGAGGAGAGCTAGCATGTTTTCAAACATGGCGATATTTCATTAGAGGAGCACTCCTTTGAAAAACAAAGTTCTGCGGAAATATTTCACTATCAATCTCTGGCAAATCATAAATGCAGCTCTCCAGTAGGTTGCACCAAACAGATTGCTTCAGAATCAGGCAACTGGGGATTTAACAGACTGAACAGCCAATCTCATAATCAAGTTTCTTGGCAGTCAGAAGTTGCAGGACATCATGGAGCCAAGAACATAGTAGCCTTGGGAAACCTAGTCAGATTCAAGCTTTAAAGACCCTGGAAGGCCCTTCAAGACTTAATTTGTTAGACATCATGTTCCACATGCTCCCTGTGCTAGTCCTAATTATGGGGAACTCCCAAGAGTGCTCCCACTTCTGAATTATCTGGGCACACCTTTTAGTTTTAGAAAAAAATCACAGTATATTCTGATTTCCTGGAATTCTTTTAGTATTTATTTTCCACTGTCAGTAATTTTGAAGGTTTTTTATTTGTTTGTGAGATTTCCTCAAATCAAAAGAAAGATGTTTTGAAATGTTGAACTTTTCCAGAGAATGGAAATTCCAGATTTCATCTAGCTCCTAATCACTATTACTATGGTCAAAACCCTTCTTCTTTGAGTATTGTCCCCTTGCTCCTCTAACAAATAAGGAATGGGCAAAGAAAAGGAGACAAACAGCTCCATCCAAAACCAGGGGGGTTTTTTACTCCAAATTCTGTGTTTTCAAATAGGATAACTGCAAATGTCACAGCTGCATTGGGCAACAGTGACCAGGGAACATTCTTACTCTGTGACAGCCTCTAACAGAAACATCTGACTGCAATTCCTGACTTAACTGAAACTACCAAAGTGATATTTCCACTAAACTAGTACTGCAAAATAAATAAGAAGATGGGCATCAACAGTCAAATCTATATGCAGTACCTGATGACAATGATAGAAGTCCATCTGCATTCCTTTAATTACAGAGAGAAATTATTTGGTATATCAGAAAAACATTTTACAAAAATTGCATACAACAGAAATAACCTCTCAGTTGCATATTTTAATTAGAAATTAACATTTTAAGACAGAAAACTTTCCCTTGTGGTATTTGCCACTAAATCGTTATAAAAATGTATGAAGACTTCCCCAGATGACTATGCCAACTGATAAAGGTGAAAACAATTGCACCACTTCTGTTATTCAGGCTGAGATCATTGTAAAATCTAGATGAATAACATAAATAGTGAATTGTCAATTAGATTTTTATCTTTTATGATAACAAATAGGTACTAATTCAGCAATATAAGGTCTTCTCATAATTATAACTGTTGTGTTTTTTTTTTTCATTTAGCTGTGTTTCCTAAGTAAAAACAAGTTAGAGTGCAAATTGTAGAAGATATGTTTACAATGTGATTTTTTTTAATATGATACTTCAGCACCAACAATTAATCATCCCATAAAAACTGACAATTGGTCCCACTTCGTGATGAATGCCAAATCCAAGTCAGTTTTCAGTTTCAGAACCATTTGCCATTAATGTTCTGTGAGACAAACTTGGACAAACCTGGCATTTTAGCTTAAATAAGATCAAAAAAGTTAATGTCGTAGTTTGAGCTCAGAGGACAATTGAGCACCACACAGCTGCTCACTCCTCCCTTCCCTCCCAGTGATAAGAAGGGAAAAATGAGCCGGATTTGGGATTTGAGATAGGACTGGGAGGGGCAAATCACCTGCTATGGTCACGGACAAAAGACAGACTCATTAGGGGAAGACTCATCCCCCTCATTAGGGGAATTTAAAAATAATACAGATTTATTACAGATGTTAACAACACTTAACAGAGTAGGACAGTGAGAAGCATTGCCACATCTTGGAAACAACTTGCCCCCCACCCCTCCCTTCTTCCCGAGCTCAGCTCTGCTCCTGATATCTCTACCTCCTCCCCCAGTGGCGCAGGGGCAGGGAATGGGGGGTGCATTCAGTGCTGCCTCTTCTTCCATCTTCGGTGGGGGCAGCTTCTGGAACTTTTTCCCCCTGCTCCATCGTGGTCCCCCTCTCACAGGAGACAGTCTTCTACAAACTTTCTCTGACATGAGTCCCTCCCATGGGCCGCAGCGTTCCCCACACTGCTCCGTCATGGGTCACTAACTTTCTCCGACTGGATTCCCTCCCACGGCTGCAGCCCTTCCCGAGCTGCTCCGGCGTGGGACTCCCCCGCATGCTGCAATCCTCCCAGCACTGAATTACAGCAGCGGGGCTACCTTTTCCCACAAGACCCCGGCCTTCTTCGGGCACAGCACCTTGATCCAACTAGGCGGAAACCACAGGCCATAAATCAGTGTCTGCTCCACTGTAGATCTTCATGGGTGGCAGGGGGGGCCACCCTGCCATCTCACCACAGGATACAGGGGGGTCTCTGCTCCGGCACACCTCCCCCCTCCTTTCTTTCTCCATTCCTCAACTGACCTTGGTGTTCACGCAGCTGCCACAACTCCTCCTCGTAAGTCCAACTCCTCCTCACCATATCCCTTCTTAAATACATTATCGTAGAGGCGCAACCAATTGGCTCAGCTTTGGCCAAAGGTAGGTCTGACTTGGAGCCAGCTGAGCTTCAAGAAGCTTCTCACAGGGGACCACCCCTATAGCGCCCTCCCCTGCTACCAAAAAAAAACCCACCACTCAGTGAAACCCAGGACAGTTTAATAATAATAATAATAATAATAACAACAACAACAACAATAATAATAATAATAATAATAATAATAATAATAATAATAATAATAATAATAAACCCTTCAAATTAATAGAACATTTTCACTGGTCTCAAAATGGCATTATTCTGTTATGTGTGAAAATTTCTCGATTAAAAAACAGACTAGTAATTTTCGGGAGAAAATCAGGTCAGGAAAGAGGCAGAAGAGAGCAATCGCAGTAGCAAAATATTCAGTAATTATGCTATAGCTTGTTAAAAATAATGCAATGTGAGGCAAAGTCATTTTCTGTCCTAGAAAAAAAAAACCAGCTTGTAAAGGTCATATAAAATTATAGTTTAATCTGTTATTTTCATTTTGGGCTAAAACTAAAGCTATTGACAGTTTTGATCCATTGCCATACAAGATCTAAAAGACCTTGCATTTATACAGACAATGCACATGAGGGGAAAAAAAAGTTAAAAAAAAAAATCTTTTTATTTTGTTCTCTAAGTCGATTTCACTGTGATTCTGCCCAATTTACACTGATTCTTTGCTGCCTCCAGTGGTAGCTGTGTACATCTGCCTGACCATAAAGACACGGAATTATTTTTTTAAGCTCATTTCCAGTTTTGAAGCTGCTTTTTGAAGCTGCTGCAGTTCCCAGATTCCAATGCTTGCTTTTTTCCAGTTTAGACCATGGCACAAAAAAGCTCCTGTCAGTTCTACCAAATGGTGAGAGTCCCCAGAGGGATGGCTGGTTTGCAGCTGCCTCCACCCCTTGCAACGTGGGTGGGACCCACAGGTTGTGCCTATACTGGAAGAAAAAACAGAACGCTGCCAGGGAGAGTTCCTGGCACTGGAACGCACCCATCGATACTGCTGATGTGTCAGAGCCGTCCCTGGCACGTGGTTACCCTGTGACAACTCTCCTGATCGATTCCCGCATGCTGTTGGGAAGCTAGGCAGCTCAGGAAGTGTTCCTAATGAGTAGTTTGCATAAGGCTGTCCTCTCACAGGCAGTAAGAAGGGTGGACAGAATGGACATGGCCTATCCTGTGCCAGCTGGCTTAAGTGCCTGAGACTTTATCAATGCTCTTGAGCACATTATATTTCCTCCTGCAGATGTAGGCTGTGTATGCCGGGCCCTGGACTTCCCACAGTTTGGCTGACTTGCGATGTTTTCTCTCCTCTAAAGGACAGCAGACTTCCATAGAAGAAGAGACAACATTCACAGTTATGGGCTAGTGGATGTACAATACATTATATTGCAAACATATTTCGTATCTTTGTATCACTTCAAGTGCAGAAACAAGGCTTGGAGTTGAATTCTTAAATCTATAGACTGCTCTTTATAGTCTTCTGCTGCTATTGAATAAACTTTCTGCCTTTACCCTGGAAGGGAGCTTATTTCATTATGAAGTTTGTCATGAGGAGGCTGCCTGGGTACAGCTGGGACTGCAATGATGATTTCTGGAAAGAGAGAACCGCTGATCACTAGTGAACACACATATAGCAGGCTCATTGCTGCACAGTAGCTACAGAACTGCTTATGACCTGAAAAACAGTTTCTTAGAATGGGATTAACCCCCCACCTTCCCTTAGCTGCTTTTGTAGACACATGATCTTGCAAAGAGTATGCTTGCCTACGAGCAGTCTCTAGACTGTGATCTCGCCAACAGGCCTGCTCTGCATCAGATCTGTAAAAAGTCATCCAGCTGGCCACCAGATAGTCACGGGGCCTGCTCACCGAACGAGCAGCATGTGTGCCCACTGACTACCCACAGAAGTAAAAAAGTACCTCTGCTTTTTAAAGTCTTGGTGCTTGTGCTTTGCATTCAGATGCTGACAGTGAGTCATATGGGATATCCTTATGTTGCCTGAGATGGCATTTGTTTTTTCAGCATAAATTTTTTAAGAAGTAGTGCAAACATCCTGTGAGATAACATTCTCAAATTTAGGCTATACTATCAAAACGTTACCATTTATCAGCAATGGCTCTAAAAACCATGTGATTCACTTGTCTCCTCGAGCTAAGAACCATGGTTGGGAATGAAAGAGGAAGCTACTCTGCCTCTAAAACTACTGAGTTTTTATGTACACTGAAGCCACCCTCCTTCCTTTGGCACAGAGAGATCAGAACAGTCCAGAAAATGTCATGCACTCTATCAGCTAATGAGGCATCAGTTAGGGCTTTTACTCATAGTCTTAATTTGATGTAGAAAGGCAGCTTCTGCAGCTGCAGCTATATAACTCTAAGTGAACAAGCAGGAGTCAGCAGTGAACACACATATAGTAGGCTCACTGCTGCACAGCAGCTATAGAACCAATTATGGACTGAATAAAATAGTTTCTTAGAATGGGCTTAATCCCCCACCCTCCCGTAGCTGCTTAAAGTTTAGGATTCTGGTCTATGTTAGTGTCCTCCTGCAGGTGATAGTCTACAATCAAGACTTGCTTCACTGGGGCATTTATCTTTATTGTGCAAAATAAAGTATCTCTGAAAACCTAAATACAGAATAATTCAGAGGGGTGGTCTCTGGAGATTTCAGGGAATACATCAAAGACCGTGAAAGGCAACTACAAAAAGTGTGGCTATTCTTGTAAGACTTAAATTTCCTCCTGCTGGTTCAGTAGTATTTCCACAGTAGCTTTGCCTTGGTGCAGCACTGTTGCATTGGTGCAGCACTGCAAAGCTGATTGAAGATAATTTTGAAACTGTCTCAATAAATGAAGCACTGGTCAAACCAGAGCTGTCTTTATCCCTGAGATTACATGCAGAGAAAATTATAGCCAGAAATCTGATTTGGGGTTTTTGTTGTGTTTAGTTTAGTTTTGTTTTGTTTTGGTTTTTTTACTTTCTATCAAACATCAAGCTAGCTCTGTTTGTAATACTGATAAAACATTTGGGAACTGTATCAAAAGTTCTTCAGTTTTGGTTGCAGTGATGATTGATGGGATTTTAATCCTGCTGGCATTTGCATCAAGTAGGAAGTGGGGAAAGCCCTTAAAATGCTCAATTGGCTTTAATACCCCTAACATCTGTTGAAGTTTTTGTTTTAGTTATATATGTTCTCTGGCTGATTTCAGTGCTACAGAAATTCTTAATGCCTCATCTTTACTCTCCCCGGTAGCTGTCATTGGGCATTGCCTCTGAGAGTTGGAGGCTAACAGAGATGACTGAGCCAGGTGCATAAATATTATGTTATACTTATGTACAATACATTATATTGAAAACATATTCTGTATTTTCATAACTTGAAGCAGGGATTTTGGAAAGTATCATCTATTGGATGCAATGTATATATTTCTCTATATAGATTTAAAAAGTAACTATCACACATGCAGACTCCATGTGTGTGGTCAGTATTTTGGAAGTCCCGTTGCCGTGTCAACCAACTGACACGGACTCAATTAACCTACAGAATTACCAGCCCCCTCTCATTCCATCATATCTATCTCTACTGGGATTGACATGCAACCTGAAGATTAAATACTGATTTTCTTTTGTGAGTAGTGAAAAGTCTGTTTTTTAAACTAGTAGTGCAACTTGACTTTTTAAGATTTTTGTAAATTGATGTGGCGCGTAAGGAAAAAATGTATTTTTCAGAATATAGTTTTGAGGTTCTGAGGTCAATAAAGAACAATGCAAGAAGCATTTTTATAGTTTAGTATTATGAATGTCCATCAGAATTTTCCCCTAAGCATACACTCAGTTCATGTATTGGTTATGAGCCTGATTTAGACAATCAGTTCTGCTCTGCTTTTATTAAATATAGATAGGAACCCTTATGTCTGTTATAATCAGCTGAAACAAGAGCATGCTTGAAACTGTAGGGCTTTTAGCATGAAAATTTCACCAGTCTTAGAAGACAGAACCAAAGAGAACACATTTTCTTGTTTTCACGTACACCATGAAAGCAAAAGAAGTCAAGATATCTTTACTGTCTTAGCATGGCGTAATAGAATAGAATTGGTGAAAACAGTGACTAATGTGTGCTATTTAACAAAGCTAGAAATTCTACCTGGCATTTGTTCCAAATCCCAAATGCAGTGCCTCTGTTTCATAACCACCAAGGGAACATGGAACAGTACACTGGTTAAAACTGTCCACCAAATACTGCATTTGATCTTCTCATTCATATATCTTTCTTTCACAAGGTCCTTATGCTGAGGATCATGATGTTTACTTTAAAGATAGAGCATTTTTAGTAACATTGTAGATTGATCTGTTCATAGATTTTGATTGCAGAAGATTTCACTAACTTGACATCCCATAAAACTAAGCCAAAATATTGTACCAGGTGTTTCTAAACAAAACCTAACCCCTCCAGGACGAGCCAAGATAGTCATTGTATAGCATTTCCTTTATGACCTGCTTTCCTAGGTTAATGTTGTGAGACTGGGTTTCATATCTCCCTCTCCACCTTCTTTCAAGGAGAGCAAGCAGGTTTTTGTCCTGACTGAGAAGGTGTGTTAATCTCTCATCTCTGCCTGAAGGGATTAAAATTTACATCTTGTAAATCCTAGAAGAATGCTTCCTTCATCATCCTGGATGCTTAGTGTTGACAGGAGTCAGGTGCTTCCTGGTATCCAGGGAAGAACTCCAAGAATGTGTGAGCAGTCATGGCAAACAGTGCACCTAATCACTTGAGAAGCCTCGGGAGTCAGACTGAGGGTGGGTGGAAGTCTCGGGTATTGCAGTTTTGACAATATATATGTTGCAGAGTAGGAGTTTGGTAGCATCTAGGCAGTTAGCATCTGTTAGCATTTGGGAAGTTAGCTTAGATGGAGCCCTAAGAAAACGTATTTAAGAAAATGGAACCTGTTGGAACATTATCATCTTAAATCTATCAATGTGAATTTCAATTATTGACTCCACTGAAGTCATGGGAGCTATTGCACATCTTTGTACAGTTCAGTGTAAACACATCAGTCTAAACTCAGCTTCTGCATGCATAAAAAGGCAACACTTTATTTATCTACCTCATATCTCGGTTAATACCGCCATTGTACTTTGAGTCTATACTAGTCAACATTAGTAAATTTAAAGGGAATATTCCTGAGCATTGGAATGAAATTGCCTATGATACTAATTTGTCCTCGGTGTATCTTTGGCCCATGCCAGCTATCCCATTCCCAGATTCATGGTGGAGTTTACCTCATAAAAGGGATTAATGCAGTTTCTGACAGTGTCCACTGTCTCTTCAAAAGGAAGAAAGCTACATTAGCCATACTGTTCAACAGCTCGTGTGTTACTCCATGCCAGCTGGTCCCCATTCCAGACGTGCCAGAGATGTCTGGGTACATCTAACTTATGAGGAAAGACGCAGTCTGACATTCCTGAGTTGAATTGGTGTGCGCTCAGAACACAGGCTGCTCCTTCCTTATGGGATGGTGACCAGAAACGACACAGAATTTGTAACTGTAAGCTAGGGGAGACCCAAGCAGTTTTTTTGTTGATTTCCCAAACACCTCTTTCAGTTCTGCAGCTGCATGTACCTTTTTCCAAAGAATTACTTTCGGTGAAAGACTACTTGAAATGTAATTGTAGCAACAGAACACCAAGCTGTATACTACCTGGCTTGTTTTCCACCTTCCCTATCTCCTTTAGGTGATCCTAATGTGTCAATATTTGTTATGACTAACTTGTAAATATAGCCATACCAAGTTATGCCATGCAAAGGGCCTTTCTTTCTCACCGTTGAACTGCTCGCTCAATTTATCTTTTTCTCTGAGTCTTAAGGTGACTGGAAACAAACCACCAACCAAAGAGGAGGAAGGATTCTGGAATCTTGACAAAGTGTTCTTGCTCAGTCTTGCCTCCGGGTGTCTTTCTTCATCATGTGGTACATTTTTCCTTTTTTTTTTTTTTTTTTTTTTTTTTTTTTTGGTAACTTCATTGTGACAGCATGGGCTAAGGTTTTTGCAGCAGCAGACAAAAATGCTCTTTATAAGCTGTTTTTAACGGAAAGATAAATCGGCTAACATAGGTAAAAATAATAAAGCCGTACTTAGGGAATACAATGGCATCAAGTAAGAGACGCGAGACGGCAATCGCCATTTTCTCGTCGGTCCGCCGGAGGGCTGCCCCCCGCCCGCCCCCTGCCCGGCGGGAAGCGGCGGCTCCGCCGGGGGGCGGGAGGGGGCGACCGTTAACGGACCACCCCCCACCACCCCCCACACCACGGCGCCGCCTGGCGGCGGGCGGCGGCGGCGCCGGAGCTCCGGCTCGGGCGGCGGCCGCTGGGGGGCGCCGTTGGAGCCGCCCGCGGAGGGGCCGGCGGCGCGCGCTACCTGCCCGCGGGGGGCCGTTGGGGGCCGCGCGGACCCGCCCGCCGTTACCGTTGCCGGGCGCGGCCCGCGCCGGCTCCGCGGGGGGCGGGTCCCGTCGCCTCGCGGGGCTCAGGAAGCGCGCCTGCCACGCGGCCCGGCTCCGCGCTTGCCCGTCCCAGCTGCCAAGGGAGAGGTTTAGCCACACAATCAAAGTAAACAGGAAAGTTCAGCCGGATCGGGTTTCACCCCCGCTGCTCCGCACGTTCCGAGGGGCTCCGCGGGGAGGGCAGCGGAGGACTCGGGCCGAGTTTACTTTTTTTTTTTTTTTTTGGGGGGGGGGGGGGGGGGGGGGAGGATGCGTGTGGCGGAGGCTCCCGCTGGAGGGGTCCGCCTTGCGCAGGGAGGCTGTCGCCCCCCCCGGTCTTCCACCGCCGGCTCCCCTTCGCTCGGGCTGTTACCCTCGGCTGAGGGAGCGGGCGGCTGAGAGAGCCGGCGGGGCTCTCCTGCCGGAGGGCGCTGCCTTCGCCCTCTCCCTCCTCCTCCTCACCCCACCCGGCCCCGCTGGGAGCGCTTCCAGGCAGCGCCGCGCCGAGAGCCCAGGAAGCCGCCTCGCCACCCGGGACTGCCCTTGCCAAGAACCGGCGAGAAAGGCGACACGCCCGCCTCTTCCACCCAGACCCCGCTCCAGCCGCCTCTCCGCGGGCTTCCCGGTCGGCGGGAGAAGAAAATAACCATTCCCTTCCCCGGCGGCTCGCCCCCGCCCCAACACCTCCCCTTCCCCGCCGCAGCCAGGCCCGGAGTTCCCGGTAAACAGGCGGCTTCCCCGCCCGCCCCCGCCACCCGGCCCCCCGCGGGGGACGGCGGGGAGCGCGGCGGCTGCGGCCGCGGGGCCGGGGACCCGCCTGACGGGGAGCCGCGCCAAGGCCATGAATATTTCAGAGGCTCCTCAGCGCGCTTCTAATTAAAGGCTCGGGCAAGGCGCGTCCCCCCCGCCCCGTCCCCCGTCCCCATCTTCCCGCCGCCGCCCCCCTCCCGCTCCCCGCACACACACACTTGGGACCGTCTCCTTACGTCGGAGAGAGGCGAAGGAGTGACTGAGCCCTGCCCGGGAGCGCCGAGCGAGGGGGAGGGACGGGGGGGGACCGGGGCGGGAGGGAAGGGAGGGCGGGAAGGGGGGGGCTTGTGCAAGCAGCGACGCTCCCGAGGTTGCCAAGTGGACTTTTATTGTTTTCCACCCACTTCCAAGTCGATACTATCTGCCGTCTCATGTCCATCCTATAGCCTATATAAGCGGCTGCGCCGGGGCTGGCGGCGATGGAGTAGTTCGTGGATACGGCGGGAGCGCAGGGACGGGACGGGGGCGGGCGGGCCAGCCGCGGAAAACTTGGACACCCCGCCGCTCGCGGGCTGCTGCCGCCCGGGGAGAGCCGGGGCAGCGGCTCCGGGGGGGGAAGACACCTCGGCTTCTGGGACGGAGAGACAGGTAAAGCGGCCGGGAAGGGCCAGCGACCCTCCTTCCTCCCCGTGTCTCTCCCCACGCCCCCACCCCTCCCGCCCCGTTGAGCCGGAGCGCTGCGGGGCCACGCCGGTGACAGCCCGCGGGCGGGAGGCGCCGGGCGCCCGCCGAAGTTGGCAGGGGAGAGCCGCCGCAACGCAGCGTGGGGCAGCCGTGTGCGTGGGCCGGCCGCCCGCGGCACCCAGCGCAGGGGTCAGGTAGCCGTCCCAAGGCGAGCGGCTCCGGGGCTGAGGCAGCGTTCCCCGCCGCGCCTGGCTGCTGCTCCCGGTGGAGGTGGCCGTGGCCGCCCGCGCCCCGTCCCCGAGCCGGGAGGGAGAAAGGACCGAGAGTGGGAAGGCTGCCGGTGCCGCGCCCTACCCCCGGACAGCTGCCCCCCCTCCCGCCGCCCCAAGCCGCGCACCGCCCGTCCCGGCGCTCCTGCCCGCAGCCCCGGCGCGGAGCCCTGCAGCCGAGGGCGGGTGGGAAGCGGGGAGGTGGGGTGGGGGCTGGATGGGTACGCAGCTGCCGCGGCTCTCCGGCAGAAAAAACAAAAAAAAAAAAAAAAAAAAAAAAAAAAACTTCAAGGAAAGTTGTCGCCCCTCGCCCGCTCCCCGCCGCGGGCGGGGCGATAGGCGCCGCTAGCCCGTCGCCACCGGCGATCTGCTCGCCCGGGGCAGCCCTCGCCTCGCCCCGCTCCGCGGCTGCGCAGCCGCCGGGGCCGCGGGGCGCAGGGCCAGCCCGGGGGGCAGCGGCGCTCCCCGGGGCGCACCCAGGTCCTGCCGGGCCCCCCGCAGCCCGGCGCCGCGCTGCCGGAGCGGGGAGCGGGCTGGGCTCCCCCCCGGGTAACCTGCGAAGCAGTCTCCGCGCTTCCCTCCTGTAACGTGTCCGGTTTCAGCCCCGTGAGTCTCCCCACCTCCGACCCACCCCCCGTTTTTCTCTTCCAGTGAAATAGGAGGCCTCCCACAGCGGCGGATCCTTCCTTTTCATCTGCTCCTGCACCCTTCGGGTCAGACTGCAATGAGTGGACTGAGGTCTCCTGGGCTGCTAGGGCTGGTGCTCTTAATGCTCTCAGCAGGATATTGTAAAGAGAAAACTGACTCCGCAGATTTGAGGGAGAGGCAAAGTCTCTTAAATCTCATCATGGAGATCATTCAGGAACTGAAAAGGTACCACCTGGAGAAGGACAGTGGGGTGCAGTACTTCTCCAAGCATGACTATAACTTAGATCGCAGGGAAGTGGCCGACTACGGGGGATACCAGGACGAGCAGAGAGTCGGTAAGTCACAGTCCATGACTTAGGAGGGGTTTTTTTTCTCTAGGGTGCCTTGAGAAATGAGACATCACATCAGGTTACTAATTTTATATCAAGAATTCACCGCTTAATATACCTGCAGATTCCCTTGTGTATCAGAAACAGACACAGACAGCAAATTTGGAATAGAAAAACTCCATTCACATCTCAGAGTCTCTTGCTCTCTGGATACATTATTACACAACTGAAAGTCTGACTTCCTGTGTGTTGGCTTTGAAGGAAACAATAAGGGAAAAGACTGAAATGGGCTGAGATCAAAGAAATAAGGGATGAAAACTCTCTTTTTCCTGGAAGTTTACCACTTTTTAAAATGTACATGATTTCAGTGTTCCTTGGAAATGACCCTAGAAAGGGTTCCCCTGCAGGACTATAGTGTGTCCTTACAGATCTCACATCTGGAAGTCTTTCCTGCAGCTCAGCTTCACTAAACTTTTTGCCCTGCTTGTTAGTCCCTTCTGTTCTCTGGAGGTAGCACCTTTGAAATACTAGGGAACTGGAACGCAGTACTACTCTGTCACTGTACAAGCTCTGACCACTTTGGGACACTCCTGCAGTCATCCTTCTACTCAGCTGAGTGGCTCTTCTCTAACCTCTGGTGAAAGCCTGGGTTGGTTTGTGAGATGTTCAGGGTTGTACAGAGCAGTCCAGCAGCAGTCATACCGCGCCACATAGCGATGGATAGTTGCTGCTCAGTTTCATCGTGTACTTCTGTGCATCCAGCTGAAAGTTGATTTGGCTTCTGCAGCTGCTGTATCTTATTTACTGCTCACTGTCACTCCCCCAGCCCCCTACAGCATTACTGCTGCTCATCTTACCCCTCCTACCGACTTTCTGAATATTTTCCAGCAGATATCTATTCACCTTTTTCCAAACTGGCTTTCATTTTGCTAGTATGCTATTTATTTTGCCTTTATTGATCTCATAAGGCTTCGTTGTAACTTTTCTTCATTCTTAGTTGATATTCAAACATCCTCATGATTTGCATTTGGTGGTGGTTGTCATGAAAATGTTACTTCTTCATCTGGACCACTAATGAATATAAAAAGGAAGACAGTTTTGCTCCGCTTAAGAACAGCATAGTGAGAACATTTTGTTTCATAAATGTTGAAAAGTTAGAGGCCAGATCTGCACAACTTGATCTCAGTGTGGAATGTGGGCCACCCTACATCAGCCTATTGGTGTGAAACATCTGGTTTGTGCTGAACAGTTATCTATGTAAATAATAAACCTACTTTAGAACAGATTAGTTAGTAGTGGTGTCACTGACTCCTAAGCAGGATTTTTCATTCTGTTATTATAATGGAGTTTTTCTCAGCAACTCTGAAAAGGAACTACTGCTTACAGTCTTTCATTTCAGTTTTGGCATCATTTTCTCTGTGAGCCTGTCCCACAGGAAATTTCTGAGTGAAGCATGTGTGTTTTTAATGCTCTTCATGACATAATTAGGTCAAATATGATAAGGTCAATTTTACTTACACTGACTAAAGTTAGAAGTAAATGAAGAATGACTTTCGAGAAGTGTCTAACCTCACAAGTGAATCAGATCTGGATGGAAATGCTCTCTGCTTTATATCTGATAAGAGGTGCCAGGGGAACGAAAAAGGCTGCTCAAGCATTTATGGTCAAATAAATAAAGCACCATGCAGTGTATCATACACAATCAGCACTAAGCTATCAGCATAGAGTTCGTAACGGAAAGCAATCAAAGATAGCTGTAAATCAGGAAGAGACAAGCAAGGGTTAGGGCTAAAATGGATTTCAGTAAACCAGTTTCATTTTGCCATCTGCCGAACACAAAACGCAAGGCGGTAAACCGCAAGCGTAGGGAGCCAGAAGAGAGCAATTTGCTTGGGACCATTTCCTGTGAATTTTATTTACTGCTAGAGGGGCAAAAAAAAAAAAAAAAACCAACCCATTCCTGTAAGTAGATCAATCCAGTTTCATGATTACAGAAGGACAGTGCTTGTACAAGCATACCTGTGACAGAAGAATGGATATATTTGCATAAGAGAATTAAAATAGACTAAACCAAACTTGAATATATCTTTGTGTCTTTACTAGCAGAATATGTCATTTCTGAACTAAAATTTCTGGAAAAATGTAAATCTAGGTAAACTATGATAATGGAATTCATAGAGAGCTAAAATCTGACTCAGTTAATCTTCATCATCGTTAATGACTGCACACCTAACAGACGTTGCTTTTTTCATCATCACAGTGTGTTTCACAGTGCATTTTACAGTGGTTTCTTATGTAAAACAAATGCTTGCAATTTGGCCCGCTGTATGCAAGTGACTTAGCCTCTGTGTTTATTCCCTGTCCTCATACTACACTTGGCAAGCATAGTTCCAGTGCAGCAGAGTGACTACTCTTTTCTTCTGTCCAACAGAAATAGTTCCCAGAGATCTGAGGATGAAAGACAAATTTTTAAAGCATTTGACAGGTATGTTTTAATTTTACATTGCTATCCATCATTTCACATACATAGCATAAGCTGCACTCTTCTTCCTGTGAGCTGTGCTGATTCATAACTTATTTTTTCTTTATATTTCAGGTCCACTCTACTTTAGCCCAAAATGTAGTAAACATTTTCATCGGCTTTATCACAATACAAGGGACTGCACCATCCCAGCATGTAAGTGCCAAAACCAGAGACTTTCATAAAACAGCAGAAAACTCTTAAAGAGCTCTGTGAGGTACCAGTAGTGATACAATGCTACAATACATTCCTTGCAATGAAGAATTTGGAGTGCTCTGACATGGACTAAGTATGCTTTACTGAGTTGCTAGAACAGCATCAGCGTTACAATGAGGAAAACACAACTTTTTCACTGCAAATACACTGCATAGAATGGCTGTAAACACTGCTTCCTTAGGTACCGATGTATATGCGTCTTTGGTCCCAAACCAAAGGTGTTTGTTTTTCATAGGAACACATAACTCCTCTCACAAACCTCTAATCTATAATTGTTAGTGCTTCAGATTCAAGATAGGATCAGAAATCCAGGTGGGGCTATTTCCTTTTCATTGATTATTTATGTAGAACATATTTTAGAGACATTTTATATTTTGACTGTTCGGCTACCAACCTACCAGTGATGTTGACAGTGGATCTTTGCAATGCTTGTCTTCAGTGAATTACTGAAGTATAACTTCCTAAGGCTTAGTAAGAAAAAACTAAAAAAAAAAAAAAAAAAAAAAAAAACCAAACAGTGCTGGACAGACATAAATTAGCAAATGCAGCTTATGATATCTCATCAGTGCTGGCAGCACAGAGAATTAAAATTAAAAAATCAAACACTGACATTTATCAGTCAGTAGATGTGACTCCAGATTGATACTGAGGTGGACCTGTTGAGTAAGCAGATGTTATTTTAGTACAGCCTTTTCAGAACTGAAACACACTTTATTTTACTTGTCTGAGGTCAACCAGTTGGGTCAGTAGCAGAGCTGGGAATAGAAACAAGAGTTACAGATTCCAAGTTTTAAGTATTAATAAATATTTCAGCCCAATATATTTTAAAGGCATATTTGGTAAGAGTAGCAGACTTTTTCCCTATTTGTAAGGCTTCAGATTAGGAATACCTTGAAAAGATAAGGATTTATAGATAATGGCTAACCAGATCACATTCCATCTAGTAGGATGGAGGAGGAAGTTGTTCATAACTAGTCTGTTTTGAACAAGCAAAATGGTCATATTACCTTTTTCATAAGGATCACAACACAAACATCATTTGACTCAGTACTAATGAGTACTTCAAGCTGTGTAGCTAAAAACTAGTTGGTCTTAAAGTCTGAATTAGCCTTTTCCTCCTGACAGGTGTCATACCCACCGACATAATGTCTGGATAATGGAGGATAATTTGTATGAATAGCAATTACAGCATATCTATGCTGTGAGTTAGGGACTGTTAGCATTGCATCTCTAGGAAACATTAGATGTAGTTACTCATTAATGAAATAATGCCTAACGAAAATCAACATCAGTCACCAGACTGGACCGACTACCATCTCCTTAAAGTAACTTTCTTCTAGGAAAATGAGGTAAACAACATGCTTTAATTCCTCATACACAACATGATGTTACTTTTTGGTTATATCTTGATTTCAGGTAATATTTCCTGTTCATTCTTTGTAGAAATTCAAAGGCCCAACAAAGAAATGAAAAGTGTCTATGATGCTGCAACATGATGGTAGCCAGTACAGAAGCATTTTGTTGGCATAACTTCTAGTACTTTGTACAGCATAGTAGCATTGGCACCTAAAAAGTAATTTACTCTGCTGTCTGTTCATAATCAACTTTCACAAGGTTTGCTTTCAGTTTGGCATGGTAAAGGAAAAAAAATAATCCCTTGATTAATTTTGCAGTTTTGCCTTGGTTCTGCTCCTTACAATGAATGCATCAAAAAGCAGAAGGTAGATAAAATAAGAACTACTAACAATAGGACTACTGTGGAAAAAGCCAATTTTACTAGTTTTAAGATGAAACTTGATACAGTTATGAATTAATTGGTATGATGTGGTCACCTGCTCATGCTGGACTTAATATTCCTATGACTAGGAGATGTTGTTCATCTAATTTAACAGTTTTTCCAGGAAGAAAATCTATTGGAGAGTTGCGTTAAGTTGATGGACTTGCTCACTGAGGGATAGATTTCAAAGAGGGGTGAGCACTACTTACTCTTCCTCTAGTATGAAAATACTAGTCACATGTTTAGATCCCACACTTAAGCACAGACACAGATGTATAAATTTTCATACATACATACACTTGGAGAGCCTCCAAGCACATTCATGCTATGTGTTTATAGACAGTACATATGCAGAAGTGAGTTGCATAGTTACATGTGCCATTAGACATGGCTTTCAGTTACGCAATTTTTACACATTCATTTCTAATTCTGAGGAGCTGATTTCTATACTCTCCCAAACTAAGGTGTTCACTGAACTTTATTATGATGATAATTTGCACACTGTTACCGGTTTTGATTTTTAAAGGCCAAACTGGTTACTTTAGTAATCTCTTTATGCTCTTTTTTCATGACAGACTATAAAAGATGTGCCAGGCTTCTTACTCGGTTGGCAGTAAGCCCAATGTGCATGGAAGGATAAAGGTAAGCTTTTTCTATAACAGTAATGACATTCTACTGCATACCAAAGCAGTGGATTTTGTGTTCCATACATGAAAATCCCTTGGAGTATAATAACAGTTGGCCTTTGGCTAAGGTATTCCTCTTTCAGAGTACCTGAAGTAACTGGCTTAATCTGGCTAATACTGGCAATAAACAAAGGGTACCCCCTACTGGAAGTCATTATATAAAAGTCCATGTGCATCAGCTGTGAATTATTCATAGCAGCATACAGTTAGCAGATAGTGAATTTGTTGTTACAGAACAACGCACAACAGCTGTAGCTTATTTGTCAAAAGTTGACTCAGTGCACAATTGCCTGTATTGGCAGCAGCAGCCCTTTCATATGTGCAGCTGGAAATCTATGGCGTACGTTTTAGTATGAGTTAATATATACATAGCTATACACATGAAACCTTTATAAATGCAGGTAAGTTGAGGGTGCTTTTATAGTAATTATAAGGTATTATTAGTAGCATTGATTAACTTTAAGCTACTCTGATTTCTTAGGATTTTCCTTGTGTTCACCTCTCATGCCTATGGGTTTATTCCCTCCCTTTTTGCTTAGATGTACCTCTAATTCCTACAAATAATCAGGGAATTTCACCATGCACCAAAATAAAAACAAAAGCCAACCAACCAAAGAAGTACTTCCAAACTATCTCTAGAAAACTGACACGTAAGAATACAAAAGGACTAATGTCCTCAACCTTTACCTGAGACAGAAATGTGACCTCTGACAAAGGGATATGTAATAACCCATATGGATTTGTCAGTAACAAAAGCTGTCAAAGAGATATTTTAACTCTCTGACAAGACACACATCTTATGGAAAGTCAGTGAAAAAAAAAAAAAAAAGCAATAAATGTTAAGCATCTTAGTTTATTTTTTTAAAGCATTAAGTTTTGCATGGCATTCTCACAAGCTAGGGAAATGCCATCAAGATAAATGTACAAATGGCTGAAAAAAAAATACAAATAAGTTACTAGTGCTTCACTGTCAAAGTAGAAAAAAGGATTGAGCAGAGTCACGCAGCTTCATTAGGGGTATGATATTGTTAAATATTTTCATTAATAACTTTGATGATAGAAGACAGCATATTTATGGATGACAGTAGTGTAGAAGAAGCAACCATGATAGAGTACAATCTTGAAATTGAAAATAATCTTGGAAAATTAGCTGACTAGTCTAAAAACAGGATAAAATTTAAAGGGAAGCAGAATTACGAAGTCACACAGGAGTACTCAACTGCAGAAGTACATGGCAAGTTGTGAATAGCAAAAACATAGTTCTGTAAAAAATGTAGGGGTTGTCACGGATCACAAACTGAGCATGTCAACCATGTCACACTTGAAAAAAGACAAACAACATACTGGAATTTATAAATAGAAACATTGTTTATAAAATATCTGAAATCATCATTGTTGCTGGAATACTGTATTTAATTAAGGACACCATGAAGACATATGGGTGCTTCTTGTAAGAGTCCAAAGAAGAGCAACATGGATGACCAAAAACCTAGCAAACTCAATTTACAAGAACAGCTAAAAGGAATTGGGATTATTTAACCTAAAGAAAAGACTGAAGGAAAACATGATGGAGCTATTCAGTTTCACATAAAGTGACAAGCCAATCTCTCTACCCAGTGTGGATAAATAAGACATAATTTGTTTAATTTTGCAAGAAGAGAGGATTCTAGCCAGACATTAGAAAAGACTTCTCTAATGGCAAGGGCAGAGGTGATATATTAAATCATTAGATGTACTTCAGCATCCTGACTTCATGCTAAACTCCTGAACACTTCTTTAAGCAATTTTTGCCCGACTTCGTAAAATAAACCTAAATTAGCCCAGCTTCAATGCAGAATGTTTCTAATGTCCATTAACTGTTACATTACTTCTTGTCTTCATTTGAATCATGCAGCCATGGAGAAGAATCTCTTATCCATATATCACATGTTCAGGGATGGAATAGTGGAAACAGTTAATAGTACAATTAATACAACTGTATGAGGACAAATAAAAGTTAGCAAACCAGTAAATCCTTTGATCTAACTAGGAGAGATGTCAGGGATTCAACCTTTCAATTGTAAAATGCAGAAAGGAACAAATTAATTGTTATATAATGATATTCAACTGCAAAAAATAGATGAATAATGTTTTTACCAGTAATAATAAGCAGATCCATCAGAGGAGGGAATTCTTTTCTCCCTTTCCTTAGAAGTTTTATCTGTTTCTTTACATCCTGTCATGTAAACACAAACTCATAATATGAAGGAACAGTAACTAAATTAGCTCACCCCTCAAGCTGGGAGTCTATTTTAAAAAAGTCCACCTTGTTTTGCCAACAACTCCTTTGCTCAACTAGCAGGCATGTTTCAATGAGTAACAAGCCTCCTCTTCTGTTACTCTCCCCACAGATACAAATCATTAATAGTATCATCACTCTTAAGCAACCTGTATCTGTTGAAAGGAAGGCTATTCTCCACCACATAGGCTTTGAGGTCCACAGGTGTCTCCGTAAAATTAAACATCCTTCCTCCACAAAGCTTTTCTGCTGCATCAGTTCAATTTGTGTGGGTAAGACGTCCCCTCTCACAGAAAAGTATAATGCAGACTTTATTTGTTTTCATCATTTCATGGACTAAGCTGTACAAAAATAGGCTCTTTTTGTATTTTTCCACTTATCAAACCATCCTCTTTCTCCACGAAGTATATAGCTATCGTTAGTCCAAGGGGTTTTCAAGACATTTCAAAGCTCTGAACATACTACCACTTGCAGAAAACAAGACAAGATTTCAAAGCCATTTCTTATTTAAGATGGCTCTCTAGTCTAAGAAGAGTTCAGTCTGGCAACCAGTAAACACTTCTGGTTTCTGCCCTAAGGCTACTAGTTAGTATCAGTTCTAAAGCTCAGACTAACTCCTAAATATTAGATAACAAAATTTTCTTACGTGATACTACTCCCCAAAGGTCTAAATTCACAAGTAGAATTTGACCATTTATATTAAGTGTAATCGCAAATACATTTAAAAAGCTTTTTAAACTCCAGTATTATAAACTAGTGAAATAGCACATCCTTGATTATCCACAGCTACTGTTTTTTTCACAATAAATTAGATTTCCTCTTTTACTCAGTAGCTGATTTTCATTTTATTGGAGGCTTATGAGTGGGCTGGGCTACAGAGATTTTCATTTTATTGGAGGCTTATGAGTGGGCTGGGCTACAGATGAATTACTGCCTTTTGATACCTTGGCATACCTTTTAGTGCATTTTTCAGATCCATGGACATCTGTCCATGGTTAGAGATCAGTTGGGGTCAAGGGAAAAAAAAAAATTATAGATTTGGTTTTTATTTGTACTTAAAATGCATTTTGGACTACCATAGCTTTTAAGCACACAAGACACTGAAACTCAGTGCTAAGATCAAACAAGAAAGATGCAAAACCAGGAATTAAGCATCCATTACAGTCACAATGCCTACCTAAGGGCAGGGCTAGGGGTGCGTGACACAGTGTGTCTTATGGAGCCTCCACTTTTTCTCATTTGTCCTACACACAGTTAACTTGGCTCCATCTTCTCTCTTTTTTTAGCGCATATGCTCACATTTTGCCTGTTGCACAGATACAAGCAACGCAGGGGCCCAGGAGCAGCCCTTTTACTTGTTGAGATTGCATGAGTGAAGCCAGAGCAGCATATTTATATTACCACATCACTCAGTAGTCCTCTTTTTTTTCCAATCAGCAACCCAGGCCGTGTTCCCTGGTTGCCACCATCACCATCTGAGACTAGTTTTATTCTGCAACACCTTCTCGTGTTCAACACAGATATGCTGGAGTTCTGTCTCTTATGCTCTTTTTTTGTCCTGTTCTTCAGCATCATTTTTCTCCCTGTTTCCTAATAGTTCCCATACTCCATGCTTGTTTTGCTCCACCCCATGCAGATACATCCAACAGCCATTATGTTGTCCATATCTGAAGCAGGTAAGAAATGTCAGGAACAAGATCCTTCAAGTCTTCACCTGATGTTCCCAATTCAGATCTTGTGGGTTTCCTGTGACAGATAATGATGAATCTGAAAAATCTATCCTCTTTGACAGCATTATCACAATCACTTTGGCTACAGTCATGCAGATTTTACTGCTTTTGTCTGAAAACTTCAGATGCTGCTCCTGGTGCCCTCCCTTTTCTACTACCTGTTCTTTAAGTGTTTGCTGCAAACCAACTCATTAAGCATAATGTATGCTTAAGACCTCCTTGTACCATAGGGACTAGTTCAAGGACTAAGGACTGCATTATCACGTATGATTACATACTTCCATTTTGAAGATTTCTTCTAATTACTAGACTGACAAGTATTTGTGTGTGTTTAACTTTTTAAAGCTTCTACAGTTATTTCAAAAGAACAAACTAAAATTAGTGACACAGTTTTATACTAATAAATAAAAGGCTAGTGCAAATAGTAGGAATCTCAGGCTAACCAGAGAAAATGAGCATTATACACTATTAAAAGTGTATGAAAAAAATTTACCACTTGCTTCTTTCCTAGAGAAGCAGATATAAATAACAATATTTAAAGGAAAAGCAATATATACAGTATTTCTTGTTTAAAGTACATGATAGGGCAAGAATAAATATATATACATACAAAGGTCAAATATTCTTTATAAAATTTCTAATAAGCTAAAGCACACTGATAACTGAAATTTCCTTTGGAACTCAGAAAAATCTGTCTAAGCACCTCAAGATATATTGACCATACTAGTAATATATGTTAAAAAACCTGGAAATACAAGATAAACTTGGACATTCTAAATACATAAACAGTAAACTGAAATACCTTTTTTTATTTCAGTTTTATTTTTATTTATTTACCAAAGTATTTGAGCTCTTAAGTTTTGCATCAAGTGTTTTGTAACAATGGAAACAACAGCCCTTAATTGGTTTCTCTCCTACATACTTTCTTATCCACACTAACATTGAGGGCACTCAAGAAATGTCAGACACTTCCATCTCATAAAAGATGTGCAGGTAGAATTAAGATCTGGGTTTTGCCTATCGTTCAGTGAAAGCAGACCCTTTTTTTCTAGAAAGTATAGCTTGATCTGTCATCTACAACTTCCCATGACGTGTTCAATCACCTCTGCTTGGTGACAGGAAGTAGCTCCCAAGGTAACTAATTTAAGACTTTTATCAGAACTATTGCTTTGAATTAAATAGGCAGACAGTGTACATGGTTAGCAGTGTAGCATAGTCCAACTTTCTTAAGAGGCAATTTGAGTTTTCCTTACTATGGGATCTCCGTGGCTAGCACCAGATGTAACATCTTAGCATCTTCAATGCATGGATCTCTTTGATGCTCACATCAGAGCAGACTTCCACCCGGGTATTCACACTTGGGGAAGGAATTTTTTGATGTTAGTACATGTGAGTTCTGGCACTAAATACTACTGGCTCATTATTTTAAACTTTGTATTGATATTTAAAACACTAAATTCTTCTTGTGTACAGATTAGGCTTCTCTTACAGTGTTTATCATCATGCACAGGTAATGACTAGAACCAAATTTGAAAAGCTGTAATATGCCTCTATATATGTATCTCTTTCATTTGTGCTTTTTAAAATTAGAACAATTGCCTGGTTTGGTTGGTTTCAGCTAATATTGTTGGTTGGGTTTGTGGTTTTTTGGTTGGTTGGTTGGTTTTTTTTGTTTGTTTGTTTTTTGTTTTGTTTTTTTTTTTGTTTGTTTGTTTTTTTGTTGTTTGTTTGGTTGTTTTTTTTATTATTTGCATTAGCAAGAGAACTAAGAATCAAATGAAAGAGGAGAAAGGAGTTGTATAGCTACCTACATTCTCAGAGACTGCAGTCAAATAGTATTCAAGATCTTCACTAAGACTACATCTCGTTCTCCAGCTAAATTCTAGTCTAATTTTCCTAGAGTGATGCATATAACATAGACTATGTGAAAAAAAAAAAAAATACAACAGATTGATCAATGCTAAAAATCTGGGGCCTTTTCAAGGGTTTCTGAAAATACCAGGGATTTAGAAAACTGCATTTTAGCGGAGCACAGGACTAGATGAGATGACAAATAAGAACCCTATGCACTTCCAGTTTTTCACCCTCAGTGAGCTGCATATTCCCATTAGTCCTGAAAAATCTATTTATTAAATTCTTAGTGTTTAACTTGTCAGTTGTACCACACACTGATCAAACCAAAAGCATGTTAATTTGGTTTTAAACATCACTTTTAAACAACACAGCTTAAATATGGTACAGTAGGGGCATATATACAGAAAATGAGCTAGATGGAAATGCAAGACAAGGAGAATTTACATCAGTTTCCCCTCTGAGGAGGGATATTTTTTTTTTTTTAAAGTATTTGTTCTATCTTCAAAGTCAGAAAAAAAAACTATATTACATTATGCTTTTCTGTAATATTATTACATTTCCTAATAGCTTTAAAAAAAATTGCAAAACTAAGTATGTTTAAATACTAACAAGTATTTCTGTATGCAGCAATGGCTTGATTTCCAATGGATTATGTTAAGTCTGACTGACTCTGCATTCAAATGATTCTATTACAAATTATACTTAACAAGTAGAAAATGTAGAGAAACTCAAAATATAAAAGAATTCACACTGATCATGGGAAAGACAGTGATGTATGTTCAGGAAATATGAAAGTTTTAACTGTGAAAAATTACATCAGCAGAACTTTAGTATCAGAGAACCACTGGTTTTTATCTCCCACATGGACTTTTGGTGCCTATGATACACAAGCTTCAGCTGAATCTGTTTGCATGTAAGAGAGGTATCTTTCACCCATGCAGTTCCTGTTGACTAATAAGACACAGTGCATTTTTTACTTCAAAATAAGGGCATTAACAGGTTGTTTTAGAAACACATTAAACTAGATAGACTTGCAGCATTCAAAGGTCACCTGTCTAGAAAATGTGGTTGCAGAAAACAAACTCAGAAGTTACTGGAGAGAGGATAGATTTCTAGATAAATACACACAGAGATGGTTATATTGCATTTTTTCAGAAGGCTTCAAGATCTGGGAAGGGAAGGATCATGGAAACCTTCACTGCTCATCCTTTGAATTAACATTCCTAGAGTACAGACAATATACATACATAGGCAATGTGGCAACCTATAATTTCCTATCAGTGATTTTAATATGAATGTCATAGAAATGTTTCCATTTCATTCCAATAAACTATTCTGGGAAGAGTTAATAGAAGAGTCAGCAAATTAAACCACTGCAGTGTTTGTGTTGCCTCAGTGTCTGCACATCCCAGGGACTATATTTATATGACGATCTCAGAAAGTTACTTCTGCTTGTTTTTTAGTTTATATAAAGTCCAAATTTCTTCACTAATGGGCCCAACAAAACATCAAATCCTTCCCAGATCCTTCAAACCTAACCTTGACAGATTTGTATTATTGGACATCGTATCAACAGCTTCCCGACACCGAGACATTAAGACAGAAACTTGCAATCTGTTAATACTATCCTGAGGTTTATTAACTTTTTGACTTCACAGCTGCACTCAGAAACAGGATAAACACACCTTTAAGCACGTTTTAAATAGGTAGAACTGTATTTTCCAAATCTGTCTACCTAAAATGAACCAGCACAAAAAGGCACTCTTTTCCAAAATTTCAGCCTTGATTAACAAATAAAACAGTAATTTATCAGTCAGGCTGATAGGAACTAAACTGAGCTAAATTCGAAATGCACCATTGGAGCTTTCTAAAATTATTACTGAATCCTCCCGTTTTATTTACCATTTTCAATATTATAAATACATTCTTAAACACATGTGAGTATAAAAATGATGAAAGGCAATTTTCTTCTTTCTTTTAATCCACCAGATGTTATTACCATGAAAAGAAACACCAAGAACCAAGAGAAGTGCCTTGGAAACCAACAGGGAAATAGAACTTACTACCTTTATAACATATTCCATTGTGAACAAGAGATTTATTTTTGCAGATTGACAGACTACTTCCCATAATTCTTTTAACATGTGTTTTGTATGTTGTCAACAGATTGACATTCTTTACAGTAGTATAACTGCCAGTAGTACTTAATGCTCCGTACTTAAAAAACACACTTTACAACTGACGTGTAATGCTGCCAAAAATTATGTTAACACAAATATTTCACCAAGAAAATTGATGTTCTATTGCTTAATTCTACAATTTTAAGGAATGTTTGTTTGTATATCTAGAACTACTAAAGATCTGCTCCACAGTAGTTGTGGTCACTTGATATCCTTCATGTTCATGCAATTTTTTTAAAAGTCTGGTTAAAACAGACTTGCACTGGGGTCACATTGTACCCTAGGAGTACAAATTGCATGACAAATGGGAACATAATTCCAAGTAGACATATTTTTTGGGACAGTGGAGCATGGATTTTGTACACTAACACAAGCTGCCATTAATTTACTTTATATAATAAATGTATAAAACATTCCAGCGAACGTGCAATATGTAAATACTGTAAATAATAAGCGTAATAAAGTGTTTGGTATTAAGTTTTTCTCAGTTTCCTTTCTGTTCACTGAATACATATAAACAAGCTATTGTCTGGTAGCTACTATCATTTATCCACACTTAAACCTCTTTCCAGTAACATTCACTGGAAAGAAAGGTATGTCCACCTCCGAGTAGTCCAGTAATTTGGACCCTCTCTATGGATTTGTGAGGATGGACAGATCTGTGTGTTCCAATCCCACAAAATGCCCATGACCACAGGGCTGCCCCAATTCTCCACAGCATTATAAATCAATCTTTTTTATGACAAACAGTTGTTTTGGGTTTTTTGTTTGCTTGGGTTTTGTTTGTTTGTCAAAACAAAATCTGCAATCTATTTATGATAGCGCAAAGCAATATAATCAGTAAATGTCCAATAAATCATTTTAGTATTGTTAAATTTTTAAGGAGTCAGTGAACACTTACTCAAGAAGCTCTGATACACATTTCTCTTTCTTCCTTAAATCAGATACTAAATCTAGTTGTCATAATAAAATGGCTCAAACAGGAAGAAAATTTTCTATGCGGTATCTGTAGATGAACCTCAGGTACTTTCGTCTTAATACTGGCATTTAGCTTCCATTTTATCCTCAATTCAAACCACAAAATGTAAAACCAAAATGAAACACAATCCTCCCCACCCTGAGAAATAGCTAGGAGCTGGGATTCTTGAAATTCACACTTAAGAGCCTTCAGGATCTAGCTCTTTAGAAAAAAAAATGGCATAAGTACAAAATCCCATCCTAGAACATGGCTGTATTTAGTAAGGGAGAATTACATATTTTACATTTGCTTTCAGTGATCACCAAGTGCTAAAGTTTCATTTCTCAATGGAAGTAATACATGCATACCAAAAAAATGGTAGTTGAAGGAATCTACTACTATAGGATTCACTTAGCTGCTCCTTTGCAGTAAATGTGGGTGGAACTCTGTGCTTCTCTATGGTTCCACTGACTGAAATCAGATCACAGCATATTACTTGACATGGGAGCTTAAACTAGTATAAATCTTTCTTTTTGTAGTAGGACACCTGAAATCTGGTTAAATAAAAACTTTCTAGAAAATTTCCCTGTAAAACAGTAATTTATTTAATGACTTAATAATTGAATATAAATAAATTAATCCCATGGAAGTTTTCTCTAGATTTAGCAGAAGTCAGCATGCTTTGACAGAAGATACAACTATACTATAGCAGATTTTTTTAATGTAGGTCTTAGGTATAAGCTTACTACCATAAACTAAAACAAGCTGTGGTGGGGGAGAGGGAGAAGGAGTCAGTTCTGTATTTTTTCATTGAAGAGTACATTTTTCATGAGTGGTATTTTAAACCTGTAAGAGCTTAGTCATATGTATGAAACATGATTTGTGTATTAATCCTATATTTACTGTTTTTCTTGGAACCCAAATAATGGTACTGTGCAACTGTCCTCCCTGAAGGCAATTCCTATTCTGTATTCTACAAATTCTTTTAAAATACAATGCTGCTCTCCTTCCCCTCCTCCAAAAGAAACCCACTACGGATAAAATAAATCAATCAATCAGCTTTTTCCTTCTGGTAGAGACAGTGAATGATTTAGCCAATAGATTACTTGCTGAAAATATACCTCAAGGCTGAAACTTTTAAAATCTCAACGCAATTTAACACAAACAGTTTTGATTTAGTATCACTATACAGGAAGACTCCTAAGTCTAGTAAAGGTAAACAACCATACCCTTTTATCTCCTTTCTGTTACCCAAGCATCTCAAAGATAAAGATTTAAGACTTGTAAATCCTAACTTTCATATGTAGGAAGCTGTAGGTTCAATTCCTATTCGGCCATGAATGGGAAAGCACAAACCATCATGTTCTCAATCTTCAGAGTTACTTTATTTTCACTGAAATATTTTCAATGTTCATTCTGGCAGATTATGCCTAAATACTTCCACTTCTGAGGTCTGTGCATAAAACCACATTTAAGATGGTTTGTCCCTAACTGCTCATCATTTTCCCTCATTTATTTTGTCAAAGCATTCATGAAAGAAATGGAGAAAAAAAATTTATTGAGTCAGCGCTTGATCTGACCTGAAATATTGTATCTATTACTCTTTGTCCCCGATGTGAAACACCTATTAACTGTTCCATCTACCACTTGCCTTTTTGTAAGCAGGTTCTTAAGTTTTCTGTCTGATTGAAGTTTTAGCACAACATGGAAACTTCACTAACACAAACACATCTGTTCTACAGCAAGAGTCCCAGGAAACTTAATCCCCTTTGTGCAGGCTGCAGCACACACAGAGTGGCACCAGGATTCTTCCCCCCCTAGGATTCTCTATCGAAATGCATCCCTCTCCCAGAAGGCAGAGTGGGTGACAAATACAGAGGCTACTCTAGTAGTCTGGAAGGCAGACAGAGGCAAAACCAAGGATAAATAGTAAGAAAGGAAGTTTTACAGATCCAGTTTTAGAGATAAAGTGATGATGCCAACGTTGATATTATTCAAAATAGGAAAATTATCATGGTACCAGTTATATTACTGATCTCAGTACATTTATGTTTCTATGGCAGAAATGAAAGGTGATGTTCAGACAGACAGGCATGTATTTTTAAAAAGCATTCAATTTTTGTCCAAGAGCAGAATCTTCTACTTACTGGCCTTCTGTTAACTTTATATTACATTACAGATGGACTGTCTTCAGGTTGAACTGTACTTTCAGAGAACACTTTTGACAGGCTATCCATTCTCCTGAGTAAAACTGCAAATATTGTCCAACAGCTGATAGGAACGTACCAGAACAAAAATTACTTCTTCTTTGAATTACTGAGCATTTAAACTAATAAAAAAACCCAGAGGTTTTGCTTGCCTAAGCTTTGAAATAGCGCTAAGAGCAATGTCTGCCGGAGGGCGGTTCTTTTCATCTAGCAGGCTCAATATGAAACAGCTTCAGGCCAAAGTCTGTCTAACGATACTAGGATGACACACCTAAGTTATCATACAAGAACTATTATCTCGCAGACTCCCATTGAAAGGTGATTTAAATTAACTAAGGGCACAATGAGGAGACCTCAGTTTAGCTAGTACAGCACATGAAGAAGTAAGACTTTACTTTTGCAGTGCTTGTGAGAAAGCACTGGAAGAGTTTACAGATAAATTTATTTTGAGTAATATACTTAATTATTACATTGATGTGTGATAAAATGGTTGATCATCTAATCCAATTAAACCTTTTCTATATTTTCTAGCTAGATGACAGAAAAGCTAAAATATAAAATTAACGTGAAAAGGTTTTGAACCAACTGAGGCATAATTTTACAATTTAAATACATCAATCAAGTAAACCTTACATAATTCAGGAACAACTATTTATTTTCCTTTAGAAATACGATGGTGAAGTACTAATGAGACTTCTCCAAAAATGCTTTACAGCATCTAACACATTGCTCGTAAACAGTTTCAAAGTCCTTTTCGTTTCCCTAGAAAAGAACAGAGGAAGATGAATGTAAGAATAGCATTTGATATTCTCTACTTCTTGGGTAATGAATAGCAATTCCTTATTCACCTTTTCCCATGATACCAAGATTTTATAGAACCCTACTGTATCTTCATCCACTTCTCTTTCCTAAACTGATGACTCAATCTAATTGGTTGCTTTTCGCTGGTATTATTCAACAAATTTGATCATCTGTGTCCATGTCTTTGTCTCTATCTTCCTTGATTACATCCTTTTTGCAAGGAGGCTGACCAATCAGGGCTTCACCTCATATTGAAAATATAGGTGCATTCCATTATTTAACTAATTGTTATAAGCATAAAGACATGTTTTTGTTTCCTATCCCAATAATTTATATTGTTTTGTTAAGTCATTTAAAAAAAAATATGTTCACACTTGGCTTTGTGTAACATCAGATTATATATCATATGTCAACTCTGGGATCTGGGAAGATTATATACTATACATACATAATTTTTAATCAAGCCACCCAAAGAACTTCTTACACATACATAGTATGGATCTTCAATAATAAGTTGTTTCTGTGGATCATAAGTTCCAAGTAGTTCAATTTTGGCCTTGCAGTCTTTAACTTGGTTGCCTTTCCTCTTCAGATCTCTGTAAAAGATAAAATAAAATTTTCTCATTTTTCTTCAGAACTTATTTGGCATCAGCATGTGATGCTCATGACCATTTCTAGAGAACACTGGAAAATAATATGCATCTGGACTCAGTCGATTCAGTAGACTCCCTATGCTGCTGCTTGTTTTTGACTGTTTCTTGTTGTGTGGGTTGTTTTTTTTTTTTAATTGAGTATGGAGGGGACATACATAAACTTAATTCAGAGCGTAAACAAGCAGCCGGGCACTTGACCTAATGCTTAAAAGAATTTTGTAACAGTAAGTTCATCAACTCCTTCCTCAAATCAATTATTTAGTGCTTTCAATATCCACCTTTAGCTTGTAATGAACAAAAATAACAGAAATTATCTAGGTATTTTTCCAGAAGTCTGAGTAAGCTGCTCCCATCTGTTCAAAACCAGTGTTTTAAATTGGTATGCTTCAAGTTCTCTCAATACTACCTCTAGCTCGTGAAGTCCTACCACATTCAGTTAACAGAAAATGGTAAATCGGTGAGCAAGACCTGTCTTCTCTTTGACATACTAGAACATTTCATCAGTTGTCACATTCTTTCTTCTATATTACCTCCCATTGATAAAACATACTAGTTTTGAGATGGTATTTTCCCCGTCTACCTACAAATGTCTGTCCGTTATCCCAAATGCAGTTAAAATGTACCTCTCATCATCTTCAGATTAAAAGCAGCTCGTTACTATGATATTCACAATGCTGAACAGCCAGAACATATTACATTCTTTTAATATTATTATACATCTCAAATCAACATTTTACTTATGCAGCATTAAAAAAGACAAAAACCCCTGTAAGTACTTAGTCATAAGCATAGTAAGCTTTAAGAAATTAAATTCCAATTATTAATTAATTCTGATTAAGAAATTAATTGCAGATAGTTTAGAAATAGCAGTGAGAGCACAATCCTGCTTTTCCTTGAAGAAAAATCAGGACTCCTCTATCAACTGAGAAGTTATTGATTGCATTTAAAAATTTTCAATAAATTGTCTAGCCTTTTATTATTTAAAAAATTTCTAACCATTTCCTTCAAAGCTTTTGGCATAGCACTTAATGAACAGGAGAGGGCCGGGTGGCTCTGGTACAAAGGAAAAGGGATGTCCCAAATCTTCCTTTTCTGATATACCAGGCACTCCAACAACACCCGGAATCAGCCTGCCCTCCTAGTGCTTTGAATAGGCATTTCCAAGGAACACGGTTGAACGGGGTTTAAAGTAAAACTTAAATGTAGCAGTAGCAATAACCCTATTATAGTTGTGATGTTTCTTATGCTCTACAGTTCATATCATATACATCGTTAATACAGAAGGAAGTTTCCATTTACGAATTCAAGTGAAAATAAAAGTAAGCCTTGCCATGTCTTTGCCTG